>NC_061108.1:40882205-41080339 GCF_015104395.2 Macrobrachium nipponense
GGCAGTTTTGTCTGCTATAGCTCTCTTAACTGGTAAGGAAACAATGAGCATTACGTTAATGCTATCAAGATTTTTGTTTATTTGCATACTTTATTCAATTATAATTGCAATATATTTTCTACCATGAAGCCCACCTCCTAGCAATGTGGGAATCAGCTGTGTAATTACTTGGTAAGTTACTTAAATAAAAATATTTTTATAATAAAATGTTTTATATATATACAGTCATGCCCCTACATACGAAAGTCCGTACGTACGAAAAATTCATGTTACAAAGGCAAAGACGAAGATTTTCTTGCTTCTGTGTACGAAAATAATTCAAGTTGCGAAAGGATGTATGTACTTTAAGTCCGAGATTTACCTGGGCTGCCGAGAACAATTTTAAACCTTGCGTGCCACCAATTCAGTAGACTCGTCACCATCCACCCGGTCTCCCATTGGTTTCTGATGCTAGTCACTGCCGTAAGATCCTGCTCTCCTATTGGTCAGCATCTGTCCCATTATGCCTCTATGTAAAGGTGTTCCTTGACCATTTCGTCGTGGCAGCATTATTGTAAACAGCTGGAGTTCATTCGTTCACATAAATTTCGTTTGTTAACGTAAATTCGTGTTAGTGATTTCGCTTTCGTTGTACTGTAAGTTACTTTATCGTGCTGTGTGTGAACTTAATTACTTACATTATTAGCCATGGGTCCCAAGAATGTTGCTGAAGTTCACGGAAAGAAGAGGATGCTTTCTATGGAGACAAAGATGGAGATAATCAAGAAGTGTTAATGTTTTCTTCAATTTGTTAATGTGTTTCGTAAAGTTTAGTGTTAATGTTTTCTGTCATTTTTTAATGTTTCGTAAAGTTAAGTGTTCATGTTTTCTGCAATTTGTCTTCCTCCTCTGTCGCCACTTTCAGACATCGCCTCACTTGAAAGGTAAGGTCCCACATTTTACTACATACGTATGTACATGTACATACAGTTTATCTTGTACCCTGTACACTAATACACTTTATTTACAGGTACAGTCACGGTTAGGTTAGGTATTGAATGGTCCAAATTGTTGTATTTCATTGTTTATTGGTCAATTTAGCTTTATCATAAAATTTACTGTGGTGTTTATGTAGGGCTTGGAACGAATTAGGCAATTTACGTATTTCTAGATACGAAAAAATCAGGTTACGAAGGCCACCTCGGAACGGATTAATTTGGTAACCTGAGGCACTACTGTACTTAAAAGAATTGCTACCGCAATTTTCAAATTTTAGCTACTGGTACTTAGAAATTCTTAGCCATGTAATTACTTGGAAAGTGTAAATAAAATATTATTACGGCTATTTTTTCATACATTTTGGTTTTCATAGTCTTTATTTTCTATGAAATTTTCACGGCTATCATACGTTACCTTGTTTTTTGTACACTCGGAAATGCTCCATCCGGGGCCCAGCGTGTGACCAGGTCCCGTATTGAGCGTCCAAACAAAGCATCCCATCTTCTTTCGTGACCCATTCTGCTTTTGTATTAGTTGTTTTTGTGCTTTTTTTTCATTCGAGTTCAGCTGCTAAATAATCCATCATGTGGCCCAAAAAAGGTAAGAAACACTATAGAATTTAAGAAAGAACTCCTAGCAAATTGTTGGAGGAAGTTGCATGTCGACCTCAGTGAGAAAATGCTTACAACAAGCACTGCTGTTAGTAAATTCAAGGCCAGCAGAGGCTGGTTTGAAAAATTTATAAAACAAATGTGCACACACAATGTACCTACTTCAGGGATTATGGACATGTTTGCAAAGTGGAATAATGTAAAAACATTTGTGGAGAATTATCATCCCAACACAGAAGTTGTTCTCCATGTCTCCATCATGTTTAATAACAATGCCTGTTTAACTAGGCAAATTTTAAAGAAACTGGACAGTTTCGTTGTGCGATGGGTCCAGTGACTCTCATGCTGTTCCTAGTGCCAGTAAAAAAACGAAGAGGGTAAGTAACCTCAGTTAGTGCCAGTAAAAAACAAAGAGCAGTAACCCCAGACAGGCCCTTGATACCTTAAGTTCTTCTGGAGGGAGATTCCCCATCAAAACAATAACCTCTCCTCCTTCCATATGATAACAAGTGTTTTCCAAAGGTAGGGGTGATGTTAAATGTTCATTTATTAATTTCATTAGTAATTTATATTAGTTCTCATTGTTTTCTGTATGTAAAACTGTTCATTCTCTATAAAATGTACTTTTTGTTAATATTTTTGGCGGTCTGGAACGCATTAATTGTATTTATATTATTTCTTATGGGAATTATAATTTTGGTTTTCGTATGTTTAGGATTTCGTGGGAGGTTTTGGAATGGATTATTTACGAAAACCGGTTCCACTGTACTTATCTGTTCATAGGTTTTGAATGCTGTTCATGACTGCGTCAAACCACTTTCACTTTCTTCTGCATGAACGTTGTCCACAGATCCTTAAACACATTTTCATAGGGTCCAGTGGTGGCTGTTCAACAATTGTGACTTCTCTAGTGCCCCTGGCAGGAGAGTTTGTATCTTACCTAAGATGATTGTGTGGAGTAGGGAATGAGGGAGTTGACTGGCCTCTTTTCTTTCCCTTTTCTCCTTTCTTCATTCTTGTGGGAAATTTGAAGAATACACACATCATATGCTGGAACTGGGTTGAAGCAGTGTTGTTTTTTACTGTATTCTACATGAAATTGAGCACATTTTCATATATAAAAAACTATGTAACGGCTAATATAAAACGTTGCAAAAATTACGACAAAGTGACAAAAGAAATTCTGAGATGTGTCGCTGATGCTTTTTAGTGCGAGAAGAAAGAAATAAGTGCATGTGCCCCTGGATAACGCTTGTAAACATAACAACAGCTTGTTCCATGAACTCCCAGCATCCCTCAAGGTGCCTGATTTAAATTTTTTTGCAAACTAGGCCTATAACTATATTAAAAAAAATATTTTTTTGTCGTCGACGTATCGTATGTCAATTAAGCACCCGACAGACAATTTTAGTCAACGTATGATACGTCCAGTCGGCGTTTAAGGGTTAAGGGTAAATGGCCTGTAGGATGACGCTGCATCAGAACAAACATGACAGCGTACCAGCATCAGACAAATTCACTTTGTCAGACCTTATTAAATTCCAAAGGTGAAATGTGACCCTTACAGAGATAAACAAATTATTGGGAATCTTCAGCACTGATTTAGTTGTAAAGTGAGATAAAATTTGCCATAAATTTTCAAGGGAATTTTTCAAAAGAATAAAGAAATACATATACATATATATGTATATGTTGTATAATGTATATGTATATATATATATATATATAATATATATATATATATATATATATATATATATATATATATATTACTATATACCCCATTTATACATTTTTCATCATCAAAACTTTGCTTCTTCCAATTAGTATGCTAACAAGCAGTTCACATGGTGCCAGGAATTTTTAATGTATTCACTGGAGAAAATGTTTTAAATATGAACACAGAAACATTCTTTTTTAAGGACACAAAAATTCATGTATGAAAATATGTATATTTCCAAATTACGACTACATTCATATGGTTGAAGATTAACAGGATTGTTTCCACACTAATTTAATTACACAGTTGCTAATAAGCTTGAAACTGCCATGATGGATGACAAATATTAACAGAATGGAAGGGAGTATACTGGAATTAACACCAGCATGAAGATGTTAAAAGAAAATTATAATTTCATCTGAAGCTAATAGTAAGCTGCTTCTAGAGACCTTTATTGTAGTACACAATCTCTGGAGCATTAGGAAGCTTACGAATCTTGTCCTGTTGAGAGAGAAAAAAAAAGGTGATTAATGAAATTAGAAGATTAGGAAGCTTATGAATCTTGTCCTGTTGAGAGAGAAAAAAGGTGATTAATGAAATTAGAAACTAAGAGATTCTAAACTTAAAATATCCCACACACAAGCTGGAAACTTTTTCAACATTTTCTCTATTACAAACCAGTGGTTTAGATTAGAATAATAATTAACAAAATACCTGTGCTTTTTAAAACCATGCAAAAACTAATCTTTTGATATGTTATTCTAATGGTAAATTATTTGGGTAATGATCTAGCACAAAATCAACTAATTAAGTAACCACTACATGGTGGGTGATATCATGTAACTTTTACTAACTCCACACATGGCATGCTCAGAATCTCCGCCCAAAAACACAGATGTAAGACAATTGGTGCTCTGACAGCTAGGAACACTTTTGGGGGAGCTATAGACTATATGAGGTCGTAACAGTTCATAGGTCAGAGTGACTGGATGTTGTTTTTGAGTTGAGCTCCAAAGCTCACCTTGCTATGTGTAGGGCAACTCCCTTTATGAAAGCATAGATTTCTATCCTAAGAGAAATACAGAATACCAAAAGGTAGTTTTTAATTTTTTATATCATCTGTTCAGACAATTTTCATCATCAAAACTAATCTGAAGGTGGAAATGTTTTTCCCTGAAAAAAACTTGATTACAGATAGTACTCAAATGCTCTCCTTCCCCTAGCAGAGGGGGGGGGGCATTGACTTAAGACAAACCTAAACATTCTTTATGCCTTCTCATATGAGGTTAAGTGTTCCTCCCTCATATGAAATGGCCCAGAAGTCTTGACTACTGATCTCACAGGTCCTATACTCGACTCAATTGTATAATTCAGTTTGCCTATCATGTGACCCTTATCCTTTTATACATTTATGTAAAACCTGTGTATTTAGCAAGTTCCATTTTTATTAAGAATCTAGACTTATAAAATTTTTTGAATTTTGAAAGTTTTACCGTGTTAGAAACATAAGGCTGTGTAATATGTATGTTAAAAGTAGCCAATTAAGATAACTTTTATTTATTTTTTTGCTCATTAATATACCCAGGGATTGCTGCTGGTTTTAGTTCTTATCTTTTATGATAGTATGTCAGCTACAATTATAATTTTGCAAAAAATATTAGAAAAAAAAAAAAATAAGTATACCTCACAAAGTTAGTGCATCTCCCCATCTCGGTAAATCTCATAAATATTTTACAATATACTCAGAATTTGATGCTGATTTTAGTTATCTGTTATGACATTGTCAGCTGTCATTATAATTTTACAAATAAAATTATTAGAAAAAACATGTACGTATAACCTTGTAAAATTAGTATATTTTAGGAGAGTTTTGGAAAAAAAGGCCCTGCACAGGGTTGTAAATATTCACTTCAAACTTCCCCATCGAAGGTTCAGAAAAATTTTCATTATTTTTCTTACACCATATCTTCCTCTTTACATTGATGTGTTTTTCTTAAATTAGTCAACCTTAAAGTCTGCCCAGTCTGGGGGTGCGGATCTACCAGCAAAGAGCGGGTACCAAAGATAGGCCGGTCCCTCAAGCAGTGTCCAAGTTGGAGGCTTGCTCTTGTTGTCCTCCTCCCCCTCAGCAAAGGCAGGCAAGACTGTCTTCTGTCAAGCTGTCCAGGTGTTCAACTTCTGTAAGGGTCCCTCAGTCCTCTTCACAGCTAAAGTCAAGACAGCAACAGCGTACCCTTTCAATCCCGCCCCTACAAACCTGGGAGGGGGCTCTAGAGAAAGGGGCAGCAGGGGTCGTCAGTAGATTAGGTGCCTCTCCCTCTCAATTGCCACAGGTAGGGGGATGCCTGGCAGGCCATTGGGCCAAATGGCAATTGCTTGAAGCGGAGAAATTTGTAGTAGATGTTCTTTGGGTGGGATATCTACTACCCTTCGACTTCTTTCCCTCCTCTCTTGAACAGACCTCTTCTCAATATGATGTATGCTTAAGACTCCCCGAAGTATTAAGCTCTTCAATGGTAAGTGTTGAAGATGCTGAACGAGGGTGCAGTGGAGGAAGTACAGTGTCCTTCACTGGGGTTTTAGTTGAATTTTCCTGGTTCCGAAGGCTATGGGCGACTGGAGACCATTAATCGATCTTTCCACTCTGAGTCACTTTGTAAGGAAGATGAGGTTCAGGATGGAGATGCCCCGGACAGTTTTGGCAGCAGTAAGAAATGACGACTTCTTGCTGTCAATAGACTTGGAGGATGGCCCCGGGAACAGTTTTCTGGCAGCAGTAAGAAATGACGACTTCTTGCTGTCAATAGACTTGGAGGATGCTTACTTCCAGATTCTGATCCACCCTTCGTACAGGAAGTTCATTTGATTCTCTCTGTGATAGCAGGTCTTCCAATTCAAGGTCCTTTGCTTCGGATTGGCTACGGCCAATCAGGTGTTCATACAAAGGTCTTTGCCCTAGTCTCAACATGGGCTCATGCTCAAGGGATCTGCTCATTAAGATACCTCAATGACTGGCTGGTCTTAGCAAGCTCCTGGGAGAAGCTAATTCAGGACAGGGATCAACTTCCTAAGCTTTGTCAGGAGCTGGGTATAGTAGTACAGTGGGTCCCCTGTATTTGTGTTCTCCGGATTCGCGGATTTCTCTGGACCATGCCTACCCATTATTTGCAGGAAATTCGCCTATTCGCGGGGTTTCCGACAAAAATGATCACTAATTAGTGTATTTTGATGTTATTTTCATGACTAAATACATTTTTATGATACAAAAATGATTTACTAATTTTAAAATATTAATATTGATCAATACTGTATTATAGTAAGTTTAATAAGATTAAATGATATCACATAATGTATTTTTTGTATGGTAAGTAAATGATTTGCTAATTTTCAAATATTGATATTAATGTAAAGAGCAATCAATTCATTAAAGAAAATACTATAGTGAATTAGTAAGATTTTAATTTAAAACTTAAAAAATTATATAAGAATGAAGAAAATCCCATTTTTCACGAATCTTTCTCTCAAACTCCAGGTACCAAGCTGGGGTGGCTGAGGTCCAACAGCTGTCAAATATATCAAGTAATGTGACAGGAGAGGAGGGAATGTTCTCTCTCTCTCTCTCTCTCTACTGAGATGAGATATTTTTATGGTACATATGTATGTATAATATGTTAATTAATATTTTCAAATAATAATAATAATAATACAACTGTAATTACAAAAATCAAATGTGATAGTATTTTAAAGAAATACTACAATAATCTTTTCCATTTCACTCTTTCAAATATGGATAACTCTCTCCCTGAATATCTGGAGTTGGGTGAGTACATGTGTATGTGTTTTTTGTTGTGTAGGTGGGTCAATTGTCCTGTGTGTATTCTGTAGTGTTAAGAGGAAAATGTGGCTGAGGGTGAGTTTGGCAGCCAGATTGGTTAAGTTTATGTGGGCGGATTTTGCCTGCTTGTTTTTTGAGCCTGTGATCCTGCCACATTAAATTTTTGGCGCCTGAACAGGGACTGCTAGTGCGGCAGCTGCATGACGATTGGGTTAGTGAGTGTGATTGGTAGAGAAAGTGAGGATGGAAGGGTTGAAGGAGATAGAGAGGCTGAAAGAGGAGCTGAGGTTGGCAAGGGAAGTTGGTAGAGCAATGAAAACAGAGAATGAGATGATGAGGCTTGAGTGTGAGAAATATAATAGGGAGTTAGAAGAGTTTAGATGAATGACGAGTGCGGAAGAGGGAATGAAAGAGGAAGTGAAAGAGGCCGGGCAGCAGATGGTTGAGAAGATGGATGAAAAGTTGGGATTGATCATGAGTAATGTGCAAGAGATGATGAAGGAAATGAAGAAAGGGTTTTTGGAGAGGGAGCTGTTGGAGGTGGGCCTACTGGGTCTTGTGACGGGCCAGGAGTGGTAAAGAAAATGGAAGAGCAAATGGATGAGAGTACGAGTGACGAAGGTGATTTAGTTGTGACAAGTAAGGGAAAGAAGGGGAAGACACTGGATAAGGATAAACCTGAGGACAAGAATAAGAAGGGGGCTGAGGAAAAGAAGACGACTAAGGGAAAGAAAGCTAGTACGAATGACAGACAGGATGAGACTAAGACTGAATACGTTGGGGAAAGGGCTGAGAGTGATTTAGATAGTGGTGAGTGGAAACAGGTAGGTGGAAAGAAGGGTAAGAAGAGCGTAACCAAGAGCATGGATGTTAGTATGGAAGTAGTGAAAAAGAGTGAGAGTGAGCAGGAAGTACAAAGGTTGTGTATATGAGAGAGGCTCCCCGATGTGCACAATATGAGGAATATGGTAGTAGGGATATAGGGGACTTTTTTTAAGGAATATGAGAAGTATTGTGTGGCTAAGTATGGGGACAACAAGAGAGTTAGGTAGCTTTTTGATGGGACTTTTGTTGAATATGTATTGAGTAGTGATGAGTGTAGGGAATGTGCCATATGAGAGTATGAAAGCCAGGATTGTGGAACAGGCAAAGAGGATAAAGAATAGCGTTAGACATAGGAGAAAGCATGATTTTGAAAAAGCAAGAATGAATGTTGGTGAGTCATTGTCAATGTATGTCTGTAGGTTAGAAACATTAGCCAGGAAAAAGTTTGGGGATGAAAGGATAAATGAGTGTAAATAGTTAGTTAGGAAGTTGTTGGCAACTGTGCCTGAGAGTGTATATGAGTTGAGGAGGAGTTATGGAGTTCCATTTGACAACGTCTGTGTGTGTGAGAGAGAGAGAGAGAGAAATTGCTGTATGGATCGTTAACGACTGGATTGGCTGTTGGCGAGTTCTGGGCTGTCTGCTGGTGCTGTTGAATGTTCGAGTTCTGTTTTTTTTTTAGTTAGTTTTTCAGTCAGTCTTTAGTCAGAAGCTGTGAGAGACAGTAGTGTGGGCAGCAGTCTGGTGAAGGCATTGAGATTTATTTGAGTTGTGCTTTGTTGATTTGTTTTTAGTTATTGTTAAGGTTGGTGTTGTTAGTGGGTGTGTGTGTGTGTTGTCTTTATTGTGTTGTTATTTTGTGTTAGTAATTGTTTGTGCAGTGGTCTTGAGTTGTGGTTGAGTTCCTTGTTGTTTGCTGTGTTGTTGGGTTGTGGTTGTGTTCCATGGTTGTTTGCTGTGTTGTTGAGTAGTGGTTGTGTTCCTGGGTTGTTGTTGAGTTGTTAGGTTGTAGTCCTTGGGTGTTGTGTTGTTGTTGTTGGGTTGTGGTTCTTGGCTGTGGTCTTGTTGTTAGTGTTCCAGTGACCTCGACCAGCAGACAGCACAGGATAGCCTGGAGTATCTGGAGGTTGGTAAGTACATGTGTTTTGAGTGTTTTTGTTTTTGTGTTTTTTTTCTTGGTTTCTGTGTGTAGGTAGGTCAATTGTCCTGCTTGTATTCTGTAGTGTTAAGAGGAAAGTATGAAAGAGGGTGGGTTTGGCAGTTGGAGTTATTAGGTTTATGTGGGGGGGGGGGGATTTAGCCAGCTTGTTTTTTAGCTTGTGATCCCGCCACATTATTTTTTGGCGCCCGAACAGGGACTATTGGTGCGGCAGCTGCAGGACGATAGGGGTATTGAGTTGTGTGATTGGTGGAGAAAGTGAGGATGGAAGGGTTGAAGGAGATAGAGAGGCTGAAGGAGGAGTTAAGATTGGCGAGGGAAGCTGGAAAATGATAAGTTGAGGGTAGAGTGTAAGAAGCTGAAGAGCGAGTTAGAGGAAATGAGAGGAATGCTAAGGAGTGCGAAAATGGAAATGAAAGAAGAGGTGAAAGGAGCGGAAGAGAGAATGGTTGAGAAAATGGATGAAAAATTCTTGGTAATGATGAATGCAGTGCAAGAGATGATGCAGGAAATTATGAAGGGATTCATGGGAGAGGGAGTTGTAGGAGGTAGGTTTACTGGGTCTTGTGACGGGCCAGGAGTGGTAAAGGAAGTGAAAGAGCGAGTGGATGAGAGTACGAGTGATGAAGGTGATTTGGTTTGATAGGTAAGGGAAAGAAGGGGAAGACACAGGATAAGGATAAACCTGAGGACAAGAATAGGAAGGGGGCTGAGGAAAAGAAGACTAAGAGAAAGAAGGCTAGTAAGGATGATGGATAGGATGAGACTAGGACTGAATACACTGGGGAAAGGGCTGAGTGTGATTTAGATAGCAGTGAGTGGAAACAGGTAGGTAAAAATAAGAGCGTAATCAAGAGTATGGACGTGAGTATGGGAAGTGGATTCGCTGTATTCGGAAGAGAGAAGGAGTTAGTGCGAAAGTTGTTGGCGACTGTACCAGAGTGTATATGATTTTATAAATCTGAAACATAAGGAGAAAATGCGATGAACGAATGAAAGGATGAAGTGTTATGACATTTTGGAAATAGTAGAAGATTACGAGCTAAATAGGTGTATGAAAGAGAGTAGAAGTGTTAGTGTTAGGACTGAAGTAGCTGAGGTTGTGCCAGAATTTACAAGCTATAGGGAGGCAGTTTTGGAAGGGCCGAGGCAAATGGCAGAGTGAGTGGTAAAAGGAGCGTTAGGGCAAGTAATGTGAGTGTATTTAGCCCAAAAAGAGAGGAGTGCGAGTGTTGGAAGAGTAGGGGCCAGTTAGTCGTGAGCGAGGAGATCAGTGTTATAGATGAGGTAAGCCAGGACACAGGAAGAATGAATGTCGGTGGGCGTTAGGAGCGTGCTTCCGGTGTGGGCAATCAGGGCATTTAGTGAGCGAGTGTAAGCAAGAGAGGGATATTAAATGTTATAGGTGTGGACAGGCAGGGCACATAGCTAGTGGATGTCAGCGTACCCATATGAACATAGTTTGCGGCACCTGTGGGAAGAATGGGCATTATGCTAGGATGTGTAAAGAACGGCGTGCGAAATGTGTTGAATGTGGAATGGAAGGTCACGAGGCGAGTGTGTGTAGGCGAAAGAGGATGAGTCAGGCTGAGAATTCGGGTAAGTGAAAAGGGGATTCAGTTGGGTGGGTCCTCTAGTGTGCGGCAGTATGTTCAGGAGAATGTGATGAGTGGGTGGTTGAAAGTGAATACATGTGAGCCGAGTGTCAGTGAGCAAATGGGTCTGGAAGATCGGCGGTTGGTGTTGGTTGAGTATGGAAGAAAGTGGAAGAAGGTAAGGAAAGGAAATGAAAGGGAGAAAAGTGAGCTGCATGATAGAGGGGTTAGTGTTAGGGTAAAAATGGTGGATAAGGCGTGTAATACAGATGACTTTGAGGGGAGGAATAATACGTATAGCATGTGGGGGTTTGAATTGTCAGGGTTTAGTGAAGTTTTGCCGGGAAGGGAATCAGGTGGTAAGGATGTAGTTGGCAGTATGAATGAGTCTCTTCGGGAGTTTGGCAGGAGTGTAAATGAGGTAAGTGGTTTGGTGGAAGAGTTACGAGAGATATTCGGACAAGAGTTATAGGGGGTAGATGAGATAGTGAATGGGATTTGGGAGGATGGTAGTGAGGGAGATGGTAATGGTAGTCTGACTGGAAGTGATATGGGAAAAGTTGATGGTGGTGTAACTGAGAGTGTGTATGTGGGCCCTCAAACAAGATCCAGGGGACCTGCGTCCGAGCATCTGTGGGTGTTGTGGAAGGCTATTTAGCCCTCTTACGCCGATTGGACATATTAAATGTCGAGTCAAAATGTCTCCCGTATGCCGATTGGACGTATCATACGTCGGCTCAAAAAAGTTTTTTTAAAAATTCGCGGAAAAATACTTATAGGCCTACCAGCCGAAAACTTTTAAGTGCAAAAATTTCAACTTTTGGTCAACTTTGACTCTACCGAAATGGTCGAAAAACGCAATTGTAAGCTAAAACTCTTATATTCTAGTAATATTCAATCATTTGCCTTCATTTTGCAACGACTTGGAAGTCTCTAGCACAATATTTCGATTTATGGTGAATTTATGAAGAAAAAAAAAAAATTTCCTTACGTCCGCGCGGTAACTCTTCCGAAAAAATCAGAATTTTTTTGTGCGATTGTCGAAATGTTTGCACCATTTAAAATTAGCTGTTACATAAAGTTTTATATATGAAAATATGGGCAATTTCATGTAGAATACATCTAAAAATAATGAAGGTTGTAGCTTTTCTCTTTTTTCGAAATATTTGCATATAAATCACGATAAATAGAAAAAAAATCACGTTCGGTCAAATTTGACTCTACCGAAATAGTTGAAAAACGCAATTGTAAGCTAAAACTCTTACGGCCTAGTAATATTCCGTCATTTTTCTTCATTTTGAAACAAATTTGAAGTCTCTAAAACAATATTGTGATTTATAGTGAATTTTTGAAAAATATATTTACCTTCACTCCGCGCGCCGATTCGCGGCCGCAAGTCTCCGAAATACGTACATCGCATTTTATAGAGTTTCATATATCAAAATGTGTGCAAATTTATGAAGAATACAATAAAAAATAAGTGAAGGTTGTAGCTTTTTCCATCTCCGAAATATGTGTATAAAAAAAAATATATATAAAAATTTTGACATTTGGTCAAATTTAACTCGTCCGAAATGGTCGAAATCTCCAATTCTAATCTAAAACTCTTACAGTATCGTAATATTAAATCATTTGTCTTAATTTTGAAACAAATTGGAAGTCTCTAGAACAATATTTAGAATTACGGTGAATTTTTGAAAATAACATTTTTTTACGTCCGCGCGTTACGGATTCGTACATCATTTTGTGATAATATTTTTCCGGTGTTGCTTTTATTGTTTTACTATGTATTATATATCAAAATGATTGCAATTTAGTGTACAATACAACGAAAAAAGAAGTAACTCGTTAGCTTTGACCGTTTTTTGCACAGCGTGATTTGAATACAATTATCTATGAATTTTTTTTTTCGCTACCATATCTCGCATTATTTACATATGATAATGATATTATTTTTCATTTCTGATGATTGCATACTAAACTTCAGGCAATGACAAAAAAATGAGCCAAAAATTAACTCTTAATCTTTAAAACTAAGCGCTCTGTGATTTTTTGAAAAAATTATTTTTTCTGCTTCCGCGCTCACTCCAAACCGGCGCCGGCATACGGGAGAGGTTTTGATTTTTAGGGCTTCGGCGTAAGAGGGTTAGTGTGGGTATTGTGAGTGTAAGGAGACGTCAAATGTAACGGGGGAGGAAATATGGAGGAGTTATGGGTTCCATTTGACAGTCAGTGTGTGTGTGTGTGTGAGAGAGAGAGAGTATTGCTGTATGGATTGTTAATGACTGAATGGCTGTTGGTGAGTTCTGGGCTGTCTGCTGGTGCTGTTGATTGTTAGTTTTTTTTTTTTTTTTAGCTAGTTTTTCAGTCAGAAGCTGTGAGAGACAGTAGTGTGGGCAGCAGTCTGGTTAAGGCATTGAGATTTATTTGAGTTGTGTTTTGTTGATTTGTTTTTTGGTTATTGTTAAGGTTGGTGTTGTTAATGGGTGTGTGTTGCCTTTTTGTGTGTTTTTTTTGTGTTAGTAATTGTTTGTGCAGTGGTCTTGAGTTGTGGTTGAGTTCCTTGTTGTTTGCTGTGTTGTTATATGTGAGGTTGTGGTTGTGTTCCTTGGTGGTTTGCTGTGTTGTTGGTTTGTGGTTGTGTTCCTTGGTTGTTTGCTGTGTTGTTGAGTTGTGCTTGTGTTCCTTGGTTGTTGTTGGGTTGTGGTTCTTGGCTGTGGTCTTCTTCTTGTTGGTGTTCCAGTGACCTCAACCAGCAGACAGCACAGGATAGCCTGGAGTATCTGGAGGTTGGTAAGTACATATGTTTTGAGTTTTTGTGTGTGTGTGTGTGTGTGTGTGTGTGTGTGTGTGTGTGTGTGTGTGTGTAGGTAGGTCAATTGTCCTGCTTGTATTCTGTAGTGTTAAGAGGAAAGTGTGAAAGAGGTTGGTTTTGGCAGCTGGAGTGATTAGGTTTATGGGGGGGGGGGGGGGGGGGGTGGGGGGGGGGGGGGGGGGGGGGGGGGGGTGGGGGGGGGGGGGGGGGATTTAGCCAGCTTGTTTTTTTAGCTTGTGATCCTGCCACAAGTTTATAAATCTGAAACGTAATGAGAAAATGAGATGGACAAATGAAAGGTTAAAGTGGAATGACACTTTAGAAATAGTAGAGGATTATGAGTTAGATAGGCGTATGAAAGAGAGTAGAAGTGTTAGTGTTAGGACTGAAGTAGCTGAGGTTATAGGGAGGCAGTTTTAGAAGGGGCGAGGTAAATGGCAGAGCGAGTGGTTGATAGGAGCATTAGAGCAAATAACGTGAGTGTAGTTAGCCCTAAAAGAGACAGGAGTGCGAGTGTCAGAAGAGTAGGGTCAGTTAGTTGTGAGCGAGAGCAGCAGTGTTACAGATGTGGTAAGCCAGGACACAAGAAGAATGAGTGTTGGTGGGCATTACAGGCGTGTTTCGGGTGTGGGCAAATGGGCCACTTAGTGAGTGAGAGTAAGAAAGATGGGGTATTATGTACTACAGGTGTGGGAAGATAGGGCATATAGTTAGTGGATGTTGGGCACCCGTGTGAACAAGATTTGCAGTAATTGTGGAAAGTGTGGGCATTACGCTAGGATGTGTAAGGAGCCGCATGTGAAGTGTGTGGAATGGAAGATCATGTGACGTGTGTGTAGGTGAAAGAGGAAGAGTCGAGCTGGGAATTTGTGAATTTAAGTGAAAAGGGGATTCAGTTGGGTGGGTCCTCTAGTACGTAACAGTATGCTCGGGAGAATGGGATAAGTGAGTGGTTGAAAGTGAATAAGTGTGAGCCGAGTGTCAGTGAGCAAACAGGTCTGGAAGATTGGCAGTTAGTGTTGGTTGAGTATGGAAGAAGGTAACGAAAGGGAATGAAAGGGAGAAATGTGAACTGCATGATAGAGGAGGTTAGGGTTAGGGTAAAAATGGTGGATAAGGTTTGTAATACGGATGACTTTGAGGGAAGGAATGACTTATAGTGTGTGTGTGGGTTTGAATTGTCAGGGTTTAGTGAGATTTCAGCAGAAAGGGAGTGAAGTAGTAAGGACTTGGTTGGCAGTATGAATGAGTCTCTTCAGGAGTTTGGCAGGAGTGTAAATGAGGTGAGTGATTTGGTGGCAGAGTTACGAGAGAAAGTAAGATAAGAGTTAGAAGGGGTAGATGAGATAGTGGATGGGATTTGGGAAGATGGTAGTGAGGGAGATGGTAATGGGAGTCTGACTGGAAGTGGTCTGGGAGAAGTGGATGGCGGTGTAACTGAGTGTGTATATGAGGGCACTCAAACAAATCCCAGGGGCCCGCGTCCAAGCATCCGTGGGTGTTGCGAGTGTAAGGAGACGTTGTCAAATGTAACGGGGAGGAAATATGGAGGAGTTATTCAAGGGCAATTTGACAACATCTTAGAGAGAGCAAGAGAGTAAGTCTCATGGTTTGTGTTGCTGTTGAGATCATGTAGTATGTATTTATGTTTTTGGTTTTCCATAAGAGAGAAAGAGGGCATTATTGGTGGATGGTTGGTTGGCGATTGAATTGGCTGTTGTTGAGTTGGGGTCCTTGGTTGTTGTGTTGTGGTCCTTGGTTGTTGTTGTGCTGTTGTTGGTTGTGTATTGGTTTGCGACGGTTGTTGGTGTCTCAGTGACCTCGACCTGCAGACAGTACATGTGTTTGTGTTTTCTGTTCCGTGTGTAGGTGGGTCAATTGTCCTGCAGGTATTCCATAGTGTAAAGAGGAAAAGTGTGAAAGAGGGAAAGTTTGGCAGCCGGATTGGTAAAGTTTATGTGGGGGGATTCTGCCTGCTTGTATTTTGAGCTTGTGATCCCGCCACAATGTAAACAGCAATACTATCAATTCATTTCTTTAAAGTGAATTAGTAAGATATTAGTTTATAAATAAAAAAAAATTATGTAAGAATGAAAGAAAATCCATTCTACCCCGCATCTGTCTTTGAACTCCAGGTAGCCAAGCTGAGGTGGCTGGGGTCCAACAGCTGTCATATATGTATATTAAGTAATGTAACAGGAGGGGGAGAGAGTTGCCGACTAGGTTGTGTTGCCCACTCAAGTTCATGTAATTTCTCTCTCTCTCTCTTTTACAGAGATGAAAGAATTCTATTGTACATGTGTATATGCTTATTAATATTTTCTCATCAACTAATTTCAAAATTCATGTGTGATAGTACTTTAAAGAAATACAATAATCTATTCATTTCACTCTTTTAAATAAGGATATCTCTCTCTCTCTCTCTCTTTTGCCACAGGAGTTACATGTCATGGTGGTAACTCTCGCCCTCTGTTTGGGCTGGAAGCGTATGTATACAGTATATCATTAAGGGTATTACTACATTTTATGGTAAAATAATAATATACAGTACTAGTTTTCCAATAATATCAAGTTTAATGAGATTAAACAATAACAATAACATTTCGCTCTCTATCTCTCGCTCTCTTACTAACGTATGTTTATTTGTTTTATAGTATAAATGATTTACCTTATAACTAATTTTCAAATATTAATAAGATTAATAAAAAAAATAGTGATTCCCAATCTTTTTATCCACTTAGAGGAAGGAGGGTGGGGGAGTAAATGACAGTTTGATATACTATTAGTGGAGGGGGGGAAGGAGTTGGAGTCTTGAAGTATTCCCCCTCTCTTCCAGTATTAATATTCTTTCTGTCTCAGAAATAATTCATAATTTCACTCTTTGATGGTCAGATATATGATGTTGCCATTCAATGGTTCTCTCTCTCTTATTGGCTGTAGGTTTATATTTTTATATTTTTAATGGTAAAATGTTTAAGATTACTTTGAAATTATAATAATATAACCTCAAAGATTAATACAGTAATAGGTTAGTAATTTAAGGCATATTTGAAGTAGGATGTTATTTAAGGTTTACATTTGGTATCTGAACTTTCAAGATAGGCAGTTATAAGCATTTTTAGTGGTGGTTCTAACTATTTGCGGGGGTGTCTGGTACACATTCCCTATGGGGGGAACACTACCTTTTCCATGGAAGCAACACTTAGTCTCAGCCCTTCTCCCTTACCAACCCCAAGGCCCTCCTTCAGTGATACCTCCCACAGTCACTGTCACCCCTCCAGCAACACTTACAGAACCTGTGGCAAGCGAGACAGACACGATCAGAGACGTCCTGGTAAGACAAGGACAGCAGAGACATGTAATGTTGATCAGAGATCCCAAGAAGCCCATCCTTGACTTAAACCACCGGTCCAAGGGACAACAGAAGGTAACATGTTTCCTCCTGCACCCTTGTCTGTAAGTGCATGTGAAGTAAAAGAGGCTGACGTTGGGGGGCTAGATGCATTCCCACTTGGATTCAGTCCCCCCCCCCTTAACATGTCTGGAAAGGGGGGAATGGACAATCTGCTGTAACCTCTGAGAGCAGTGGAAGAGACTGATTCCCCTCAATAGCCTTCTCACCATCCTTCTACATCCGTTGCCCACCTCAGGTCAGCGTTGTAGGGATAAGTCTTCCTCCACGAAGAGCAGGTGTAGCAGATCCGAATAGAGCAGGTTGGCAAGCAGCAGATCTGTGGGCTGAGACCATTCCAAGAAGAGAAGCTGTTCCCCCACCAGAAGTAGGAGAGAGTGACATCCCACACCTACATGAGGTGTTCCTATTCCAGGTGCTGATCAAGAGACAGGCAGTTTAGGAGTCAGCCAGAGAAAGTTGAAGATGTGTGTTGCACCGCTCCAGTTCCTGCCACCCAGAGCATAATTCCTTTCCTGCTAGACCTAGACAGATGAAGCAAAAGGACTCCCCACCTAGTGATACCCAGCTTCCACCCAGGAGACGAAAGCAGTACATGTAAGGACAGCATAGCAGAAACCAACACTGGACAGCATAGCAGAAACCAACACTCTGCTTCAGGGATCGTCAACCAGTGAAGAGGCGTCTGCCTCTTTCAGTGCAGAAGGCTGTTGGAGGCAAAGCTGGCTGGAATGGAAACCAAAGGACAGGATAACCTTGCAAAGTTGAAGCCATTGGAAGAAGAGGGGATAAATTAATTCCATGGCTCAGATTCATCAACACTTTGGGTTGGCAGATCCCAGCTTCCACCCCTGACAACCTTGGAGGTGAAACAGTTGTACCATCTAACATGGTCCCCTTTGGTACAGGGCCTTTTAGTGGAGCTGGACAACCTTTCATCGCAGGCCCAGAGAACTCCTTGGTTGTGGTTAAGTCTTGAGTTGTTCCTGCCTCAGCTGTCCTGCCAGAGAAGTCTGCTGCATTCCCCAAGACCTTAGAGCCTTCCATCTGCAGGTTGAAAAATCATGTTCTGCTCAAAAGGTTCAAGCAGTAGGGTCTCAGGTCTCAGGATGAACAGTGTCGAGGCCAATAATCTGGAGCTGATACTGGCTAGGACCATCTTCTGGTCTGGCAGGTACCAGGGGCCCTGGCTACAGGAAATAAGAAATAGTCATCCCAGAGCATTGGCTAGTGGTCAGGCACTACTTGGTGCCCTCAATAAAGGTCCTCTCCAACTTTGTGCATCAGGAAGGATACTTGTAGACAAAGTGGTATATTGAAGAGGAGGGAGCCATTTGACTTGTCATCCAAGTGCGCCCCCCCTCCCCCTGAGTTCATCCAAGTCCCTCCCTGAGGAAAAAAATTAAGCATATCTTAGTATAACCAGAACACTGAGCTGATTAACAGCTCTCCTAGGGCTGGCCCGAAGGATTGGATATTTACATGGCTAGGAACCAATTGGTTATCTAGCAACAGGACCTACAATTTATTGAGGGATCTGAACCACATTATATAAAAAAATGAATTTCTAAACACCAGAAACAAATTTCTCTGGCGCCACAGTTGGAGTTGAGATACCCTGTAATTGCAGGTATCCTCCTCTCAACCTCTTCACAAGCCCAGGGGAATGGACAGCAAGGGAGCCTAATACCAGTGAACATTCCTCCCCCCAGCCCAGATTCCTTTAACAGAGGCATAACAGGGGGGCCCAGCAGAGGAAATTGCCTCACAGCCATTTTGAGCATCTCAACCAGCCCAGAGGATCAAAAGCTGCCCTGGCAAGAGGGAAGGTTCCAGGTGTAGAGCCCTAGAGATGGAAGTGAAAGCTATGCTGCAGAAGGATACGTGGAAATGGTGAAGGACAACTCCCTGGGGATCTACAAACACCTCTTCTTGGTAGAGAAAGTCTCTGGGGATGGCAGGCAGTGATAGATCTAGTGACCCTGAATGGTCTTAGCATCTACCTGGGGATCTGCAGGATGCATACCTCCACATTCCCATCCACTTGAGCTCCAAGAAGTACCTGTGATTCCTCACCAAGGATGTGATTTGCAAGTTCTGACCTCTTACTTCAGTCTGACAACAGCAACCTAGGTCTTAACCAGTTTCTTCTAGCTGGCAGCATCCTGGGCACATTTAAAGGGCATCAGATTGAGGAGATAGTTGGGCAAATGTCTGATCCTCATCCCATTACAGGAGAAAGAGGAGAGGGCCAAAGGTTTGGTCTGGTTAGAGCCTTCACAGGAGAGGGTAGACAACCTGCTGAACATTCTCACAACTTGCTCCTCTTTGAAGCTTTCAGCCGGCGAAGAGGCGGCAGGTTCTCCAGGCCATCTTATTCTCACCCTAGAAACTAGGTGTGGAAGGATCTGTCAGAACACACAAAAATGGCCCTGAAGGTGAGGGAGGGCCCTCATCACCCTTATGCAGGGGATGTCCCTAAACAGGCCACCTACAGAGATGCTGGAATTCTCCGACACCTCCCAATGGGGCTGGGGTGCACACCTTAACAGCGAGTGCATTTCAGGGATGTGCAACCCGCTGATGAGAAGGAACATCATTCAGGAGATTGAGTCAACACAGTTCACTCTGCAATACTTCCAAACCTCCAATCTGTAGTTGTGATGAGTGACAACATGGTAGTCATGTTCAATGTGTACAAGCAATGAGGAATAATCTCCCTGGTACTATGCAATCGGGCGATCAAGATACATAAATAGTCGGCAACCTGGGCCCTAGAACTGATCAGTTACAATGTGGTTGCCAATCAACTCAACAATAAGGACCAGATCAACATAATGGAATGGTCACTCGGTCAGGGACAACATGAACTTTGGCTTCCCTCCATTAAGCTAAATAACAAAAGTCCTGAACAGACCCTGCCAGAACCAGGGCCATCACTGTAGCTACACACAGTGTGTTACACAAAGCAACTACATCTGCTGATAGAAGTTTCAAGGGAACTGGTCTGCCCTTCTGATGCAGGAGCACAATGGAAAGTACATCAAGCCATGGCCTTCCTCTGTCTTCATGGTTGTGGGTTATCTAGCAGCTCTTCAGAAAGAAGGACTTTTGAAAAGGGGCTGCAGTAACCATCATAGACACCCCTCAGACCACCTACATTGATATTGACCAAAGAAAGTGGACCAAATTCTATTGGTGCAGTTGAACAGACCATTATCCCCTCAAGATCTCTGTGAAGGAAGCAGATTTCGTCTTCCTCCAGCAAGAGAAGGCACTCCTGGTGGCAGTAATCAAAGGATACAGAGGGCTGTATTTTTAAACTACCAACTTCGCTGTTCAATAGAGCCTGCTTGTGAGATCCCTTCATGGAGTGGTATTTTAAAAACAGGCGAAGCTCCTCTGGGAAGAGGAATTGTACGGGAGGGTTGGTATGTCGGAGGTGATAAACATCTCATTCGGATAGGGAGACAGCTATTCTACTTCTATCCAGCTTTATGCCTATATATTTATATAAACTATCACTTACACACTTGTTTTGTGCATTAATACAATTACTACAGCAAAGTCCAGCTGGCTTTACAGCTAAGCCCACCTACTGATTACGTCACAACTATTCCTTGAAGTTGATTAGTTGGAAATAGTTGCAAAAAATTCTTCAATCTATGGTTCTTTTCATCTTCATTTATTTTGTAATAGTTGTTTTTTTGCTGACCTAAAATACAGGCAGTCCCTGGTTACCGGCAGACTCAGTTAATGGCAATCCGGTTTTATGACACCTGTCTCAGATTATGGCAATCCAGTTTAGCGCCATAAAATTGGTGATTGGCGCCTTAACAGGCCAGGTTTTGGTTATCCGTGCCATAAGGTGCTGAAAATAGAGCTATGGTGCCATATCATACCTGACAGATGCGCCATTAACCGGTTATCGGCACCAAATCAGAGAAATCATAGTTAGGGCCTAGGACTCCAGTGTGGGTGAGAAGCACCATAGAAGAAGAATCACTCCTACAGGGCCTGAAGGTGGGCATGTGGAAGCAGCACTCGTTTACGCTCTTCATTCTAAGAGACCTGGCTCACAGATCCCTGGATACATTCACCTTGATCCTATGGTGGCAGCCCAGGAAGTGATAAAAGGGCTTCAAACCCCAAAAAGGATACTGCCATGGATGTACAGGGTCAGTAGAAGTAATGTCTAGAGGAATTGGTGAATAATGGGATGAATTAGTTTCTTTTCATAGTATATATATGTTAATCTCTGGTAGAATGACCTCAAAAGATCTGAGGGTACCTTTCAGGCCAAAAACACACACACACACACACAAAGGCATGCTCTCCTTGTGGTAGCAGGGAAAAGATTATCCTTCCTCCTAAGGATGAGGCAACATTTATTAAAGCGTAGGTTCACTTTCCCGTCGAAACAAATAAATTTTATAAAATAATGTGTTAAATTTCTCTTAAGATATAAACCATAGGTTTCATTAAAAATTTATCTTTTCTCTTCTGCCCTTTGCCTTCTGATCTTTACCATCATAGGGCTGGAGTAATGAGAGAAAGTGAATCAACTCTCAATTTGGGCAAGCTAGGCTGACTCAGGTCACACACCCCACAGGCCTACCTGATATAATTTTTTGTTTTTTCTAGTTAGTGACAGCATGGAAGCTAAGGTTCCATATCCTAGGAAAAACAAATGATTTTTTTAATTTATTTTAACAAGTTTTGAATCATGACTACCCCAATCGACTTACTCTCGAGGTTTGATGAAACATCTAGCTCTCCAAGAGGAAGAAAGGAAAATGATGGATTCTACAGCCATGACTTTCAGGTTCCCAAAGCATTGGGCAATTGGAAGCTGGTGATAGACCTGTTGACTCAACCTTTTCTCAGGAAGACTGTTCAAAATGGAAACACCTCACACAGTACTTCAAACCATCAAGGAGAATCTCAAGGATGCATATTTTCAAGTTCCAATCCATCAATCTCCCTTTAATTTTCTGTGCTTCAGCCTGGGAGAGATAGTCTGCCCATAGTACAAGGTTCATTGCTTTGGCCTTTCAACGGCTCCACAAGTCTTCATCAGAATGTTCATCCTAGTTTTGATGTGCTCATCCTCAGGGAATACTACAACTCTTGACAAATGGCTATCCCTGACAAGTTCTCTTATAGAGCTAATCCAAGATAGGGACTGTCTTCTCCAATTTTGTCACCGCTTACGCAGCTTGATAAATTTGGAAAAGTCAAACTTCATACCCAGTCAATAGATTCTTCACCTGGGCATGGCAGCAGCAAAGGTACAGGCAGTCTGTGGTTATTGGCAGACTCAGTTGTTGGAGATTCAGTTTTATGGCGCTTGTTTAGCGCCATAAAATCGGCGATTTACGGTGCCACAAACGGGACAAGTTCTGGTTATTTGTGCCATAAGGGTTCTTATGGCGCACCATAAGGATGCTTATGGTGCCGATAACCGGTTATCGGCGCCATAAGCACCTTTATGGCCCCCTAAATCACTGAGTTTTGGTTAATGATGGTTTTCGCATATCGGCACACCCACCAGGAACGGAATCCCCGCCGATAACCGGGACTGCCTGTATTCCCATCAAACCAATGCCTTTAAGGAAAGTTCAGGAACTTTAACCAGTCTTTCATGGCCAAACAGAAGCAACCTGCTGGTCAGGTCATACTAAGAGAAATTATAATTTCTCATAGTCAAATCCACATACACTCTCTCCAATAGACTTAAAAAGTTTCGGTCCCATTCAAAAGATTCACTTGCTCAAAGTTCCTCTCACAGCCAAAGTGAAAAAGGACTTAGCCTGGCAGCTGGACGACAGGAACTTGGCCATAGGAGTGCCCTTTCATTCTTCCCCCCCAGAAACTCTTCTGTTCTATGACACCTTTTATGAGGATTGGGAAGCACACTTGGAAGTTCTCTCAACATCAGGGATATGGGATCACCAAGGAAACCACTTCATATCAACATCATGGAGATGAAAGCTGCCTTCCTAGCACTACAGTAATTTCAAAAGAGGGTAACAGGGCACTCCATGATTCTAATAATTGACAACACTACACGGCGGTACCTTGTCAACAAACAGGGAGGACTTAGTCTCGTCACCTTCATGACTTGATGGTGTAATTGCATCAACAGGAAGTCTCAGGAAGTGGCAGAAAGGCTTTTCCTTCTATGGGGAAGGTCACCATTAGACCTTTTTGTGACCAGACACAATAAGAACTAGAGCTATTTTGTTTAGTTGTTCCAGATCCCTGGGCTGTGGCAGAGGATGCCCTTTACATCCTTGGTACAATCTGAATGTCTATGCTTCTGTTGTTGTGGATGGCGAGATTTTGAGTCTTAGTCATAAATTCCAGGACAATTTTGAAGTGAGTGGAACTGCCTGATCGCACGCACATGGGCAAGAATATGGGTTGTCCCGATGACGTGCTGTAACCTTCTTCAAGGCCAAGGCCTCTATGTGCGAAGGAGATTGAACAATGGACATCCTTGATGCTTTCCCAGGTGAGTGGACTCAGGAGTGGGCATCGTGTCTCGGGATCCTGGAACAGACCGTGCAGGGGGTGAGAAAAAACCTGCACACTCACTCAATAGGCCATGCTCTGTCTGTGGACTGCGAGGGCTGAACAGATCTACACAGGTCGGTAGGACCCAAGGCGGAACCTTCAGTGGCACTGATCTGGGCTGGGAGACGAGCATGCAGAGCATCCAAGGCACTGTTATGTGCAATGAATGTTGTTGCTAGACAGAGATCTGAGAGAAGAATGAGCTTTCACTCCAAATCCCTGAAGAAACATGCAGCAGAAGATTCTTTACCAAACCTGGAAGATTACTTTAATGTCTGGGATTTGTGCCTAGGGAGTCTGCAGCCACAGGAGACCCATGCCCTTGGACTCGTCTGGTAGAAGCAGTCTTCTCCTTCTGGTTTGTATACAGAATGGGACCTTTGGAAGGAGAAGGGGAGGAGGTGAAGACAAAAGATGAAGACGACAACAATGATGAAGGTGATGATGAAGAACGGTGCCTCTTCTTGAGTTTCTTCGTACAATCTTGTTTGTGCTTCATCAAAACTTCTAGGAGAAGACGCTTCAGAGTGAAAGATGCCACATGGAACTTGGATGTCAACAGGATTGGAGAATGATGTATGTGGTTCCTGTCAGCTCTGTAACTGAGGCCAAAATTACTGAGGCAAAAGGCCCAGTTACTGACGCTGTGGTGGCAGAAGTCCCCTTAGAAGCACTACAGTGAGTGATCAAATCCTGCACTGAGGCTGGGGAGACCTAGGGATGGCCAAAGATCCCCAAGTTCCTTGAACATCTGTTACCAGTTTGAATATTTTCCTAGCCTAATTTTTCCTTTTTAGCACAAATGCGCAATCTACCCACCTGTTCACGTTCTCCAATCCCAGTATACTCCAGCTTAAGACTTTTAACAACACCACACGACTTACAACCCAAAACTCATTGGACTGCACAGCTAATTCATCATGATCATCTTTAATCAACATTCGTCACTGGTGAGTAACCTATTTACACGTACTAGTATAAAAAAAAAATTTGTAATGTTCATATATATATTCTCTCTCTCTCTCGTAAAAAGAGAACTGGACGTCTTAAATATGGGGGGACTGGATTATTTTCACATTCGTAACTAAGTCATACAGTGCGTACTTAAGTATTTATAAGCATAAAATGTAAGATTTACTTTAAAATAGTATCAATAATATTTCAAAGATTAATATGAACCATAATAGGATGATATTTTAATGTATACTTGATGTACGGTGGTATTTTTACGGATACTTTGGTGTTTCCCCCGTTCAAGATAAAAGTTTATAAGCATTTTTAGAGGCAGGGGGTTCTAAACATTTGCGGATTCAAAACATTTGCAGGGGGGTCTGGTAAGCATCCCCCATGAATACGGGGGGAACCACTGTATTATATTTACAACTGTACTCCTGGCAGTGGGGTTGGGTGGGCTGATGCATATGAGTACATGTCACGTGACATTTGTCAGTCCATTAGGCTGCTTACATTGTGCAGAGAAAGGGGGGTGGAGCTTAGACACTCAACTAGGAGAGAGCTCTCATTCACTTGTTTGGAGGTTTAATTAGCGGCTGTATATATTTTTTGGTCAGAGCCCCCACCGCAACTTTGGCCAACCATGTATCACTTTATTGCCCCCGTGACCTTAATATGGGCCAAGACAATGAGTCAACAGATAATAGCAGAGATATGTGCATTGAAGCAATCTGGCCTCAAAACAAAGCAGATATTGAATCAGCTGGGTGTGAGGAGGCATTCAGTTTGATGCTGGGTTGTCAGATTTAACGAAGGTCTCAACCACGAGATTTTGTCTCGTAAAAAGCGCCCTCGTATGCCTAAGAAGACCTCTGATCAAAGTTTGACTGTCCTCAAGCATCAATTACTTTCTAATTGATGCTTGAGACTGTCAAACTTTGATCAGAAGCCTTCTTAGGCATACCAGGGTGTTCTTTCCCAAGATGGAATTTCATGGTTGCAAGCTCATTTGTAAGTTGGGTGGTACTTGTATTTTACAGTGCTGGTGGCAAATTAAAAACATTGTGTAGCGTACCGTATTAAGTACAGGCAGTCCCCAGTTATTGGTGGGGGTTCCATTCTTGGTGGGGTACTGATAAGTGAAAACTGCCATTAACCCAAACTCAGTGGTTTATGGCGACCCTGTTGGGTATGTTAAGGTGCCATAACTCAATTATTGGCACCTAAAACTGTGTTGCCAGTAACCGAGGACTGCCCAGGCAGTCCCCGGGTTACGACAGGTTCAGCTTACGATGTTCCAAGGTTAAGGCACTTTTCAATTATATTCATCAGAAATTATTTCCAGGGTTACGATGCATGTTCCAGGGTTACGACACCTACAACGCTCATCTGGCAGATGAAATATGACACCAAAAATGCTAAATAATCAATATTTGAAGTTTTTTTTGGATAAAAAATGCAATAAGAATGCACTTTACATAGTTTTCAATGCACCCAACGCATTAAAAGTAAGGTTTTCTTAGGATTTTTGACGATGTTCCCGCTTACGGCGTCTCAAGAACGTAACCCCCGTCGTAACCCGGGGACTGCCTGTACTGACAAGGTCACGTGAGGAAAGGTACATAGTTGCCCTTGCACATCTGTGGATTTTTCCTTGCCCTTATCTGGATTTTGTCATTATCCGACAGGGCTTGTTGGCTCTGTAAATCTAGATAATCGAGGGATTGCTATACAATCTTAAACTATAATAAAATATTCTAGGTCTCTTGCTGAAGGCCAGCATCTGAAATAAACTTGAAAATAGCACCTTTATTATATGTACACTACTAATTCTCCAAAAATCTTGAATACCGTGTACCAGCCATCCTTGTCTTGGGCCTCAAAGATTAGTCCATTTCTATAATCTCTTAGACTTTGGCATTTGGCATTTAATTAAGAAATGTGAAAAAGGCTAATAGTACAGATATAGTAAATGAACTATATTAATAAGAACTGGCACACTGTTGATTTGTTGAGCAATGCATGTGATAATAATATATAATAAAAGCATTCAGAAGTTTCACAGTTTCATGCAAAGTGAGATACACCTGTGAATCCATATGGCATGTGGGTGGAAGGCTATGTTCCTTCTGAAAGATAAGTTTAAGGAAATGCCCAGTAGTGTACTTGAAATTACAGAAAATTTTTTTTCTGTGGTCTCCAAATTCATAATGACTACACATACAATTATCAATGACCAGAGGCTACTGTAAGCTGTGATAAGAATAAAATTGTCTGTACTGAAATGTTTAGGGCAATGTACCCCAGAAAGGCAGGATATGCAATTATATAACATACAATATTATATAGGGCGTAATCCCAAAATACATTACTATACCTCAATACTATTAGAAAAAAAGCACCCACATTTTAACAGCTGCAGCAAAATATTTCTTTTAATAAAGACTTCAAGAATTTTGGTGTACCTGTATAAATAATGATGCGAAGTTTTGTTAAATACAAACACTAAGCATTCACCAGTGCTAAATGTGACTTACACTGACTTCTGGTTCCAGACTTGATAAAGCAATTGAGGCCTTTTGAGGGAAAAGGGCACAACAAGCTGGTGTAGCAAATGTCAGGCAAACACCACAGAGTGCTACTTGCAATGGAGCCGCGATCCAAGGCATACGTTTCAGAGTGCCACGCTTCTCAAGAATGTTCATCAAAATAGGGGGAAGTACTGAAAGATAAGGAATAAAACGTTAATATTGGTTATATGCACCATACTTTAATATGATGTGCAGTTTCCTAGCATTTAAATTCCTACTGAAAGATTTATCTTTGTTAGAACTATGTTTTAAAGGCTGGAAAACTCTAGCCTCAAGCTCATTTCAATGCCCGAATAACAGGGATAAACACGGAAATAATTAAAAAAAAACTGTAAATCATTGTTAAAGGCTAAAGACACTTTTTATGTTCATAAATAACTCATGAAAATTGAATACAGAATACTAAAAGGACTGAAAACTTTTTCAAATACCAATCTCACAAGACATTTATATATGATCAAATATGCACCTTTTCAACGGGTGTATTCTTTTCAAGATGACAAGCTCTTGCTCATCACATATTCTATAACATACCATGGATCCCACAAAATAATATGAACTACATAGCTGTAAAACATAAAAGGCTTTTTTACAGACATTACCCTACTTACAGTCTTTTGCTCTGGGTGCCTATTCTGCTAGCAAGAAGTTTGGCAAAAAACCTGTTCCTTTAACCCCTTCTCTGATAATTTCTAGTATTCTCATTATTCTTTTTCTTCTTTCAACCTTAGCAGTCCCACTGTAAAGCAGGGTAAGCTGCTCAAGTCAAATTTCTCCATCTATTTCTATTTCTTGCATCTTCCCCCTGTCCCACCTCACCCTTATCCCTCCCCACCACATCCATCCATTTAATCCAGACACCCATCACTGGGACGTTCTTAGCCCTCTTAATTGGTTCAACCTCCTTCTCTTATTACATGGCCATAGTATCTCAGACAAGCTTCCCTAGCTTTCTCCATTACATTACATACACAACACATTCTTCTTATATCTTGACTCTCCCTCCTTTTCAGTAGCGATATTCCAGCAATCCATCTCACCATCCTCATCTTAATTCTTTCCAAAAGTCCCTCCTCTTTCCTCTTAAGTGGCCAAGTTTCTACCCCATATAGTAATAATATGGGCCTGATAACTCTTATAAATGTTAATTTTGAGCCTTAATGACATTTCTTGTCTAAAACAACACATTACTTCTCTCCATTTTCACCATGCTTCTTTCACTCTCTGTATCACTGCTTTCTCAGTACCTCCCTCCAAGTAGATAAAGTCATTGTTCTGTTTTAGCATTGTACCATCTTCCACTTAAATGTTTACTTATTCATGCCCTCCTCTACTACTAATCATTAGCTCTGACTTTCCACTGTTCACTTTCAATCCTTTCTTGCAGTTCTTCATCTGTGTCTGCAATAATGATTAAAACATAAGCAAACGTCAGTTCCTGCACCACAGTTCTTCGTTATTCCCTAATTCTGATGTCAGTGTCTATAACACTGAGGAACAAGAATGGACTCGGAGCTGATCTCTGATGGAGGCCAACCTCCACAGGGAATGCCTGTTTCCCCATATTTTTTCCGTACAGTGGTTCTTGCCCCCCTCTTACATCATCTTCACTAACCTTACCAACTTCTCTTGTACTCCTCTCTTTCTCAAATACCAATAGACTAGTACTTTTCTTGGTACCCTGTCATATGCTTTTTTAAGAACCACAAGACATAAACTTACCTGTTTCCTTCTAGATACTTCTCTTCGACTCGTCTCACTATAAAAATAGCATCCACTGTGCTCTTTTGCAAACCCAAACTGCTGCTCATGTATATCTATCCTCTCTCTTAATCTTCCTTCTACTGTTCTTTCTAATATCTTGAATACATGCTCCAAAAACTTTATTCCTCTTTAGTTCCCACAATTTAATATATCTCCTTTTTGTTTATACATTTTAACCTTTTCTAATAGTGTGCGCAACCACTCTTTGCCCAGATTTCCTAGTGCTTTAATATTTCTATTGTTACCTCTGACTTTCCTGCAGCTTTATTTACTTCTCTTTTCTATAAGCATTCTCAACTATACACTCTGATGTTTCCTATCGGTCTTTCTATTGGAGTAACTTTTTCCAGTTCTTCACACTCATTCTCCTTGTTTAATAGTTGTGAAAGATATTCTTTCCATTTTCTCTTCACTTCCCA
Organism: Macrobrachium nipponense; assembly: GCF_015104395.2. Classification (NCBI taxonomy): domain Eukaryota; kingdom Metazoa; phylum Arthropoda; class Malacostraca; order Decapoda; family Palaemonidae; genus Macrobrachium; species Macrobrachium nipponense. The sequence continues at coordinate 40,911,463 of NC_061108.1, forward strand.
TTCTTCAGTTAAGTCTGGCTTCTACTTTGCAGTCACTACCACTATCTGTTTCCCCTCTTGTCTGTCTATACACTGCTCTCTTGTTTGCCAGTTGATATCTTCTTCCCACCCTCTTCTGGCTATATTCTTTTCCTTCACAACTGTTTGAACCTCTTGATTCCACAACTGTTTCTTTTTCCTGTTGCTGCTTACCATTGTCCTACCACAGTTCTCTGCTGATGCTGGCAGCACAATCTCTTCCATATCATCCCATGTTTCCTCAGGCTATTCTGACATTCCATGTACATCTTCTTCCCTGGCTCTTTCCACTTTACTTCTGAACTCTCTTGCCTTCTCTCCCTTCACCTTCCAAGTTTTAATCCTTCTATTCCTGGCGGGGACTTTTCTTTTCTGTATTGCTTTCAACGTAAAATCTGTCATTACCAGTTTATGCTGAGCTTGACAGATTCATTAGGAATAACCCTACAATCCATAATGATTTTCTTGTTTTCTTTCCTAACCAAACATGTTAAAAAGTATCTAATCCTTCAGGCCAGCCCCAGGAGAGCTGTTAATCAGCTCAGTGATCTGCTTAAACAAAGATATACTTAAGTTACTCAAGAGAATACTCTAGATAATCAGGGAAGGGGTTAAAGTAACAAGTTGTTGTTCTTCCTTATGTCCTTTGCAAAACTTCTTATTAGCAGAATAAGTGCCCAGAGCAAAATTTTAATGTAAGCATCATCAAAATTATGCACCACATATTAAAATCCAACTTCCAAACAAATCAAGATGTGAACATCCATTCAGAATGAAACACCTTTCCAAGTAGGGTAGTGTGTTTTGTACACACAAATAAAATTAAGAACAGATATTCATGGAAAAGGTAGATCATTAGAAAAAAAAACATTTAAGAACATATATTCACGGAAAAGGCAGATCATAATCAGAAATAAAAAACATTAAGAACACCTATTCATGGATAAAGCAGATCGTAATTAGAAAAAAAGTCTCGGCTGAAGTATTGACCATTATGTATGACCAAGATACCATGTTTAAGTGGTTATCAAATGCCTTGCTAGCAGGGGGAATGGAAATCAAATTCATCTGTGGTTGGAGTTCTCAGACTTGTAGCCCATTTCGAAATCTTTTGAGCCTCTTAAGAGCCTAAGCAGTGAAATAAATACTTGGTAATTAGTAAACTGCTTAAAACCAAATTGGATGAGGACATGGGACTAGCAACTTTATCTGTCTACCCAAAACTGTTGGATGAACCTCTTAAAAGGGGAAGAGACAAACGGTTGAAGATATAAAAGCCCATCACTCAAATAGGCCTTAGTATTTGTGATTTTTGGACTGTCCCAACACTACACTTATCACTTAATTAATCAATATTAACTTGGCACACGTGCCACACATTGCAATCAAAAGCCTTTCCTAACTTTGTGTAATCTACAGTACTCATCAAAATAATAAACCGTGTAACGCCACCAGTTTTATTATTCTGGTGAGAAAAAAATTGTATTTTTGAGGGTGAATAAATTGAAACAGAATAATATGCCTGCTACATCCTCAATGAGCATAACATTCCAGTTTATTATTGTTCATTTTGAAGGTGGCTGTCATTGTGGATAGCATATCATGTGTGACTGTGCTATTGTACTCCTGCTATTGTTAATTTATTATGGCAAAACAAAAGACATCATCTGAAATTATTGCTCACATAATAGTTTGAAGGAATCTAGCCTTCAAATCAGATACAGGCAGCCCCCGGTTATTGGTTCCATTCTCGGAGGGGTGCTGATAAGCGAAAACGGCCATTGATTGAAATTTAGTGATTTAAGATGCTTATGGCACTCATAACCGGTTGTCAGACCCATATGCACCATTATGATGCTTCTGTTAGGTATGCTATGGTGCCATAAGTCATTATTGGTGCCTTATGGTGCACCATAAGGCTTTTTATGGCACCGGTAACCAGAACTCGGCCCGTTATGGAGGCATTAATCGCCAATTTTATGGCGCTAGACAAGCCCCATAAAACCAGATCGCTGATAACTGAGGACTGCCTGTATAGTGAATCAGACTGGTGTTAGTGAGAGGAGTGTTCAGAAGTACATGGCGAGATTCGGGGAGGGTGATAGTACAGACACCCTAAGGATTTGAAACAGCCTGGACGACCCCTTAGGACCTGTAAAATGGCTGCAGGTGTGCTGAGGAGTGAGTTATAACAAAAGCCTCATTTAACATCTTACATAGTGAAGAAACCAAACCCTGATGTATTCAGTGAGGGTGTCCAGGCTGCTTTAAAGGCTTAGGGGTGTCCGAGCTGAGCCTCGCCACATACTTCCGAACACTCCTCTCACTAACACTAGTCTGATTCTCTATGTCTTTGGTTTGAAGGCCAGATAACTGATGATATATCTTTTGTTTGCCCATAATAAATGAACAATAGCCAATTTATACTGTGGAACAGTGAAAATGTGCAAGAACAACAGCGCGGTCACCATAGATATAGAGGGGAGAGATTGGACAGACAGGTGACGATTGTGTGCGCATAAGGTGCCATTGTCATGTGATGATTCTCAGAAATGGCAGTGGCAGAGACAAGCAGGAACAAAGCCACTTCTGGCACCCAGTGCTGGGCCATCAACTGTGTTGCATATACAAACAGGATCACACAATAACAGGGGATCATATGTGTTACATCACAGTCAACTTGCAGTCAATTACATGTCTGCTTTTTGAGCTAATAAAATAATGAATGTTGTAATAAGGTTTTTATTGAAGCCTATTTGACATTAAATTCATGTAGCCTAATAAATTAGCATGTAGGGTTACTATCAGTCCATATAACTATGGTTAAGTCTGACAATTTTCCCCACTACTAGTGCTGCAGTTTTAAGTGTTAATGAAGTGTGAGACTGTTATTAATCATATTATCAATAAGTTCTCAAACCTCCTTGTATTCAGAGGACTCAACTGAATTTGATCTGCCAGAACACTTAAGGTAGTAGGCTATTCTTCAATTTTACCACACTAATTTTTACTCTATACATACTTCAAATTTATACAACATTATAGCTTCACAAGTAAACTACCAACTAGCTAGCCTACAAGTAAACTTGAACAACTAGCCAGTCTACCATGGTTGATCATCAAATGATCAAGAGTAGCCTAACCTTACCTTAGCAAAGGTAGCCTAATTTGGCATAACCTTCAGGGATGCTGATATTTTCCCTATCTGTCCCTCTTGGCTAGCTATGAAATTCTTAAGTTATTCTTACAGGCTATCCTAACTTAGACTGTACAGTGTAAATAAGTATGATGCATTACAGGTCAGTATGACTGTGACATATTACATAGCTTTATGTATGTACCTCCTGGTAATAATTGCACTTGAAGCTGTACAGACAGCTTCTATGTTATGGTTCAAATGCTTTGATCTGGGTCTGTAAAGTACATACAGTGTATTTTCCCCCCGAATCACAACTGAATGAATATGAGTTAAAGTATCTCTTATAAGATGTGTGAGTAGCCTTGTAGGTTCAAATATGCCTTTGTCTGCAGGTCAGTGTAGTAGCCAGTTGTTAATAATATGCAAGATTCAGGACTGATTTTTGTCAATTTTGTGTTTCAAGATTTCCTGATAAAAACAAATAGCAAGACCACTACCTTACTTAGGTTAGAAACTGCAGATAGGATAAAGAGCCAAACTATGGAACACTCATATTGCAGCAAGCATTTTCTGCCAAAAAACATTTTCAAACCTCCTGGTATGCATGAGTTTAAGTTTCTGCAACAGACTTTGAAGTCCAGAATATGTAAAGAGGCAACAATGTGGCTACCAATGTAGATTTAGTCCAATAAGAAGTAACCAGAGGGGGGGCAAGCCGGGATATACATCTGTACTGAACGGCAAGATTTATACAGCTCGCAAACTTAAAGATTAATTGTATCCCTATAAATACTATTAGACACAGTAAATTTTAAAATTCAATAAAATGATTGTACTGACTACTGAAAATTGGCTGTTAGGTATCAGGCTATTAAACCTGGGCTGCTATTATAATAATAATAATAATAATAATAATAATAATAATAATAATAATAATAATAATAATAATAATAATATCACTATGGATCAAGCTTATATAAGATGGCAGCGTTAGAGATGACTATTGTATCATGCTGTTGTCAAATTTTACTGCCTGTCCGTTTGACCCATAAATAAAGAACGATAATAATTAATTCTGCCTCTAAAGATTAAAACTAAATTTATGATGGTAAGAAATGCACACAATGCAAGCAAATTTGTCAAATTTATTGCTCAAGTCTGTAAGAACTACAGCAGACAGCATAAGTATTTTTATTTCTACGTATAGTACACATTGTTCTTGGTAAATGCTGCAAAGATCATTTACCAATCTTTAAAGACTGTTGAGAAAATTGGCTGTCAATACAGCATGATCGTTATGTTGTAATGTTGACATAGCTGCAAAACTTTATAGCTTATCTGTAGAGGAAATATACCAGCAAAACTAAATATTTTGATATCTGCAAACGGTACATATTGTATTTGGAAAAATGGTGCATAAGTCATTTGACAGTCTTGGGAGGACAGCTGAGAAAATAAGTTTTAAATAGTACTATACAGGGTTTCCCATTAGATTATGAGTTGCGTAATTGTTTACATTATAATCGTCCCTTAGCCATGGTGGCAGGCAGTGCATATCACAAACTGGTTTGGCTACTATAGGCTGTCCAATCTCTCCACTCAATATCTATGGCTGTCACACATGAAATGTCATGCTCACTGAGGATGCTCAAACATTGCATTATTCTTTCTCAATTTATTCACCCTCTAAAATACCTTCTTCTTTTGCCAGAACAATAAACCAGGGTGGTGTTACCTGGTTTTTATTTTGATGATTACATACTCCAGATGTGGTCGTAAGTTCACTGGGCTGTTGGGAGTGTATGATGGGTTTATATTATAAGACTTGGGTTTATATTATAAGACTAAAGTTTTATAAAAGGAAAAAAAAAACATTTATTAAATTACTACAATCAGGACGTCAGTGGCATGGTCAGTATGGTGTTGGTTTACCGTTGGTTTACCATCTCAGTGGCTACGAGTTCGATTCTCAGGCATTCCACTGAGGTGGAAAGATGTGTATTTCTGGTGATAGGAGTTTACCATCGACATGGTTTGGAAGTCACATAAAGCTGTTGCTGTTGGTCCCGTTGCTGAATAACCACTGGTTCCATGCAACGTAAAAACACCATACAAACAAACATCAATTACACAGTACTAATCAAAATGAAACCATTTATGTGGGGGGAGGGGGGGGACTAAGCTCCTAAATAACCCCAGAATAATGCTTGAGACCTGAAGGATACAGGAGAGCAATTGCTGATTGATTATGGGTCACAGACCAAGACTGATAACTCAAGAGGGTGGATATTATTCAGATGAACCCTATTTTACTGTACTGGCTTATTGATGAACCTGGAAAGTAAAGACACTACCAATCATGTAAGAGATGTGGAAAGAAGCTAATAATACCAGAAGCATACTTCTCTAGGATGCCAATAATGAACAGATCAGAGGTGAAACTCCGGAAGAGGGAATAGTTCACCCTCAGTCATACTCCCAAAATGTAAACTTTGGACCACTGAACCTGAAGAACATGTATACAATCATTTGAGTTAAATCTTCAAGTAGAGAAGGCTCTTAATCACACTATGTAAATCTTTCTTGCACCATTTGACACTAGTTGCTAAAGGCTTTGAAGGTTACCTACCTTGGCTAATATTCATGACCACCTACTTTAAGTAAAGGTAATAACATTCTGGTAATTCATTATATAATTTTTTGGTGCCCAGAACCAATATAGTACTTCAAGTAAGTATGGGTGACTGTTAAAGAGGCCAATTTCTTTTTTTTTTTTTTTTAAGCTAAAGCTCATGATTACTTCTGCACAAGCTGAGAACATAGCTAGGGCTTAGAAGCCAGCAGATCGTAACTAGAGTAACTGAGGCCTTACACGGATGTCAGGATAGTTACCCATCCAACACACTTGAATGACAACACTGACCATAACCAAGCTCACAAGCAGTGCCTGGTCTTTCATTTTTATTTAACATGTTACAATTCTCTGGTATGGGAACCATTTACCAGGGGTCCAGTCCTATTTCCAATTTCCACTGCCACAAAGGTATACAGGCAGTCCCTGGTTAACGGAGACTCGGTTAATGATGATGTGGTTTTACAGTACAGTGATACCTCGACATATGAAAGGCTAAACTTACGAAAAACTCGAGATACGAAAGCAAATACGAAGATTTTTTTTTGCTCTACATACGAAAATTGTTCAAGATACGAAAGGTTGTTGCTGTAAAGTCCCGAGATTTCCCCGGACCACCGATAACAATTTTAAAACTCGTGCGCCACCAACTTAGTAGACTCGCCACCATCCTTCCGCTCTCCCATTGGTTCCTGATACTAGTCACCGCCATAAGATCCTGCTCTTCTATTGGTCAGCATCTCTCCCATGATCCCATCATGCATCTACATAGCAGCGTGCTTTTTCGGCCACTCGGCGGCATCATCGGTATCGTAAGCACGGGGAATTTGTTCGTTCTATACAATTTCGTTTAACGTAAATTCGTTAGTGATTTCGTTGTAGTACTACTTTATCATGTTGTATGAGAATTTTACTACATACGTATATGTACTACATAACTTAATTACGTACAGTATATATGTAATGATGGGTCCCAAGAAAGCTGAAGTAGGAAAAAAGAGGATGCTTTCTTTGGAGACAAAAATGGAGATAATAAAAAAGTATGAAGCTGGCATGTGATTGAGTGTGATCGCCAAGGAATACGGCCGAAATCCGTCGACAATAGGCACCATCCTTAACCCTTAAACGCCGACTGGATGTATTTTACGTCGACATTTTTTGTCTCTCGGGTGCCGACTGGACGTATTTTACGTCGACATACAAAAGTTTTTTTAAAAATTCGCGGAAAAATACTTATAGGCCTACCAGCCTAAAACTTTTGAATCAGGCGCCTTGGGGGATGCTGGAAGTTCACGGATCAAGGTGTTGTTTTGTTTGCAATCGTTACGCAGGCGCGCAAGCGCAAATTTCTTTCTTGCCGTACTAAAAAGTATCTGTGACACATCTCGGAAATTATTTAGTCACTTTGACATAACTTTTTTACTATTTTAAATTAGCCGTTACATGGAGTGTTATATATGAAAATGTGCGCATTTTTATGTAGAACACAACAAAAAAATACTTATGATTGTAGCTTTTATCAGTTTTGAGATATTTTCATATATATAACGATAAGTGCCAAAATTTCAACCTTTGGTCAACTTTGACTCTACCTAAATAGCCGAAAAACGCAATTGTAAGCTAAAACTCTTATATTTTAGTAATATTCAATCATTTACCTTAATTTTGCAACTAATTGGAAGTCTCTAGCACAATATTTCGATTTATGGTGAATTTATGAAAAAAATAACATTTTCTTTACGTCGGCGCGGTAACTCTTCCGAAAAAATCATACGTGCGATTGTGGTAATGTTTGCACCATTTTAAATTAGCCGTTACATAAAGTTTTATATATGAAAATGTGCGCAATTTCATGTAGAATACAACAAAAAATAATTGAAGGTTGTAGCTTTTCTCATTTTTGAAATATTTGCATATAAATCACGATAAACAGAAAAAAACCACGTTCGGTCAACTTTGACTCTACCGAAATGGTCGAAAAAACGCAATTGTAAGCTAAAAACTCTTACAGTCTAGTTAATATTCAGTCATTTATCTTCACTTGAAACAAATTCGAAGTCTCTAGCAAAATATTTAAATTTATGGTGAATTTAAAAAAAAAAAACTTTCCTTCCTCCGCGCGCGGATTTTCTCCGCCACAAATCTCCGAAATGTGTACGTCCCATTCTCGGAATATTTGCTCCGTTTCATATTAGGCATTACATAGAGTTTTATATATGAAAATGTGCGCAATTTCAATGTAGAATAAAACGAAAAATATTGAAAGTTGTAGCTTTTCTTATTTCCGAAATAATTGCATATAAAAAATATGTTAAAAAAAAATTGACATTCGGTCAAATTTAACTCGTCAGATATGGTCCCAAAAAACTGCATTTGTAAGCTAATATTCTTATAGTATAGTAATATTCAATCATTTGTCTTCATTCTGAAAGAAATTGGAAGTCTCTAGGACAATATTTAGATTTATGGTGAATTTTTGAAAAAAAAAATATGTTTACGTCCGCACGTTACGAAATTCATGCATTATTTTGTGATAATATTTTCTCTGTGTTGCTTTTATTGTTTTACAATGTGTTATATACCAAAATGATTGCAATTTAGTGTACATTACAACGAAAAAAAAGTAACTTGTTACCTTTAACCGTTTTGCGCACAGCGCGATTTGAAAATACAATTATATATGAAATTTTCGTTTTTGCGCTATCATATATCGCATTATTTTAATAATGAATTAGAATGATAAATTTTTTGCAATTTCAGATTGGTTGCAATACTAAACTTCAGGCAATGACAAAAAAAGGAGCCAAAATGAACTCTTATCTTGAAAACTAAGCGCGCTGTGATTTAAAAAAAAAAAAAATTTTTCCGCTTCCGCGCTCACTCTGAAACACCTCCGGCACACGGGAGGCATTTTTTTTTTTTACCGCTTTGGCGTTTAAGGGTTAAGCAGAAGGATGCCATCAAAGCAGCTACACCTTCCAAAGTGCTAAAGAAGCTTCCAGTGATGTGGAGGGCTAATGTGAAAGCCTGAGTAACGAGACTTTTGTTCACGGAGTGGGTAAATCTGTATTTCGGCCTGACAGTGAAGAAATTCTTGGAAGAGAAGCGCATCCCTCTGAAATATCTGCTGTTGTTGGACAATGCCCCTGCTCACCCTCCTGGCCTCGAGGAAGATGTCCTAGCGGAGTATTCGTTTATCAAGGTTCTTTATCTTCCGCCTAACACCACCCCTCTCCTCCAGCCCATGGACCAGCAAGTGATATCGAACTTCAAGAAGCTGTATACCAAACATCTTTTCAAGAGATGTTTCGACATCACCGATACCATAAACCTCACCTTGCGTAAATTTTGGAAGGAGCATTTCGATGTTGTCATATGCATCCAACTCATCGATCTAGCTTGGCAGGAGGTTTCGAGGCGAACCTTGAATTCCTCGTGGAGGACACTGGCCTGATGCCGTATCCGCCCGAGACTTCGAGGGATTCGACGTAGGTGAAGCTGGTGCTGCAGATTCAGGAACAGTTGACGATCCTGAAACTGTTTCGCAGCCAGATCTTGACGAGATCGTTGCACTCGGCAAGTCCATGAGGCTGGTCGTTGACGAGGACAACATCAATGACCTTCTCGAGGAGCACCAAGAGGAGCTTACGACGGACGACCTGAAGGAGTTGGAGGCCATGCAACATAACGTCGTTCAAGAAGAGTTCTCTAGCAGAGTCGAGGAAGAGGAGGACGACCCTATGACAACGGCAGAAATTAAGGATGCTCTAGCTGCTTTTCATAAGGAGCAATCATTTGTAGTAAAGAGACACCCTGAAAAGGCTTACATAGGTCGTATGACGTTTGCTTGAGTCGTTTCAGGAACATTGTGAAAAGTAGGCAAAAGCAATCTTCCTTGGATAGTTATTTTTTAAAGAGGCCTTTAGTAGGAGTAAGCAAAAAGGAAGATTCAATTAATACTACGAAAAAACAGTTAAAAGTGGTGAAGAAATTGAAATTTTGTAAAAAAAAAAAAAAAAAATAAAAATGTACAGTATACGTATATAAAAAGTAAAAAAAAAAGTAAAAATAAAAAAAAAGAAAAAAAAAAAATTTAATTTTAAGTTTTTTGTAAAGTTAAGTGTTACAGTTTTGTTATGTGTTTCGTAAAGTTTAGTTTATGTTTCCTGACATTTTTTTATGTGTTTCGTAAAGTTAAGTGTTTGTACTAGAAGTTTTATGGCATTTGTCCCCCTCCTCTGTCGCCACTTTTGGAGATAGCCTCACTCGAAAGGTAAGGTTCCACATTTTACTACATACGTACGTATGTACGTACAGTATTTATTGTATACCATGTACACTAATACACTTTATTTACAGGTACGTACATATTAGTACTAATACGTATTAAGTTAGGTATTGAATGGTCCAAATTGTTGTAGTATTTCAGTGTTTATTAGTCAATTTAGCTTTATTACAAAATTTACTGGGGGTGTTTTTGTAGGGCTTGGAACGGACATGTAAAATGGGGTTCAAGATACGAAAAGCTCATGATACGATAGTAGAGTTATGACACTATAACATACCAATCAGAGACCCCATTAACCGAAACTTGGCGTCATAAGCACCATAAATCACTGGGTTCAGGTTAATGGCAGTTTTCGCTTATCAGCACCCTGCTGAGAATGAAACCTCTACCCATAACTGGGAACCGCCTGTATAATCTCTTCTTAACAGACAAAATGGCTAATGCTTCATCCAACTTGTCAGCAACATAATCAGACTTAGATGAAATAAGGAGTGTCATGATCACTTATTTTTCCAAGCAGCCAAACTTCAAGAATGGTTACTGGAAATTTCACACATCTCCATCTTCCTGAGAAATCTATAGTTTCTAGAACTTACCTAAATTTGGGAAAAACCAGCTCTTGCTGGGAACTATAGTTCTCCCAAGCTGTATTAGCAAATTATGTGAAAATAGTGAAAAATAGGCAACTGTTGCTATTAAAAATTATGAAATTACTTTTCAACTAGCCATTTGGAATCTCAAGGATTAAATGACGGCATTCTTCCTTACAAAGAGGTGAAATTTATAGGTGTAGCATTTGATAAAATAATAGTTCTCACTTCAGATACCGCATTGAATGGGAAGCAGATCAAGCATCCCTTAGTGAGACTACACAACCTTAAGCCTCAGCAAACTGAATTATGAATGCCAGATATACAGAAGTTGAGAGAGAAAAAAAAAAAAAAAAAAAAAAGTGCAAAATTTGGGCATTTGCAAAGATGCCGGCTGAACTTCCCTGACAATAGTATTTATAGAGAATAATGTATCCACAGAAGAGATAGATCTATACTATATTTCTGATGGGAAACCCAAATTACAAATACTATGTACATAAAACACCAAAGTGACCAATTTCTTTCTAAAAAAAAAAAAAAAAAAAAAAAAAAGAAAAAGAAAAAGAAAAACTACCAAAACACCCCTTGGGGTAGTGGTGTCAGTGCGCCTCAAGCAGTGCACTGTAGGCATTGTTTAAGGTTCTTTGCTGCATCCCTTCGGTCCCCAGCTGCAACCTCTTTCATTCCTTTCTCTGTACCTCCATTCATATTATCTTTCTTCCAACTGACTTTCCACCCTCTCTAACAATTGTTTCTCAGTGCAACTGTGTGAGGGTTTCCTCCTGTTATGCCTATTAGACCTTCTAACTGTCCATTTCCTTTTCAGCGCTGAATGACCTCGTAGGTCCCAATGTCTGGTCTTTGGCTTAAATTCTATTATCCAATCCAATCCATCATATACCAAAACCTTTGGAGGGTTGGCTTTGAACACAATAAGATCAGTTGGGATTATAGCAGCATATATAACCCCCTCCTGTCCAGCCAAGACACCATCCCAGTGCCATCAACCAAATAAAAATTGCCCAGCTTAAGCACTTGAATAGGAAAAATGCCTATACCGAAAATTGTGATGAAACAATTTTTGGGAATAGCCCACACACAGATAAATCAGTGTCAACTGATGGAAGAGAATTGGGAAATAAAAGATACCACATTACTGTATTAGCGAAGACAAAATGGGTCTCACTCAGTATACATCCCTGAAGAACTACAACTCATGTTCTTACAAATGAGGCATTATCAGCCACATTAAAGAAATTAACTAAAATATACCTGAAGAACATGAGTACTTCTCCTCTATGGCCACAGTAAAATATTTTTAGTGTAAAAAAAAATAAAAATTATGCTGCCTAGATGTGAATCCTTTGCCTACTTAATTTTCAAACCATACTAAGACTGTTGATGAATGTACAGGCAGTCCCCAGCTTACGACGGGGGTTCCGTTCTTGAGAAGCATCTTAAGCCAAAAATAACCGTAAGCTGGAAAATTGTCAAAAATCCTAAGAAAATCTTACTTTTTAAGCTTTGGGTGTATTAAAAACTATGTAAACTCAATTTTTATTGTATTTTTCATCAAAAAACCCCCAATTATTGATTACTTTGCATTTTTGGAATCATATTTCTTACACGAGATCAGCATTGTAAGTGGCGTAACCCTGAAACGTGTTGTAAACCTGGAAATAATTTCTGTTGAATATAATTGAAAAGAGTTGTAACTTCAGATAGCCATAAGCCAAAACTGTCGTAAGCCGAGGACTGCCTGTATTTGGTGAAAACCACAGTGAACAAGGGATAGGATGACTTACCTTACCATAAATTAAAACCAATAAGTATATCTTTTCCATTAGTTTGCAAAGGTAAGATAAATAAATTGGTCAGTAATTGAAAGCCAAAAATGTCTTGTTCTGACTTTGAAAATGCTAAAATAGTAGCCAGTTCCCAAATACCAAGATAATTCATGTCATGGCATAATCCATTCTTAATCAGTATTATCAAGCCTTAGAGCTGTATCATTAATCCTTTTTGGCAGATTTGGGATCTAATCTCCAACTCAAACTAGTTCGATCTTGGAGCATCTTTCCCACATGACATCTAAATTTCATGACTGAGGAGGTGATGGCAGATATCTGCTGGTACCGGGGTAAAATCTGAAATGAGAAAGGGGAGGGGATTCACTCTAATTTTAGGATGGAAGCCTCCAACAAGGGCCCAAACACTGAATCTTTAGGTGGGGTGTCGATGGCAAAAAAATGTCAGAGCCAAATACACTTCCTAGAGATAATGGTTTTTTCTGTGCTGAATGGCTGTTGAGCCCTTTATGTGGGCGTAGAGTCAAAATGACATCCTAAGGTTTGTTTCAGGGTTCTTCGAATGTCACTCCCTGGGCAGGAGGTAATAAAGCATTGCATCTGAGTATCTCACAATGAGAATGTAAGTGAGGCAATATGGCAACAATCTGGTATCACCTGTTTGAGACATCCTTAAACCACAAGCTTATATCACCTTAACACTCTTACGCCGACTGGACGTATTTTACGTCGACTTACAAAAGTTTTTTTTTAAAATTCGCGGAAAAGTACTTATAGGCCTACCAGCCTAAAACTTTTGAATCACACACCTTGGGGGATGCTGGGAGTTCACGGATCAAGGTGTTGTTTTGTTTACAATCGTTACGCAGGCGCGCAAGCGCAAATTTCTTTCTTGCCGCACTAAAAAGTATCTGTGACACATCTCGGAAATTATTTCGTCACTTTGACATAATTTTTGTACCACTGTAAATTAGCCGTTACAAGAAGTATTATATATGAAAATGTGTGCATTTTTATGTAGAATACAACAATAAAATACTCATGATTGTAGCTTTTATCAGTTTTGAGATACAGTGTTCCCCCCGTATTCGCGTTCTCCGGATTCGCGGACTCACACATTCGCGGGTTTTTCTTTGAAACCTATCTAGAAATTATTCGCGGATGGACTCGCCCATTCGCGGAATTTCCCGACGAAAATAATCACTAATTAGTGTATTTTGATGTTTATTTTCATGACTAAATACATTTTTATGATACAAAAATGATTTACTAATTTTCAAATATTAATTTTGATTAATACTGTATTAGTAAGTTTAATAAGTTTAAATATCACATAATAAAAATAATAATTCTCTCTCTCTTTCTCTCTACTACAAAGATGTATGTTTTTTTTGTATGATAAATAAATGACTATTTTTCTATCATTAATATTATTTATACAGCAATAATATCAATTCATTAAAGAAAATACCATAGTGGGAAATTAGTAAGATTTTTGCTTATAAATTTAAAAATTATGGAAGAATGAGGAAATCCCAGTCAGATTCTTTCTAAAAAAAACTCAGATATACGTATCAAGTTAAGTGACCTGGAGGGGGAAGAGCTGATTTGTTGTTGCCATCAACTGCTCATGAGATTTCCACCCCCTCTCCCTCTCTCTCCTCTCTCTCCTCTCTCTCTCGCTCTCTATCTCTCTCTCTCTCTCTCTCCTTACTGAGATGAGAGATTTTTATGGTACATATATGTGTAATATGTTTAATAATTTTCATCAAATAATAATAATAATAATAATAATAATAATAATAATAATAATAATAAACTGTAATTACAAAAATCATATGTGAAAGTATTTTACAAATACTACGATAATCTCTCTCTCTCTCTCTCTCTCTCTCTCTCTCTCTCTCTCTCTCTCTCTCTCTTAAAGCGATGTATTTTTTTGGATGATGATTTACTAATTTTCAAATATCAATATTAATGTAAACAGCAATAATATAAATTCATTAAAGAAAATACTAAAGTGAATTAGCAAGATTTTAGTTTATAAATAAAAAGAATTATGTATGTAACCCCGTGTCTTGTTGCGTAGCCAGCTTGTTGGCTGGGTTCCAACTGTCAAATCCAGTGTTGCCATCTCTTTCTCTTTTGCTGATATATATGAGATAATTTCTATGGTACATGTGTATGTTTATTAATATTTTCGCATAATAATAATAATAATATAACTAATCTCAAAATTCACATGTGATAGTATTTTAAAGAAGTACAATAATCTATCCATTTCACTCTTTTAAATAAGGACAACCCTCTCTCTCTCTCTCTCTCTCTCTCTCTCTCTCTCTCTCTCTCTCTCTCTCTCTCTCTCTCTCTCTCTGCTATTGGCTGTTTATATATTTCTAATGGTAAAATGTTTAAGATTACTTTAAAATTATATTAATACCAATTCAATGGTATATTTGATGTAGGATAATACTTTAAGTAGACATTTGGTATTTGTGATTTCACATTCCATTGTAAAAAGAAAATGGATGTCTCAAATAGTAACAGTATGAAAGAAAACGTGCATGACCGAATACTTATGGGGGGACTGAATTATTTTCACATACGTAACTAAGTCATTCAGTACGTACATAGTATGTATTTATGTTTAACATAAAATGTAAGATTTACTTTAAAATAGTATTAATAATATTTCAAAGATTAATATGAACCATAATAGGATATTTTATGTATATTTGATGAAGGATGGTCTTTAAGGGATACTTTGGTGTTTGCATGTCCAGGACAGTTTATGAGCATTTTTAGAGGGGGGTTCCAAACATTCGCGGATTCTAACTATTCGCGGGGGGGTCTGGTACGCATCCCCCGCGAATACGGGGGGACCACTGTATTTTCATATAAATAACGATAATTGCCAAACTTTCAACCTTCGGTCAACTTTGACTCTACCGAAATGGTCGAAAAATGCAATTGTAAGCTAAAACACTTATATTTTAGTAATATTCAATCATTTACCTTAATATGGCAACTAATTGGAAAAATCATACATGCGATTGTGGTAATGTTTGCACCATTTTAAAATTAGCCGTTATATAAAGTTTTATATATGGAAATGTGCGCAATTTCATGCACAATACAACTAAAAACAACCCATGGTTGTAGCTTTTATCAGTTTTGAGACATTTTCATATAAATAACGATAATTGCCAAAATTTCAACCTTCGGTCAACTTTGACTCTACCGAAATGGTCGAAAAACGCAATTGTAAGCTAAAACGCTTATATTCTAGTAATATTCAAGCATTTACCTTCATTTTGCAACAAATTGGAAGTCTCTAGCACAATATTTTGATTTATTGTGAATTTATGAAAAAAATAACATTTTCTTTACGTCCGCGCGGTAACACTTCCGAAAAAATGATACGTGCGATTGTGGTAATGTTTGCACCATTTTAAATTTGCTGTTACATAAAGTTTTATATATGAAAATGTGCGCAATTTCATGTAGAATACAACAAAAAAATAATTGAAGGTTGTAGCTGTTCTCATTATTGAAATATTTGCATATAAATCACGATAAATAGAAAAAACTATGTTCGGTCAACTTTGACTCTACCGAAATGGTCGAAAAACGCAATTGTAAGCTAAAACTCTTACAGTCTAGTAATATTCAGTCATTTATCTTCATCTTGAAACAAATTCGAAGTCTCTAGCAAAATATTTAGATAAATCTCCGAAATGTTTATGTCCCATTCTCGGAATATTTGCTCCGTTTCATATTAGGCATTTCATATAGTTTTATATATAAAAATGTGAGCAATTTCATGTAGAATAAAACGAAAAATATTTGAAGGTTGTAGCTTTTCTTATTTCTGAAATAATTGCATATAAAAAAATTTATATATAAAAATTCGACATTCGGTCAACTTTAACTCGTCAGATATGGTCGAAAACTGCAATTGTAAGCTAATACTCTTACAGTATAGTAATATTCAATCATTTATCTTCCTTTTGAAAGAAATTGGAAGTCTAGGACAATATTTAGATTTATGGTGAATTTTTGAAAACAATGTGTTATATACCAAAATGATCGCAATTTAGTGTACATTACAACGAAAAAAAAGCAACTTGTTACCTCTAACCGTTTTGCGCACAGTGCGATTTGAATACAATTATATAGAAATTTCGTTTTTGCGCTATCATATATTGCATTATTTATATATGATAATGAATATTTTTTTTCATTTCTGATGGTTGCATACTAAACTTCAGGCAATGACAAAAAAAGGAGCCAAAAATGAACTCTTAATCTTGAAAACTAAGCTCGCTGTGATTTTTTGAAAAAAATATTTTTTCCGCTTCCGTGCTCACTCCGAAACCCCTCCGGCATACGGGAGACAATTTTTTATTTACCGCTCCAGCGTAAGAGGGTTAAACAACATGGGGTGCAGATGCTGCTCCATGGGTGGTATGACACAGAGGTCTATGTGATCATCCTCTTCAGCCTGATTCATCTGGTGCTAGTGAAGCTAGGGAACTTGTGGAGATCCATGTGATCCTCGTTGACCCCCACTGGTAACAACACTGTGTGTTTTTTTTTTTTTATAATTTGATGGGCCTAGTTACATACTTCTCAAGGTTGCTTCCCACATGGAAGCTACTGCTGAAACACACTTGTGTACTGAGGATCCATAGCAAGTTAGACACCTTATAACTCCAAGTGTGCAAAATTATTAAAAGTATCTGAAGTGAGAGAGGTTTTCACAGGCATTAGTGACACATCACACTATACACCAATTTTAAATTTCTTTCTAAGTTCTGAAAAATTGTGTAAACTACACTATGAACTAGTTGAAAGCAAGCCAAGAATTAATACCAAGATCTGGGATTAATGTTGCAGTACTAAAGTTTTGTTACACATTCAAGAGGGAAGTCAGCTGCTGATATCCCCCAAAATTTTAAATATTCAACAGTTAATGTTAAGACCTCAGGTCTGTTAGCCATGAAAAATACAAAGATTAAAAATTTGTCATTTGTTCATATGTGGAACAAACCTTCGGTCTTAACAATAGGATAGACTCATACTTGGAGGGAGGTACAAGTACCCTGAACCGGCTGGGGATTCAGCCTGCCTGACCACCTACCTAGAAGATCGAGTTCTAGAGAAGGGGGTCTGGGCCCGTGAGGGAATAGATAAGAGAGTATCTAAAAATTCAACCTCCTGGGATAAACACAATGAGACATGTCCAGTTCATTGCATTCGTGGAAGGTAAAGAGAACTCTGTCTGTTCAAGCAACAGACCACATAGGCCACAGGGATTTGTTACCACTCTTCTCTCCCTTTGATAGAGGGGAGCAAGTGCTACTGAGAAGCAGATTTGTTTATTGTATAGGAATAAACCAAATAACTGCAATCAGTATGGCTACCACACTCACCTTCTTCAGACCAGTTCCAGCTTATGACGTGTCATATTCTTCAACCCGCTTGCAAGAAGAAGAAAGGGAAAAAGAGAAAGGAGACCAACCATCTCCCTCATTCTCTCTCCCACACAATCACCTTAAGTAAGATACAAACTGTCCCGCTGGGAAACTGCTTGAGCTACATATCTTGATGGGCAGCCAACACCAGACCCGAGAGAGAGAGAGAGAGAGAGAGAGAGAGAGAGAGAGAGAGAGAGAGAGAGAGAGAGAGAGAGAGAAGTGGTGTCTAAGGACCTGTGGGCAATGTCCTTCAGGAAAAGGAAGTGAACATGGTCTGCTGAAACCAGGAACCAGCATTCAAAACCCTATGAACAGACAAGTTCTTCCTAATTGCCAGAGAGGAACTCGTTCCTCTGATGTCATATGCTCTAGCCTGTACACACTCTGTGACAGAACTATCCAATGAGGCGTATGCCTGCTTGATCACCTTGTGCAATCAGAATGAAATGAAGTCTTGGAAACTTCCATTCTGGGCTGACTGGTGCTAACAAAAAGTCTACAACACCTAGGCCTTAGGTGGAGAATCATTAGATAGCAGGGCAGAACTTTGACAGGACAAGGCAAAACCTCCTACGGATTATGTCCAACAATTCATTCAGGAGAAGAATGAAAACGAGACAAATCTGCCATCGTGAACCAATGAATTTTGAGTCTTGCCTACAAAATCCTGGACAAATTAAAAGGCTAAAGACCTCTCACCTCTGGTGATTTTATAGTCATAACTCGGGCCATGAAGTTCATGTGCTCACTTCGAGGAAGACAAGGGCAACAAAAAAACTCTTTAGAGTCCGACAATTGATGTAGTGGTTTGAATGGCGCTTAAGTGGCTTTCTGCTTTGCGAGAAAAGCTTCTCGCTCTAGGAGATCCTCGATAGTCTCCAGCCATGAAGCGATAGATCTTACCAACTGGTGGAAAATTTCCAAATGATGCTAGTAAGATTGTCTCCATGGAGGATTTCTTTCGGAACTGGTGACTGGAGATACAGAAGTTATGGGACCCACTCTTCATGTGGACACAGAGGCACCACCAAGGACATCCTGAAATTCCTGGGGGGTAACTACTCTGTCCAGGACCACGCGGATCCGGCAGACTACTCTGTCCAGAACTTGATGGATCTGGCAGATCCAAGGGAATGCATACTCTGGAGATTGCCAAGGATGTTGGAGAGCGTCCTCAACTAGAGGAAGAGAATCCTAGACCTCCAGCTTCTGTTGAAGAGAGCGCAAAGAGGTCTAACATGAATCTTCCCCAAAGATAAAACAGCAAACCACTACATCCTGATTCAGACACTACCCCATACATAGGACTTTACCCCAACGGCTAGATTGTCGGCAACAACATTCCTCTTGCCTGGAATGTAGCTTACCATGAGGTCCACACAGGTGTCGACCGCACATTGGTGCATCTCAACTAGTAAATGAGTGGAGCTGGCAGAAAAGTTTTTATCTCCAATGAACAAACCTAGCACCATGAATAGGTCTCTAGAATTTGTCACCGCGAAGAGGTCTAACAAGGTCTTCCAAGTAGACAAAAAGTCAATAGGATATGCCATGGGGATGTCCTAAACAAAAAATTTAGAACAGATATTCTTAAAATTTCCTACTGTAAACTTTTGCATGTCAAAAGTAAAAGCACTGTAGACCTGGGAGAAGCCTTGATTTGCCCAGGAAACGTGCATCTTAAACAGTAGAGACTTTCCATGAAGTGCTCTCTCTTGCTGACATACAATCAGTAAGCTGCTCATCCGCATATGAACAAATTTCCTTCTTTAGATGTAGATGCTAAGTTATATTTACCTTTTGTTGATAGTATTGTTTTGTTGACATATTGTACACCTAAAATCATTATCAACATGTTATTAATGTACTATATTTCCAAGTTTCTTTTGCGCTTATACCAATTATAGGTGATGGAGTAATGTCTTCTTATTTGACATGATCATGCCGCCCATCTCCACCCTCCATCAAGTTAAAAGAGCAGTGAATTCTATAATCGAATACCAAGCTAAGGTCGTTAACAGAAAAGGAAGGAGGGAAAGAGAAAATTTATAGGAGGAGGAGGAGGAATAAAGGGGTTATAGGTCCCAACGTTCAGTTGAATTTACTGCAGAGAGAGAGTAGTCGTAAAAGAGCACACACTCCCTGCAGCATATCCCAAAGCCCCCATCTCATCAAGGGGTTGGGATCTGGGTGCCCAGTGTCCTTCACCTAATAACAATCATACTTGCTTAACCTACATCTAAAAAAGGTAATCAACCCCCTTCACATCACGTTACAGGGTAAAGAACACATGAATCCTATCCCAAAAGTCAGCTGACCCTTATGACAGTCGTACCCTGAAGGTGTCAATAATGATAAATCATATCAATAGATCAGGATCAGACAATCATAGCTTCAACGGCTGTTTTATATACAGAGCTTCCATCCCCACAACGGTATTCCTTCTTGACAGCAAGATAAGGAGAAAACCACAGTGTACAAGGAATAGGATGACGTATTTTTCCATATATCAAATGAGAGGGTTTCAAAGATTAACTGGAAGAAAACTCCCACGGTGGAACTATGTAACTATTATTAGTTACAGAAATTGGCCAGCCATAGATTATTAGTTACAGAAATTGGCCAGCTAGATGGAAGAAAGTTGAGACAGGAGGAAATAATGCATGCAAGGAAATAAGAGCAGGAAAGAAGAAGCACTGATACCTCACTAAACTAAAAGCAAAGGTATTAGGCCATATAAGCCAGCACCCACTAAAAAAGAGCAATCCATCAGGTATCAGTTCCTACTCCTGTGGCTCTTAACATCCTCCCCAACAAAATGACAAGGGAAGTCAGTATTTGGAAGGATCTTAGCACATTTGATGCTACATGATAAATAACCATACAGCATTGTAAAAAAAAAAAAAAAAAAAAAAAAAAAAAAAAAAAAAGGAACTCTGTCTTGGACTTATCTGTTATGGTCATCAGGTCACAAATGAAAAAAAATAACACCAAAATAAAAAAAAAACATTTTTCATAGGACCTCAAAATTATGAATTCAAGTACCTTTAATTTCTTTTCATTAAAATATGTTTTGGGGTCACAATTCAGTTCAATATACCATTGGGAATTAAAAGCTTAAGAGATAGGAACACTAGGAAACTGTGAGATATATTTTTGTTTCTGAAAGTTAATTAAATAAATTACCTGTTCTTATCTATCAAAAGAAGTAAAACATTATTAAGCACCTTTCAACACGTTTTTGGGAACCAATGAAATGCCTCCCAGGCAGGTAGGTCTTACTCCAAACCTAACAAATATAGTTACTAAGGAAAAAACTTTTACTGTCTCCCAACTTACCACCATATTTCATGACCTGCTCATCAAAATAAACATTAATATGACATGAAAGTTCTCTGCACAGAAAAACTGGAATCACCAATGTAGTAATTATTCTGAAGGATTCAAAGAAAGCCTCATACAGTTCTAGCAAGACTTATCAAAAATGTGTTGAAGTATATAGTGTTAGCAATTAAATTCTGAATACTACACCACTCAAAAAAAGAAATCAATCAATTCCATATAAAGACCTAAAATTTACTATAGTATATAGTTTTAAATTAGTTCACAAAATCATTCAAAAGTGGGGTTAATAAACACCCACTACTTAGTATAATAAGATAATCTAGCAGTTATTATCGCAAAGAACTACGAAGAACTTTGTAATTTTGTTATTATTTCTAGACAACTACAAAAAACGGCATTAAAGATAACCAATGACAGCGACCACCTTACCACAACTTGGCACAGCCATCATAATTCTTGAAATGACGACCATGGCCACACCTTGCTTAGCAGCTTTCTTACTGGTGCCTAGAACGTTGTTGTCTTCATCCATTAGGGTGACACCTGTTTCACGCCATTCTCTGTACAGTAGCACGATACCAGAGTTATTTGTTCCATCACCAAGTCTACATTTCTACTGGTAATTTTTAAAATACATATCCTACTCCGCCTTCACTCTCTACTTTCACTACACTATTACTGAACATAATTATAGCATCAAGGAAGGAAGGAAGGAAGGATATGGATGAAAATAGCAAACCTTAATAAAGCTGTCAGAAAGAGATTATCACAGAAACATGGTACTAAAAAGACAAATTGACAAAATATAACCAAAAATTCCATATACTTGATAAATGTACTTGAATTTCAGTAAAGAACAGGAAAAGATCCACTATGGATCATTTGCATAATAAAAATGGCAAAATGCACATTACTATCTTAAAAAACAAAACTAACTGATCACGAAAGCAAACCCTGAGCTCCACAAAAATTAACACTCATTAGTGCATTATGTCATAGTACAGTCTGTCAGCTACTGAATTCATGTGTGCACACAGTGATCACCCCAAAATATATGTGCACATAAACAGGAAGCAACTAATAAAAATACTGCTTGTTTACCATGTATCTCATCCACTCAAACCACCACCACTACAAAGTAGCAGACAATTCCAGAAAAGGACTTCCACAGACCAAGCTGATACTCTGAAATCAAAGGTAAACCGGTTGCTGTCCCTTGTGTACAAATTCCCAACTTTCCACAATGATCATAGTGAAATATTTTTTTCTGACAATAGTCAATACCCACCCATGCCAGGTGCAGCCATCAAGACTCGTGAAATCCAGACAGCAGCGATTCCCCTTGTGGCAGCAGTCTTACTCTGGCCAACTTTGTTGCCATTCTGATCAACCAGTGTCACACCATCCTGGAGTTCCCTAAGTGATGATGATGCACATAATGATGGAAATGCAATACAGGAATACTAATTTAACCTTTCTTTCTTAAATATATCATTTGACAGAAATACGGTAGATACAAGTTTACTGCACTTATAGTATAAAGAAGATAATCAGATAAAAAAATCACATGCATAGTTTAAAGCAAATTAAGGTTCAAAGACAACTGCATGCCTTTGTTCTGAACACTATTGTACCAGATTTCATGCTATTTTAAAACTATACAAAAATCAATGATCCAACTGTGCTATTTTAAAACTATAAAAAAAATCAATGACCTAACTGTGCACTTCAGTAGTTAGCAATAATTACACATCTGGACTTCTCAAACTATCAAATGGCAATCAATAACTTAAGTGGCACAAAACACCTTTTGTTTTATATATATGTAATTGAGAAATTTACTAAATAAGGTATGAGCTTGACATTTCCAAAGTTAATGAAACTAATACTACTAGAGTTGAAGTACTTTTAATAAAATGTAAAAAAAAAAAAAATGACAAGCAAAATTTCCAGAGAGCTTGGTTGGCTACTAATTTTGCTATATGAGTTCTCAAGACATCTGCTGAATAATTATGAAAAGCTCACACTTTTATCATTTTGAGAGCCAAGACTATAATACTAAACTGAAGAAATTCAAGTGCTCTATAGTCTTTAGGATTTCAAAGAAATAGTATAGCTAAAAACCCAAAATGAGGGGAAAGCAAATACCTAAGACTAATGCATTTGTTAAGGGTTCCAACAAGAAAAGACAAATCAAGCACTGTGGGACTAGAGTGACTGATTTCTATTCAATCTGTTGTCACAAACTACTGGCTGTTATCCTTCATTTCACAATGCTGATAGTTATAGTTTTCACTTCATCTGTTTGGAAGTACTACTATCGTAAACATTTTTGGTTAGTATTTCTTGTAAAAGTTTATTAATCTCCTTATATTATTTGTTACCTGAGGTTTCAAGCTGCCATCCAGTGGTGTTTTTATAGAAACTCTGAAAGAGTATCTGACCACTAAGAAATGTTAGTGGTTTGTGATTAACACAGGCAGTCCCTGGCTTACGACAGTTTCGGCCTACAACGTTTTGAGATTGCGACACTTCAATTATATTCATCAGAAATTATTTCCAGGTTTATGAGGCATGTTCTAGGGTTATGATGCCGATCCAACAGAAGAAATATGACACCAAAAAGGCAAAATGCTTTATATACTTGAGTAATATTCAAATGCATGTAATGTTGAACACCATTTTTTCTGAATATATTAGGATTTTAGCATATAGTATCCCTTATAATGTTGAGTTTTGATTCTGGCAATAAGCCTAGGCTATGTTAGCAGTCACTACTGTAGCCTAGTCTAAGATTCTGATATCCAAATCTAAGATGCTAAAAGCTTAGAATATGACTATAAAATGTATAAATAATCAGTATGTACTCATCTCAAATAATTATTAACTATAATAAACAAAAGGGAAAAAAGCTTCTAACCTTCTTTGTTTACAATAGTTTTGTCAAACACAGTGCCCTACACCCCCCCGTATTCGCGCTCTCTCAATTCGCGGACTCACACATTTGTGGATTTCCCTCGGGAACGTTTCCCCACATTATTTGCGGAAAATTTGCATATTTGCAGTATTTTCTATGAGAAATATCCACAAATTCCTGGTTTTTTATCAATTTCACCATAAAATGCACTTTTTGTGATAAAACTATTAAAAAAACCTAGTTAAAATGACAAATTTTCTCAGACAATTTGTATTTTTCATAGCTACAAACCTAAGGTCTTAACAATAGGATAATTACTAGCGCCTAGCTGGATCCATTAAAAAAAGTAGATGAAAGCAAGGAATCTTGTGGTATCTGGCAACACATGCGTAGATCGGGCGAAGAGTGGTCAAACGCCGAACATCTACGCCAGTCTTTCCCAACTCAGGATGACTTAACAAAAAGAGGGGCGGCGGCTAGAGGTGGGCAGTATAACGTTCAGACCTCAGGTTTGTAGCTATGAAAAATACAAATTGTCTTGGAAAATTTGTCATTTGTTCATACGTGAACAAACCCTCGGTCTTAACAATAGGACACACTCATACTTGGAGGGAGGTATAAGACATCCTAGACCGGCTGGGGGCCTACCCGCCAGTCCAGCTCTCAAAAGAAATAGTTCTTAGAGAGGGACTGAAGCCCGTTGAGAAGCTAGATACACTAAAATCTAACCACTCAGAACCTGAGTGACATCCAATGATATATGGGATAACCATTGTATAGGGAACCAAAGAAAAACTGTGACTGTCCAAAAAACAAACCAGGGCACTAGGGTTTGTAGTACTTCCGACTCCTCCTTGCCCAGGAGTGGAGCCTATGCTACTAAATAGTGGGTAAGATATTAAATACTGCACGACCACACTACCAGTATGACTACCTCACTCACCTGTATCAGACCAGTCCAGCAAATGAGGAGGCCAGCCAACTCACTCATTCTCTCATCCACACAATCATCTTAGGCAAGATACAAAGGTGCCCCGTTAAGGGCAACTATGAGTTACACAACCTGTTGGGCAGCCACCACAAGACCCAGGGAAAATGTGTCCATAGATCTGTGGGCAACATCTTTAAGATAGAAAGAGGTGAACGTGGACTGGCGTAACCAAGTACCAGCGCTCAGCACTCATGTACAGCCAAGTTCTTTTTGAAAGCCAGAGAGGGACCAAAACCCCTAACGTCATGTGCTCTAGCCTGCACAGATGTGGTGATGGAATCATCAAGAGTCAAGTATGCCTGTCTGATGGCTTCCCGTATCCAAAAAGAGATAGTATTCTTAGACACCTCTTTCTTCGTACGGCCTGTACTGACAAAATGCCTGCAGCAGCCTGGTCTAAGGTGCAGAGTCCTTCTAAGATAGTAATGCAGGGCCCGGACAGGGCACAACAAAAGCTCTTAAGCATCACCACCCACAAAGTCAGTCAGTGAGGGAATGGAGAACGAAGCGAACCTGTCATCATACACAGAGGGATTTTGGGTCTTGGCCACGAACTCCGGAACAAATTTGAAGGACACTGACTTCCAACCCCTGGTGTGCTTCACCTCATAACTCAGACCGTGGAGCTCTCCTACCCTTTTGGAAGATGCCAAAGCCAAAAGGAAAACTGTCTTAAGCGTCAGGTTCCTATTAGATGAGTGGCACAAGGGCTTATATGGGCTCTCAGTCAAGCTCTTAAGCACCAAAGAACATCCCACATTGGGGGCTTGAGCTCTCTAGGAGAAGCCGACTGCTCAAACCCCTTAACTAGCAGGGAAAGTTCCCAGGAAGAGGAGACGTCGATACCCTTCAGGCAACACCAAACCCAGAGCCGCCCTGTAGCCTCTAATAGCAGACACAGACAAACATTTCTAATCTCTGAGGAAGGTTAAAAAGTCTGCTATTCGCTGAATAGAGGTCGAGTGGAGAAAAACCCCGTTTACAACACCAATCACAGTAGATCACCCATTTGCCTTGGTAAACTGCGGAGGTTGACTTCCTAAGACTGCTGGACATGTGCCCAGCTGACTTTTGAGAAAAGCCTCTCTCTCGGAGGAGACAGTTGATAGCCTCCAACCGTGAAGAGACAGGGATTCTACTGGCTGGTGGAACCTTTCTGCATGGGGCTGACACAGGAGATGCCGCCAAGGCGGAATCTCCGATAACAATGATAGCAGATCTGGAAACCATTCCGACTGAGGCCGCAGAGGGGCTACCAGAGTCATTCTGAGACCCTGTGAACCCAACAGGCTTTTCAGAACCTGACGGATCAAACATAACGGAGGGAAGGCATACACCTCTAGGTTGTCCCAGGGATGTTGGAATGCATCTTCTGCCAATGCCAAGGGATCTGGGACCACTGAACAAAACACTTCCAGCTTCCTATTGTAACGTGTCGCGAAAAGGTCCAGCATGGGTCTCCCCCAAATCTGGAAAAGCCTGTCCACCACCACTTGATGAAGGGACCACTCTGTGCCTAAGATCTGATCCCAGCGACTGAGTTTGTCTGCGACCATGTTCCATTTCCCTGGGATATACCTGGCTGAAAGCTCTACCAAATTGCTGATTGCTCACTGGTGAAGCTCGACAGTCAAGGCATGAAGCTGCTAAGAAACTAGGCCTCCCTGTTTGTTCACATAGGCTACCACCGTGGTGTTGTCCGAGATGAGAACGACAGTGACCCACGTACACTAATACACTTTATTTACAGGTAATTAGCGGTACGTTATTAAGTTAGGTATTGAATTGTTGTAGTATTTCATTGTTTATAGGTCAATTTAGCTTTATTATGAAATTTACTGAAGTGTTTTTGGAGGGCTTGAAACGGATTAGCCATTTTACATGTAAAATATGGTCCAAGATACGAAAAACCCATGATACGAAGGCTGCCTCGGAACGGATTAATTTCGTATCTCGAGGTACCACTGTATATTTAAAATACCAGTACTGTTGATATTTTATTTTAGTGAATAAAACCCTTCCTATCAACTTCAATTCTTTGATCCCAAGGATTAGACGTCAGAAAATTACTGGGTGACAAGGAAATGTAAACTTACAAAGGGATTCTAAAGCAAGCAACCAACATGCAACACAAATACATTTTTAATACTATCATAACAAAAATCGAGTAAAATGCCCAAGAGGTAATCATTATAGGAGGAGGAAGGACAAAATACCAAAGGGATACTGAGAGAACCAACAAGGAAGGCAAACACAAATGATGAAGTGTAATGAATGGATCAAAACGGTAGAGTGAAGGCAGATTGATACATGGGGATCTTACCAAACTTGACTCAAATCTCTCACCAGTAGCTAAACAAGATCTTTTTAGTCTGCCCCAAATGAAATAACATCAAAATATAATTCCATGTCAGTACTATTGTTAGTCCTCTATCAAATAAACTGGAAGAGTATATTTTTCCCTTAATTTGCCCATCTGGCTGTGTCTGTGTATCATACTAGCCTTGTCAATGGAACTCTTCCTACAAGGCTGCAGGGAAATTAGTCAAACTTTGTATATGGTCATACAAATCTTCCTTAATTAAGTCATTTCATATAACACCTACTTAGTGACAGTTTCTCAATCCACTTCAAATATGGCTGTCACCAGTTTTTCATAAATTCATCTTGTCAGGGGAGAACTAGAGTTATCCATTCATAAATTTATCTTGTCAGGAGAGAACAAGTTATATCCATTCATAGATTCATCTTGTCAGGAGAAAACAAGAGTTATCCATTCATAAATTCATCTTGTCAGGAGAAAACAAAGAGTTATCCATTCATAAATTCATCTTGTCAGGAGAAAACAAGAGTTATCCATTCATAAATTCATCTTGTCAGGAGAGAACAAAAGTTATCTGTTATTTGCAAGAGACATAATGGTGTCATCAACATTTCATCCAACAGAATGCTCTAAGAGAAATTGGATGGGGGTTAGCAGAGGGGATTACCAATAACACTCAAAATTGTTTGTTAACCCTTAAACGCCGAATGGACGTATTAAACGTCGAGTCAAAATCTCCCCCGATTTCCGAATGGACGTACCATACGTCGGCTCAAAAAAGTTTTTTTAAAAATTCGCGGAAAAATACTTATAGGCCTACCAACCGAAAACTTTTGAATCACGCGCCTTCGGGGATGCTGGGAGTTCACGGATCAAGGCGTTGTTTTTTTTACAATCGTTACGCAGGCGCACAAGCGCGAATTTCTTTCTTATCGCACTAAAAAGTATCAGTGACACATCTCAAAAATTATTTCGTCACTTTGACATAATTTTTGCACCATTTTAAATTATCCGTTACATGAAGTATTATATATGAAAATGTGCGCAATTTCATTTAAAATACAACAAAAAAATACTCATGATTGTAACTTTTATCAGTTTTGAAAGATTTTCATATAAATAACGATGTGCCAAAATTTCAACCTTCGGTCAACTTTGACTCTACCGAAATGGTTGAAAAACGCAATTGTAAGCTAAAACGCTTATATTGTAGTAATATTCAACTATTTACCTTAATTTTTCAACAAATTGGAAGTCTCTAGCACAATATTTCGATTTATGGTGAATTTATGAAAAAACTTTTTCCTTACGTCCGCGCGGTAACTCTTCCGAAAAAAATCATACATGCGATTGTGGTAATGTTTGCACCATTTTAAAATTAGCCATTACATAAAGTTTTATATATGGAAATGTGCGCAATTTCATGCACAATACAACTAAAAACAACCCATGGTTGTAGCTTTTATCAGTTTTGAAATATTTTCATGTAAAAAATGATAAGTGAAAAATTTTCAACCTTCGGTCAATTTTGACTCTACCGAAATGGTCGAAAAACGCAATTGTAAGCTAAACCTCTTATACTTTAGTAATATTCAATCATTTAACTTTATTTTGTAACAAATTGGAAGTCTCTAGCACAATATTTCGATTTATGGTGAATTTATGAAAAAAATAACATTTTCCTTACGTCCGCGCGGTAACTCTTCCAAAAAAATCATACGTGCGATTGTGGTACTGTTTGCACCATTTTAAATTAGCCGTTACATAAAGTTTTATATATGAAAATGTGCGCAATTTTATGTAGAATACAACGAAAAATAATTGATGGTTGTAGCTTTTCTCATTTTTGAAATATTTGCATATAAATCACGATAAATAGAAAAAAACCACGTTCGGTCAACTTTGACTCTACCGAAATGGTCGAAAAACGCAATTGTAAGCTAAAACTCTTATATTTTAGTAATATTCAAATATTTACCTTCATTTTGCAACAAATTGGAAGTCTCTAGCACAATATTTCGATTTATGGTGAATTTATGAAAAAAACTTTCCTTCCCTCCGCGCGCGGATTCTCCGCCATAAATCTCCGAATTGCGTACATCGAATTCTCGGAAAATTTGCTCCGTTTCATATTAGGCATTTCATAGTTTTATATATGAAAATGTGCGCAATTTCATGTAAAATAAAAGGAAAAATATTTGAAGGTTGTAGCTTTTCTCATTTTCGAAATATTTGCATATAAATCACGATAAATAGAAAAAAAACCACGTTCGGTCAACTTTGACTCTACCGAAATGGTCGAAAAACGGAATTGTAAGCTAAAAATCTTACAGTATCGTAATACTCAATCATTTGTATTCATTTTGAAACAAATTGGAAGTCTCTAGAACAATATTTAGATTTATGGTGAATTTTTGAAAAAAACATTTTTTTACGTCCGCGCGTTGCGAATTCGTACATCATTTTGTGATAATATTTTTCTGGTGTTGCTTTTATTGTTTTACAATGTATTATATATCAAAATGATTGCAATTTAGTATACAATACAACGAAAAAAAAAAGAAACTCGTTAGCTTTTACCGTTTTTTGCACAGCGTGATTTTAATACAATTATGTATGAATTTTTTTTTTCGCTACCATATATCGCATTATTTACATATGATAATGATATTATTTTTCATTTCTGATGATTGCATACTAAACTTCAGGCAATGGCAAAAAAAATGAGCCAAAAATGAACTCTTAATCTTCAAAACTAAGCGCGCTGTGATTTTTTGAAAAAAATATTTTTTCCGCTTCAGTGCTCACTCAAAACCGGCTCCGGCATTCAGGGGAGTTTTTGATTTTTACCGCTTCGGCGTTTAAGGGTTAATAACGTTAAGAGTTTAACCACGCAAGTAAAGAACACACACTTGTAAAGCCTCATAGAGCTGGGTCAAAATTAAAAAACCAGAAAAATTAATAGGATGTTAACATCTTGTGGAAAGCTAAGAGAGATTGGATGAAAATTGACAAAAAGGAATGAAGGTGGGGTTTAATGGACAGTCCAAAGAGTCCTTACTTCTGTCTACACTGTGGTGTGCAGTTAATAAACTTGACAAGGCTGAGTCAGTATCACAAGCACATAACTGTTATAGCCTACACAATTTTACATAATAGCCAAAATGCAGGAACTGATTGTTCAAATGGACACTCAAAACTAGACACAGAATAGCACCTAAGATCCTACTCATGGTATCACTAATCACAATTTCTAAAATGGCAAATTGAAATGGTCAAATAAGAAAGGGATGATACTAATAGTGGGGTGAGGTGGGTGAATACCAACCGAGGGGGAACACTGAGCGAATGCTCTGGTACGAAAACTATTTCAAATTTGGCACCGAAACTCACCACCAACACAGCAATCATCTCAGTGAACAACGCAAAAGCAACAGGTTTACGCCATCACGATGTCTGTGTTTATCAGGTAAGAAAATTTATTTTTTGGGTGCTGTTGTAATTTTCACACTTCTCATATAGTGTCTCACATCCATGAATATGGTGTGATTATTTCTAGTTAAGTTTCATTACAATATTTGGCCATATTGACACATTATCGAGTGAAGTGAGGTGTGTCCTTTTGAAGTGGCTGACACGGTATTGTTAAAAAAAGATAAAAAAAAAAAAAAAAGAGAGAGAAAAAAACATGGTGCGGGGGCTACTGACCGTAAGTATGCAGGGAACTATTGACCGCCAACACAGATGCGTAAAATTATGAATATTTTGAAATATTTTTGAAGTTTCGAATATTTTGAAATTTGGAACATTTTCGAAATAATACCAAATTTTGGACCAGTGTTTTTCTGTGTAAAGTTGAAGGTTATATCTAGTGAATTATGATGCAATGTCAGTGTCATTATGCTAAAAACATGATATTTTTACTGGGTGAGTTCAACTTTACCTGTTCATATGTCTAATGTCATCTAGTGTTTCTGATCTAGCCTACTGCCTTCTTGGGCCTGATCATCAGTGTCATTATGCTAAAAACAGGAAATTTGGATTTCTCCCCCATTGCCCGCTCGGTGTTTCTCCACGTTAGGAGAACACCGATAGAGGTCAAAAAAATTTTTAAAGGGCAAAATATGACACTTATTCTCGGAGTTGAGGATTCATGAGTATACCATAGGTGGGCCATGTGGTGTAGTTTTGGGCCCAGTGTGCACTCTCTCAGGTATAAAATAGAATTTTAATGCAATTTTTTCTAGTGTCCGTATTCGCCCACCTCACCCTACCATATAAAATACTATCACTATTTTAAATATAAACAGATAAAACTCAAACTTCAACCTATTCTTACGATATTGGCAATACGTACAGCTTACAAAAAAAAAAATTAGATATAAAACAACTTGGTTATATAGAGGCAGGGATGGATTCCACCTTCTTGTCTTCCAAAATTAGGAAACTAATCACAGTACCCTAAACGTAACTGCTTAAATTGCAAAAACCAGAATTACAGTAAATACATACAAAAAATATTAACTTCTACAAAGTATTATAAAATATAATTTAAATTCTAAACACAATACTATTTAAGTTCTATTTAATTTCACACTTATGATATACAGTGGTCCCCCCGTATTTGCAGGGGATGCGTACCAGACCCCCGTGAATAGTTAGAACCTGCGAATAGTTGGAACCCCTATAAAAACGCTTAAAACCTTCTATTTTGTTGGTTAAAACTCAAGAAAAACCCACAAAAAATGTTTATACCTGGGTATTTTTAATCGTTTTATCTCAAAGAGTGTATTTTATGATGAAATTGATATGATGAAATTGATAAAAAAACAGGAATTTGTGGATATTTCT
This sequence comes from Macrobrachium nipponense, assembly GCF_015104395.2. Taxonomy (NCBI): domain Eukaryota; kingdom Metazoa; phylum Arthropoda; class Malacostraca; order Decapoda; family Palaemonidae; genus Macrobrachium; species Macrobrachium nipponense. The sequence goes on from NC_061108.1 coordinate 40,943,848, forward strand.
CACAGAAAAATACAGCGAAAAGGCAAACTTTCTGCAAATAATGCAGGGAAACGTTCCAGAGAGAAATCTGTAAATGCGTGAGTCCGCAAATCTGGAGAACGCAAATAAGGGGGGTCAACTATAAATCTAAAAGTTTAAAACTTTTTAGAACAGTTAATTTTTTATAAAGTGTGTAAAACGTAAACCACATATCCTTTCTTTTTATTGAACATAACTTAAGGTTTGGGAACAAAGTTTCATATTTCAAATGATTTTTCAATATTTTTTCTAGCAAAAACTGATGATAATTTCTTATTAATGTTTTTCTAGCATGTCTACATGCCTGACCTTTATTAATTTCAGCACATGTAGTATGAGTAACAAATCACTTAACCCTCTTACGCCGATTGGACGTATTAAACGTTGACATAAATTGTCTCCCGGGTGCCGATTGGACGTATTAAACGTCGACATAAAGTTTTTTTTTAAATTCGCGGAAAAATACTTATAGGCATACCAGCCAAAAACTTTTGAATCACGCGCCTTGGGGGATGCTGGGAGCTCACGGATCAAGGCGTTGTTTTGTTTGTAATCATTACGCAGGCGCGCAAGCGCAAATTTCTTTCTTATCACATTAAAAAGTATCAGTGACATCTCAGAAATTATTTCGTCACTTTGACATAATTTTTGCACCATTTTAAATTAGCCGTTACATGGAGTATTGTATATCAAAATGTGTGCAATTTCATGAAGAATACAACAATAAAATATTCATGATTGTAGCTTTCATCAGTTTTGAAATATTTTCATATAAATAATGATAAGAGCCAAAATTTCAACCTTCGGTCAACTTTGACTACCGAAATGGTAAAAAAACGTGATTTTGAGCTAAAACGCTTATATTTTAGTAATATTCAATCATTTACCTTCATTTTGCAACAAATTGAACGTCTCTAGCACAATATTTCGATTTATGGTGAATTTATGAAAAAAAACTTCTTCATTAAGTCCGCGCGGTAACTCTTCCGATAAATTTTTTCGTGCGATTGTTGTAATGTTTGCACCATTTTAAATTTGCCGTTACATAAGTTTTATCTATGGAAATGTGAGCAATTTTATGCACAATATAACTAAAAACAACCCATGGTAGTAGCTTTTATCAGTTTTGAAATATTTTCACATAAATAACAATAAGTGCCAAAATTTCAACCTTCGGTCAACTTTGACTCTACCGAAATGGTCGAAAAAGGCAATTGCAAGCTAAAACTCTTATATTCTAGTAATATTAAATAATTTACCTTCATTTTGCAACAAATTGGAAGTCTCCAGCACAATATTTCGATTTATGGTGAATTTATGGGGAAAAAAAAAAAAAAAAAAAAAAAAAAATTTTCCTTACGTCCGCGCGGTAACTCTTCCGAAAAAAAATCAAAATTTTTTCGTCCGATTGTCGTAATGTTTACACCATTTTAAATTAGCCGTTACATAAAGTTTTATATATGAAAATGTGTGCAATTTTATGTAGAATACAACTAAAAATACTTGAAGGTTGTAGCTTTTCTCATTTTCAAAATATTTGCATACAAATCATAATAAATAGAAAAAAAACCACGTTCAGTCAACTTTGACTCTACCGAAATAGTCGAAAAACGTAATTGTAAGCTAAAACTCTTACAGTCTAGTAATATTCAGTCATTTATCTTCATTTTGAAACAAATTTGAAGTCTCTAGCACAATATTTAGATTTATGGTGAATTTAAAAAAAAAAAAACTTTCCTTCCCTCCGCACGCGGATTGTCCGCCGCAAATCTCCGAAATGCATATGTCGCATTATCGTTATATTTGCTCCGTTTCATATTATAGAATACAGCAAAAAATAATTGAAGGTTGTCGCTTTCCTCATTTTCGAAATATTTGCATAAAAAAAATGTATATAAAAAAATTCGACATTCGGTCAAATTTAACTCTTCCAAAATGGTCAAAAACTGCAACTGTAGGCTAAAACTCTTACAGTATAGTAATATTCAATCATTTATCTTCATTTTGAAAAAAAATTGGAAGTCTCTAGAACAATATTTAGATTTATGGTGAATTTTTGAAAAAAACATTTTTTTACGTCCGCACGTTACGAATTCATGCATCATTTTGTGATAATATTTTGTCTGTGTTGCTTTGATTGTTTTACAATGTGTTATATACCAAAATGATCGCAATTTAGTGTACAATACAACGAAAAAAAAATTAACTCATTAGCTTTAACCGTTTTGCTCACAGCGCGATTTGAATACAATTATATATGAAATTTTGTTTTCGCGCTATCATATATCGCATTATTTATATATGATAATGATATTTTTTTCATTTCTGATAGTTGCATACTAAACTTCAGGCAATGACAAAAAAGGAGCCAAAAATGAACTCTTAATCTTGAAAACTAAACGCGCTGTGATTTTTTGAAAAAACTATTTTTTCCGCTTCGGCGCTCACTCCGAGACTGCCTCGGCATACGGGAGACGATTTTTATTATACCCCTTAGGCGTAAGAGGGTTAATATTTACCCAAAGATGGAAGAATACAGTCTACACTGACCCTATGCAGAGTATCTGATTACAAATACTGACCCTATGCAGAGTATCTGATTACAGATCACAGGGTAGGTACTTAATTCTCACATTGGTGCCCTGAGGGAATTGCCTTAAGATGATGGGTAAAATTTGGAGCACAACCAATTTGGTAAAAAAAAATACATTACTGGACTGATAGTACTGCTTTCATGGCTTGTACAAAGGTAATACAAAGGTAATACAAACTGTAAATAGTACCACAGTAGTAGTAATTTTTTTGTGTTTGTTTGGCACTCAACTACAATTGTTTTCTGTCTTTTACTACTCATGCATTCCTTCTAATTTCTTCCTACCAAGCTCTCCAGAGTTTTCAACTTACTGTACCTTGTCTCAGTTTTCATTTCTTAATTATGAAATAATATACAGGCAGTCCCCGGGTTACGATGGGTTTGGGTTACGACGTTCCGAGGTTAAGGTGCTTCTCAATTATATTCATCAGACATTATTTCCAGGGTTACGACGCCTACAACACTCATCTGGCAGATGAAATATGACACCAGAAATGCAAAATAATCAATATTTGAAGGTTTTTTTGATGAAAAATGCAATAAGAATGCAGTTTACAGAGTTTTCAATGCACCCAAAACATTAAAAGTAAGGTTTTCTTACGATTTTTTACGATGTTCCGCCTTATGATGATTTTCAGCTTACGACGCGCATCTCAAGAACGGAACCCCTATCGTAACCCGGGGACTGCCTGTACTTCTAAAATACTTTGGACAGGAGAACTATAGTCCAAGGGCCCACTAAGTTACAATATTAATAATAATTAATGAAACATTTGCCACAAAACCGCACTGTAAGCAGTAAAGTTCTATAGGAACATAAGAAGGTAAAAAAATACTTGGCAGGCAAACACTAAACATTAACTGCTACACAGAGAGATAAACAAAACAGACACTTCACTCAAAGTAAAAAACTTAGCATTTGATTAAAATTGACGAAACTATGAATAGCTCATACACTTATCCGATCTCATGGGAGCAACAAAACTTTCAACATCACTGCAACAATAAATTATGAAAAACAGAAAATGATCTGAACTGAACAAATTCACTTGAACAAGAATTATCTGCATCAAGAGTTAAAAAATATTTTCTAGCAACTGACAAAAAGCAGTAGTTGATTTTCTGAGTTTGTGTATAAATGTCATAATTCTGAAATTAATTACAACTTCAAACCAAAAATGATACTGTTGTAGAAGGACTATTACTACTACAAAAAAGGAAATGCTTTCCAAACCTTTCCAATAACAGCTGATAAAAGCAACTAAAAGGAGGCTTGAAAGCAAATGAGATCATAGAAGAGGCAACTCAAAACTTCACCACTAAGAGCATGAAAGACAGCTGCTTCCTTGCCTTCCTTGCCCCAGGTCAGACAATAACTAATTTTTGATTGCTAAACTCTTGCTTCTATGTTTCATCACAATCCAATCAGACGACATGCCCACGTCCCTCTCTTTGAATGTCCATAAACACTGGAATCATTTTCTCGCATACTTAAAATCAAAAGTAGGGCACACGAATAACCTGGAGCACATAGTGCCCATCAGTCACCTGTCTTTTTAAAAATGACATTTGTATGATAAAATAGTTTAACATAGACTTACCAAGTAATTACATTGCTATTAAGTTTCACTCATCGACAGCTAACATTTTGAAATTTGCGGGTTACACTATTTTGTTTTCGGTAGGTGACTAACACCACCCACTTTCAGGGAAAGAGGAACTAGCAAAAAAAATTTCAGTTTGTTTATGCCCATATGGTCATGTGATGGGAGGGAGGGAGGGCTCCAATCATGTAATTACTTGGTAAGTATACTATACTATAAAACTTTATTTTATCATAAAAATCACAAATGTTAAGTATTTGTATTTTTCCTAGCTATACTTACCCCGAACTACTTTATTAGGAGAATCCTAGATGTCAATCCGGTACCGACCAGAAAAAACTGGTTATTCCCTTCCGACCCCCAGCCAGGTATGCCCCAGGGTCAAAGATCATGACCTCTGACCTGCGGTCCTTTCCACGCCCCTAGAGCTCCTGCCCTCAGATATGTGGGGATGGAAGGGTGGGCGAAAAAATTTTGTAGTTCGAGGTAAGTATAGCTAGGAAAAATACAAATTACTTAAAATTTGTGATTTGTTCCATAGCCGTATACTTACCCTGAACTACTTTATTAGGAGACTTAATCCTTAGGAGGTGGGAGTACTAGGGAAGGATGAGTCCCTACAAGGAAGAGGTCAGCCTCCTTCAGGAAGGAAGGAGGAGGGGGAAAAGGAGAGAGACCCGCTCCACTGGATTAGGGTGGAGGTGGGGATCCCCACACCGTATGGAGGCAATCCCGACTGGTGGGTAGAGGAGGGAATAAAACTATGAGTGTAATGCAATGGTTTTTAAAAAAGACTATTCCTCTCATAGACTCACCTGAAAGGGGGGAGAGGAGCAGGGTAGGATATGAAGGATGGACATACCCCATTCACACACACTCATTCATACGACGCATACCCCCCCTAGGTTAGCTAGCGCCTCTGCTGGCATGCCAACCACCGGCCCTACCTAAAAGGCAGCAAGGGACCTCCTTGTGCCATCCTTGAGGTAATGGGTCGTAAAGGTGGACTGTCTCATCCACAGCCCTGCCCGTAGCATCTGACCGATGGCCAGATTCTTGGAGAAAGACAAGGAGGTGCCTATACCCCTTGAGTCATGGGGCTTCACGCCTTGCGGGTGGACCAGCCCCGCTCCCTCGTAGGCCATCCTTTTGGTCTCCCTCAACCAGGAGATGGTGTTCTTCATGACCGTCCTCTTCTCTCGCCTGGTAGAGACACAGAGGTTTTGAACACTGAGGCAGAGTCCTTCTGTTCTGCTGAGATACATCCTCACCACCCTGACTGGGCAACGGAGCACGCCCTTGGGATCCTCAGACTTCGGAAGGGCCAGAATGGAGAACTCCAAGAACCGCTCGTCTACCACCGACAGGTTCTCTTGGCTACGAAGGACAGCACAAATTTGAAGGTTAGTTCTCTCCAACCCTTTGAGTTGGATACCTGGAAGGAGAGGCCATGAAGCTCCTCCACCCTCTTGGAGGATGCTAAAGCCAAGAGGAAGACCGTCTTGAGGGTGAGCTCTCAGTCTGTGAAATCCTTGAGCGGTTCGAAAGGGGGCTTTTTCAGAGCAGCCAGGATCCTGGCCACGTCCCAGCGAGGTACTGACAGGGACCTGGGGGGGCAGGTCTGTTCGAATCCTCTAATGAGTAGGGAGATGTCCTTAGAATTCCCCAGGTCTACCCCTCTTTGATAAAAGACCTGGCTCAAGGCCGCCCTGACCCCTTTGATAGCTGCGATGGACTAGGAATTCTACGACGTGGGGATTCTTGGTTCGTAGGGGTCCAAGTTTTGTTCCTTGCACCAGGCCCAGAAGAGCTTCCACTTCGCTTGCTAACCTGCTTTGGAGGTCCGGAGTTGATTGAGGACCTGGCTGAGGCCTCCGAAGGGGGAAATGCATAGAGGTCTAGCCCGTCCCAGGGGTGCTGGAACGCGTCATTCCCACACCGCTGCCGGGTCCGGGACCGGGGAGCAGAACACCGGGAGCTTGCGGTTCAGCCGCATTGCGAACGAATCCGTGGAGGGGGGTGCCCCACCCCCCCATCAACTCACCCGCTATTGCCGGGTGTAGGGACCATTCCTCCCCTAGGACCTGGCCTTGCCTGCCAAGTCCGTCTGCAAATACGTTCCTTTTTCCCAGAATGAGCCTCTCTGACAGGGAGATCCCAGCGTTCTCCCCCACTCTAGAACGGTGTCTGCCAGGGCATACAGGGGTCGCGATCTCGGTCCCCCCTGCTTTTTGACATAAGCAACGACGGTGGCATTGTCACACATGACTGCCACTCGCTTGTTCCACAGGCTGGTTTCAAAGACACGGAATGCTTTGAGGACGGCCAGGAGCTCCAGGCTGTTTATATGGAGTTCACGCTCCCTTTCCGACCACTCCCCCCCTACCCTCATTTCTGTCTGTAGGTGGGCTCCCCAGCCTTCCCTTGATGTGTCTCTGAATAAGAGCATCTCTGGAGGGACGTCCGCCAGCGGAACCCCCTGCTGGAGGTTCGCATCATCTAGCCACCAGCGAAGGGCCTCTGCCATCGGCTGAAAGGGAGCCATCATCTCCCATGGGGTCTTCCTGTCCAAGGCCCACCCATCCTTCAGGTTCCACTGGACAGGCTATCTTCAGCCTTCCCTGGGGTACTAGCTTCTCCAGGGTGACGAGGTGGCCTATAAGCCTCTGCCCCTCTCGAGCTGGTCGGGGCGTGTCTGTCAGGAAGGGGGTCACTACGCCCTTGAAGTTGGAAATACATTCCTCCGATGGGAACGCCCGAGCTCTTACTGCATCTAGATCCATTCCCAAGTACACCATCCTGTTTGTGGTCTGCAGGTGTGACTTCTCCCAGTTCAGGACAATACCTAGATGAGCACAAAGGTTCAGGAGTTCATCCCTCTTCTCTGTCAAGAGATCCTTTAAGGAGGAAAGGGGTAGCCAATCGTCCAAGTATCGCAGGAGACGCATGCCCCGGTCCGTGCAACAGGGAGAGTGGAGCAGGCCGTGCGACAGGGTAGCGGAGCGGGCCGTCCGACGGGGGGAGCAGAGCGGGCCGTCCGACAGGGGGAACGGAGCGGGCCGTCCAACCGGGAGAGCGGAGCGGGCTGTCCAACAGGGAGAGTGGAGCATTCCATCCGATAGGGAAAGCAGAGCGTGCTGCGCAACCAGGAGAACCCGAGTGGATCAGACAAACTGGAGAGCGGAGCAGACCATCCGACCGGGTGAGTGACAAATACATCATCAAGGCTTTGGCACTATTAACCAAAGTTTCGGAAGCAGTGAAAAGCATGGTCCACATATGGGACCATCTGGAGGCCATCATAGAAGTTCAAATAAACAAGTCAAGGAAGATGTTGATTTGATTGAAAAGGTGAAGCATACAGTTTCAACTGCGATGATTAATCCAAGAGCCTATGTTGTCATAGATATTAACTATTAATGTAAATATCATTCCAAAGATCAGCAGTAGTATTATATATCCTGAGATGAAAGAGTTGATACAATGTCTCTGGAAGATATTTCAGACACACTAGTCAGAAATAGGCATATTTTTTTTTTCCAGTAAACCTTATGTTTTAGTATGTATGTTTGCAATGAAACTGAAGATAAAGTTAAGTTCTGTGTCAATGCCAGTAGTCACATCATATGAAATTCCATTTATTGAGTGCCTTTTAATTGAGTAATATTATATATTTCATATTTTGTTGATGCGTCTTTATTAAAATAATCGCAACAGAATTCCCCCTCTATGGAAAGCCATTTTACGTTATTTTGTATGGAAGGAAAAATTTTGAGTTTGAGGTATTACCATAGATCTTAAGTAATACTGTAGTTATCATTCCAAAGAGCACCAGCAATTGTATAACTTGTGATAAAGAGGTAATACAATGTATATGGAGGCTATTTCAGACATACTAGTCAAAAACATGCATATTTTTTCAGTAAATCTCAGGTTTTTGTATATATTTTTATAATAAAACTGGAGTGTACGTTAGTTTTATAGAATTATCCTTATTTAGCTGACTTAACAGAAGGGTATGTTGTACAAGCTACAATAATAATACTAAAAGGTTATAACACTACTGATTTTCAGAAATGGCATTTCTCTCTTGAACGCGTTTGACGCGAAGAGTTACTTCTTACGCTGCTTCATACCATAGATTTTGCAATGAGATTTTTAATAGTATCTTACATACCTATGCTCCTAGAATATTGTAGATTACAAAAATATAAGAAAAAAAGTTATCTTTCAGGGCCTCATTTTCCAAAATTTTAGAGGCTAGCTTCCTGATTAAATAGGCTAACCTCTTTCCCTCCATCTCTTTATCTATCCCATCTTCAAGTTGAGTTTAAAAAAGTAAAAGACAATGCCAAAAGTATCGTTAGTAATGATATACTTGTTTTGAAAATGCATACAGCCAGAAACAGCTGATTTGCTATGAACAACTGAATCCAATAATAACAACCTTTTTGCTTGCATTTCAACCATCGTACAATAGTAAAAAATTACTGTAGTTATGTTAAAAATGATGTTAAAGAGAATATGACTGATATATTTTTACATTACTATATCCTTACTCACTATGGGGAAAAGATTGGCAAGGGCATATACTGCTAAATCTAATCTGTAAGTTTTAGCTGAAGTTTAAGGAAAGAATGTTGATCCGCTAACAACCATTATCGTGCATCGGCAACATGGATGAAACTAGCAAACTTTGGTATAGTACCATCAAACTCGACCATAAACAAAATTTGAGATAAATGTTTTTTAATCAAAACTATTGGACAAGAAAGAACACATTTTACTATTTTCACTCCAATAAGAGAAAAATACGTAAAGCTCGTAGTATTCTGACAAGTGATGAGACCAAGTAAAAATATTGAACAGAATCTGTTGATTTTTGTTTATGCAATAAAAATGCCCTCTGCACCATCCAGTAACGAAAAAAATAACTAAATTTCGCTCACAAACGATACGTTTTTAAGTGATATTTCGACTTGGAAAACACTTCGTATAACGTAAAATAACCATGTCCCATATAAATAGAGTATCTTGAGATTCATTTTCACTAACTAGAAGCAAGAAAGTTACTCTTAATTGACTTCAATACAGCAAAAGAAACTTTACTCGCAATTGCCCTCAGCTGATTTCCAAACCAAAACATTGATTGCTATGTTTGTATTTTATAATACAAACGAATAGTAATGGGAAAATACATATAATATTATTGGATGCAGTGACGTACAGCACAACTTAATATGAAAATACATAGAATATTATTGGATACAGTGAAGTACAGCATAACATTTTAAAAGATCCATAGAAAAAATGCATATCCATTATGTTTGTATTTTATCATACGAAACCAATATGTGATTATTACATACTTGAACTTTATATTTCATGTATGATGCGACCCCCTTAAAATTAGCTCCAAAATTTGGTCTTCAAGTTGCAAGATGCGCGAGTATATATGGTATGTCCTTGTAGACGAGATACTGTGCCTTCTGCACCAGGCTCAAAATATTGCTCACTTAGCCTGATATACTTTTCGAAGGACTTATCTGACAGTTTGTAGCCTGTTAGGGCCAAAGTAGACAACCCCTGATGGAACTGCCTGAAGTGGAGTTGTCTGAGTAGCTGATGTTATCGAGGTAGCGGTCTTGGAAAGTCCATCAGGAGGTTGAGAAAGAAGGTCTGGAAACCATACCTTTGATGGCCAAAACGGGGCAATTAAAATCGACACTCTGAAGCAATTGAAATTTGTTGATTACTTGCCTCGCCATATCGAGAGGCGGGAAGGCATAGAGGAACTCATCTAACCAGTCCTGCAACATTGCATCTGTTGCCCATGCTAACGGATGCAGGGCTGGTGAGCAAAACAATGGGAGGCGATTGCTTCTGGAAGTAGTGTACAGATCTAGGATGGGGTCCCCTACAACTTCTATAGATCTGAGCAGACTCCAGCATCTAGAGTCCACTCCATGGGTAAAACTTGCTTCTGGGGTGGTTCAACTCATCTGCTAGACGTTAAGCTTCCCTTGAATGAAGAGTCAGGAGCTTGGTGTGATTTTGGTTCACCCAAAGCAGAAGGTCTCTTGCTGTCTTGTAAAGGGAAATTGAGTGCACTCCCCTTTGATTCTTGATGTAAGACAGGGCTGCCTGAGTTGACTGCCACTGTCTTGCTACACAATTCTGACTTGAAAAACTGAAGTCCTAGATGAACTGCTTTCAGCTCTCTGACATTTATAAGTCAGTTTCTCTGATCTGGGGACCATGTCCCAGAGACTTCCTTGCTCCATAGAAGCTCTCCAACCATTTGCACTGTCACTTCACATATGATGCTAACTGGGCAATGGATTACACTATTAATTCAAAATGCTTGTCAATTTTCAACTCAAGACTTACCATGGGGTTGGTTCAGGGCAAGAGCCAGGAGAAGGAGTGGGTTGTATAGATGAAATAGGAATGGGATGCACAGATATCCTGGGACAACATCGACAATAGCGATAGCATTAGAATTACGAGATTCCTGGCTAGCTAAAGACTTACTTATCTGTCTAGCAGTCACCTTCCTTTTTTTATCCCTAGCCAGATGATCTAAAGGTGACCTTTAGATCATCTTACTGTCCCAGTCAACATATTCATTACATCTTAAATCCACTGAAAATACCTGTCCCCTACAATATGTGCAGTGTATGTGAATCGTAAGATCAATTAGTAAAACGGCTGCAATACCTAAAGCTAGTTGAACTCGAGTATGCCATTCTGAAGAACAAACACAGCAACTAAAAGTCACAATCAGGAAAAAGTCTTATTTTTGTTACTATATTAAGTTCCAAAACAAAACCTAAAGCTAACTAAGTATGCTAATAGACTACCAAAGTAAAAAATACATCACCAATTGAAGAAAAGAAAATTGAAAAAATAATGAATTTTAAACCAAGCTGCAGCTAATAACTGTGTGTATAACCACCAGCTGGCAGAAACAAATTGAAGCTCTTATGCTAGTTGCTCCTCTCTTTCCCCGAAAGTGGGTGGGGTTTGTCACCCACCCAAACCAAAATAGCATAACCCACGAATTTCCAAATTTTAGCTGATGACGAGAGAAACTAATAGTATTGTATTTACTTGGTAAGTCACTTACATAAAATCTAAGTGCAATACAGCAATGCTGCACCAAAAATTACCAACTTTGCAGCACTTTCAACAGTTGAACACAAACCCCCATGCAATTCCCAAAATTGCAGTACTGCCAGTGGCCATTATTCTTAACTCAATTATCTACTCACTCCTCATCTAATTCATTTTTTTACAATCCTTCTACTATTCACTTTTCATGACGCGTTATAAGTGATTTTTAAGCAGTCGGTAAAACAGACACCACCCTACTGACAAACAAATTATGTTCCAGATGGCTGTTTCTATGTTGAATTGTTTGTTGGTTATTGTACTCTTCATGCCTATTCAAGTACAGTATGATATATGATCAATACAATACTGCATGTACAGAATAGAATGCTCAACAAAATTTGAATTTACAGGTGGCAAAGGAGTGCTCTGAACACAATTTTAATTTGCCATCACATTTCCAAGAATGATGTATGTATGTACTCTACATTCCAAACATCATAAAATTCTTGGCCTCCCTCACCAATGGACTCAGTGGTACTATTAAGACACTCATGTGGGGCCCCACCCAAAATGATACTCTAATCCAACCAGGAAAGAACTTGGCAACTCTATGATATTGGCATTTAACCTCCAGACTGCAATGCAAGCGATGTCACAATGACCACAGTCATAGAGCAAAAAATCAACTGTGCCACCTAGCCCCTGGTTTCTATGAAAATTAATGACATCATGTTAAGTTTTACATGAGAAATCAAATCAGCTGAAAATAACCTACCACCAAATATGCCTCTCCTCCACTAGACTATTTGGCTGACTGCAGATATCATTATTGAATTAAAACGAGAAATAAATGTAAGTAAGCAATATACTGTGTGCAGTACTAAGGTGGAGAGAGAGGGAGCCCTGTGTCAGTTATGTCACAGTGAAAAAAGTGAATTCCCAGTCCAACTCCATCAAATTCTATTCTTGATGGAGTTGCTGTTAAGGGGTTTTCTAACTACGAATTATTTTATTGTGTACCTGAATTCGGCAATAGCCGAAACTCAATAACAAGATCCCAAACCACAACATGCACCTCCATAATGAACATGAAATAGAAAGACATCCACTTTGGTACAACAGGTAGAAAAATAATCTGTGGCACCAACAGAGGCTGCCAGTGACTAAAAGTGCCGAGCACTTTACGAAAGTCACTTCTAACTCATTGACAGACTGACTCATCCATCTGCTTACCCCCACTGACATGTAACACAGTCAGGCATTGGAAAATTCCCTCCCCACAGATGACAGTTTGGCTATCTCTCCACAGATGACAGTTTGGCTATCTCCACAGATGACAGTTTGGCTATCTCCACATAGACATAGTGGGACCCCTATCTTCCTCCAGTGGGTTTAGGTACAAAATCACTGATTAAGAAAAAACAACACAATGGCAAAAGGCAATCCCGAAGATGGAACTGACAATGAGCCTGTGCAGAGGTGCTTTACAATGGCTGGGTCAGCTATTTAAGCATACCAGCCAACATCACCACAGACTGAGTTCCAACTTTTACTTCCAAAAGATGTAAGTAAGCAATATACTGTGTGCAGTACTAAGGAGGAGAGAGAGGGAGCCCCAGCCAATATCACAGACAGAGTTCCAACTTTTACTTCCAAAAGATGGACCATCTTAGCCAAATTATTAGGGTCAAACATATACTGCACCACAGCATACAACCCAGCCACCAACAAGATGATTGACTGAACCCAATGAGCCCTAAAAGTGGGGCTTATCTCATAGTGCAATGGCATCAACTGGAAAGAACTACCCTCAGTACTTCTAGTCTATGTACAGACCAGCCCCTAAACAAGAAATAAGTGCATCACCCCCAAAATGGTTTTTGGGGAATTCACATGTGTACGTACCACATGAACTCTTCTCTGCTAGGGATCACAGCTTCCAAGACAAAAAAAATTTTTAGACTACATCAAAACATACAGATTCTAAAAAACCATTAATTCTGAACAAACTGGGCATAAACAGTTTAGCTTTCACTAGAAACAATGCCAGGAAGTCTCCCCTAACTCCACCATACAGGAGCCCATACCCAGCCATTGAGTGTAGACAAACCCTTTCTAGTTATACTCAGCAGCATGGACTGGGTATAACTCAAAAGGCTCAAACTGGCTACCTAGGAATAGAAGACATCTCCCCCCATCACCTCCAGGTTTGGGTGGCACATCCAACTACTTGCCTACAACAAAGTTTTCAGTGAGACTGACAAAAAAAATATTAATTAAAAGTTCACTATGGACCTAATTACTCCATTCAAAGGTAAACGATTACGGTTCCAATGCTACCATTATCACTTATAAAACTAATAATGGCACTACATTACTCCCAGTCTGTTGCCATATTGTAACTGTACATTACCATCATCTTAATATCTCCATCCTAAAGACAATCTCTTGATTCACTGACCTATAGTTGTCTGAAGTCATGATATTACAGGTAAGTGATGCCATATCATTTGCTATCAATTTGCAAAAAATGCAGCTATCAAATGTCACAAAAAAAAAATTAAATCAATAGAGACAATCATTGCAGATCAACTTCAAAAATAAATTTAAAAACAGCAATGTAAACATCCTTGTCTCCAAGCATCATGGTAAGTACTGATTTCAAAGAAATCCATCTTCTGGGCATATTTTCATACCTCCAGAAAAAAAAAAAAAAAAAAAAAAAAAAAACAAAAAAAAAAAAAAAAAAAAAAAACTCATAACCTACATCTCACTTGCATTTGTATAATACCGGTTTTACGGCGCTTGGCTAACATCTTTAACCAGATTTTCCATGACAGTAAACGGTTTTCGGTGTTCATTGGCACTTGCAACATCATAAACACCATTTATTATCACAATTATCTGCAATTTTCGGATATAGGTGTTCGGCCGGGAATGGGACCCCCACCTTTAACTGGGGACTGCCTGTATTGCAGCAGCTTCTTGCTTTGCTAATTATGTACTCCCTCATTCCCAAGCAAACCATCATGCTGGAATGATATCAAAATTTATTTGTGTTCCTCCACACTTCATTATGTAACACACTAAGATTTTTTTAAATTAAGGGATTAGTCACATTGAAGAATTCTAGTGCATGTAGAGAAGATTTTGAATCGCCAAATCCCATATATTTTGCACCTTTGCAATGTTTAGACACTTAAAAGATATCTATAAAAGTAAGTGTTACTTCTTTGCTCTTCAGCATGTTTCATACATCTGAATGGTCAGCTTCCACCAAATTCTTGTTAATATAATTCAATTACCTGTAAAAGGAAACTATTCTATTATTAATTTCCAGATGGGAGTTACAGGTACTTTTTAAGTGATACTCCATTTTCTGACAGGTTAAAATTATTCAATAATTTCTTCATCCTAAAACCATAAGGCTGAGGACATTTACAGCGAGCAGCATATTCAAGGCAGTTTTGTTTGTTAGTAGATGTAAATGCAAATGTGCTTGTAGCCCCTGTAGTCTATACCCATTTCAAACAACAGATAATATCTGATAAGCCTCCAAAGGCAGCTCTCCTACATCAACTAAAATACTATAAATTGATACATAAGCAGAGCTTCTGCTTAAAGTCATCTGCACAACTGCCTAAAAACAAAAGGGTCAAATGATCTTTTGTGACCCTGAGGCCTGACAAACTTCTCTAGATATAATGAGTAATCTAACTCTGTCTTCCAGCAGAGCCTGAAAACTCTTATTTAGGTATATCTGGTCATCTAATGCAAAACAGATAGGAATTGCAGCACTTCTTAATCATTAACAGCTTTCTTCGTAGTTGGATGCCTACAGAGAACCTAAAGATAACAGCATAAATGGACAGCAAACTAAAAGACAGATATGAAATTTAATGCCCAAGGGGCATTTCAATATCTTAATCTACCCAATTATCTTTAGGTCTAAGAGTAACTTTCTGACTCTCTGCACCCTGGTCAAATGAGCAGAATGATAACAAAGCTGAGTATACTAAAGAAGCTGACCACTGACAAATTATTCAGGTTTCCAAAATCCTGCTAATAACAATGTATGACTATCAAGGGGAAGGTAAAGTGTGATTGCAAGATGACTAACTTGAATCAATAAAAAAAAATACATCCACCTCAAGACAAGCAGGACTTAAATCTAACCAAATAACCATACAAATATTTTAGGCTATGAGAGTTGCTGTAAACTGTCCTTTGCAGCAGTGATATAGTGTAATTTTGAACAGGACTAAACTGTTATTCTTATATAAACTATGAACCATAATATTTGCAAATCCACATGCTCCCTAATTTGGAATTTATTTTCACTAACAATCAGAATGCTTTAAGAAATGTTGCAGTTAAACAAAGAAGGTAATTCGTCCTAAGAGTTCCCAAAAATTGAATACAGGATACTTAATAAAATAAAATACAAATTTTAAATATCAAAACATACAATTCATTCACTGTCATAACTCATATTTAGAGGTAAAAACAAGGTGCAGGTCAAATAAAAATAATGATGTTACCTGGGATATATGTGTGTACTAGTTAGATAGAAGGTTATCATTATTATTAATTATAAAGGATTAGTTTATCCAGACCTCTGAGCCTCATAAAGGCTCTTCTCGGGCTGGTTTAAATAAATGAAATTTTCATTATTAAAATGAAGTTTTATTGTATACTTACCGAACAATTATAGAGCCGTGATTTCCACGAGCGGCAGGATACTAAATTCAAATTTAGCGCGTCGGCGTCGCCAACACTGGTGGTGATGACGTCATCTCCCTCCACTCGCGGGAGAACCAGGTACAACTGCCCAGGTGAATCCAATTCTTTCTGCCCGTCCATCCACCTAAGGGGAGGAGGGTGGGTATAATCATAATTGTTCGGTAAGTATACAATAAAACTTCATTTTAATAATGAAAATTTCATTTTTATTGTAGTGTCTTACCGAACAATTATAGAGCTGATTACACATTTATGGGAAGGTGGGATTCAGTGGACCACTAGTATTTTTAAATGGTTACATTTATTGCAATACCAGTAAACACTCAAGGTGTCTGTTGTACCTTACCTTGTAAGAGAGCTACAGCAGACTGTTACTGCCTCTGGTCGGTGCTCTTCTTACTATTGTAGAGGAATTGGAATTTGACCAAAGTTAGCCTCTACAGGAGTGGAATCCTTCCGTAGTTCAAGCGAGTCAAGGCTGACTGACGGAGGATAGTAACAACAAAGATTGCCCTTGCCCTGGGCTAAGACCAGAAATTCAATCATACAAAACATTTGTCACCAACACCAGATTTAAAAACATATATACCCAACCATTGTAAAATCTGACCTAACAGACTGGTGAGTATCCCAGGTACTCAGTACCCCCAGCTTCCCTTGAACTCGACAACCTATTCAAGGTGAAAAGTTAGCATAGAGGTGACGACCCCTGTGCCGTTTCTCCCAACACCATGCCAGAAACCGCCACCGGACCTAACGTTTTACAATTCTCGAAAACCGTTTCTATCTCTTTGAGATAATGACTCGCAAAAACCGAATTCGATCTCCAGAACGTGCTCTGAAGAATCGAAGCTAAAGATAATTCTTTCTGAATGCTAAAGAAGTTGCCACTGCTCTAACCTCGTGAGCTTTAACTCTCAGAACGGAAAGATTGTCGTTCTCGACTGCGAGTGAGCTTCCCTGATAAGCTCTCTAATAAAGAACGATATAGCATTCTTAGAGAGAGGACGAGAGGGATTTTGAACCGAGGTCCAGAGCTTAGAAGATTGTCCTCTAATACCCTTAGTGGCAAACAGATACTGCTTAATAGCCCTGACTGGACATAAGAGCCTTTCTTCCTCCTCATGTCCAACCAAATCAGATAAGTTCCTTACCACAAAACTCCTCGGCCAAGGATTAGAAGGATTCTCATTTTTGGCTAGAAAGGTCAAAGATACCGAAAATACAGCATTGCCTTGAGAGAAACCGACTCTTTTGTCTATAGCGTGCAATTCGCTGACACGCTTAGCAGAAGCTAGTGCAATAAGAAAGAGTGCCTTCTTAGTCAAGTTCCTGAGTGAAGCCGACTTCAAAGGCTCAAACGGTGGCCCCATGAGGAACTTAAGCACCACATCTAAGTTCCAAGCCACTGTATCTTGCGGGAGCTTAGTGGTTTCGAAAGACCTAATGAGGTCCGACAGATCTGAATTGGAGGAAATATCCAAACCTCGATGTCGAAAAACCGAAGAGAGCATGGCTCTATATCCTCTGATCGTCGAAGGAGCCAGTTTCTTAGAGTTCCTAAGAAATAGAAGAAAATCTGCTATTTCTGTTAAAGAGGTCGCAGAAGTAGAGACTTTAGCACTTCTACACCACTCTCTGAAGATTCTCCACTTCCCTTGATAGAGTTTGTTAGAAGACTCTCTCCTACAACGAGCGATAGCTTCTGCAGCTCTTCTTGAAAATCCTTTCGCTCTGACAAGATTCCGGACAGTCTGAACCCTGTCAGAGCTAGAGCGGACAAGTTTTGGTGGAACCTCTTGAAGTGAGGTTGTTTGAGAAGCCACTTCTCTGGAGGAAGAAGTCTGGGGAAGTCTACTAACAACTGGAGAAGGTCGGGAACCACTCTTTCCTGGGCCAAAAGGGAGCGATTAACGTCAGTGTTACATTGCTGTGCGACATGAACTTGTTCAGCACCTCTCTTATTAGACCGAACGGAGGGAATGCATAAGCTTCCAGACCCGACCAATCCAACAGCATTGCGTCCACCGACCAAGCTAGAGGATCTGGGACTGGAGAACAAAAGAGAGGAAGACGGTTGTTCCTTGATGTCGCGAACAGGTCTATTGACGGTCGTCCCCAAAGGCGCCAAAGTTTCTGACAAATCTTGTTGTCCAAAGTCCACTCCAGAGGTAACACTTGCTGTTGACGACTTAACTCGTCCGCCAGGACGTTCATCTTTCCCGGAAC
The DNA here is from genome assembly GCF_015104395.2 of Macrobrachium nipponense. Taxonomy (NCBI): domain Eukaryota; kingdom Metazoa; phylum Arthropoda; class Malacostraca; order Decapoda; family Palaemonidae; genus Macrobrachium; species Macrobrachium nipponense. The sequence continues at coordinate 40,962,151 of NC_061108.1, forward strand.
AAACCTCGGGACTAGCTGAACCTTCGCTTCGTTTGACCACAGGAGGAGATCCTTGGCTACTTCGTACGAGAGAAAGACTGAGTCCCCCCCTGTTTCCGCACGTACGAGAGAGCCGTGGAGTTGTCGGAATGCACTGCCACTACTCGACCTTCTACTAAGCTCCGAAACTGTCTGAGCCCCAAGAAAATTGCTAACAGTTTCCTTTACATTTATGTGGAACTACTTCTCCTTCTCCGACCAAGCTCCTGAAGTCCGTTGATTTCCAGTAGGGCTCCCCAACCTGTGTCCGATGCGTCGGAAAAGAACTGTAGGTTCGGGAGGATGGGTCGTAAAACTAACCCTTCTTCCAACCTTGCTCAAGAGAGCCACCACCTTAGGTCCTCTTTTATTTGATCTGAGACAGGAAAGGTAATCGAGTCTGGTTGTGTCTTCCTGCACCAAGAGGCTCTCAGGAAAAACTGCAGAGGTCTCATGTGCAGTCTTCCCAACGTCACAAATTTCTCCACTGACGTCAATTTGCCCAGGAGCCTCATCCACTGATTGGCAGAAACTTACCTTTTTGTCCAAGAACTCCTGAACTGTCTCCAGACAGAGCCTTGAACCCTCTTCGGGGACAGAAAAGCCCGAAAAACTTGAGCATTCAGAATCATCCCCAAATAAAGGATGCTCTGAGATGGAACCAACTGGGACTTCTGTTTGTTGACCAGAATTCCTAACTTTCTGGCAAGATCCAGAGTTGTTCCAAGGTCCTTCATGCACCGACTCTCTGATTCCGACCGGAGAAGCCAATCGTCCAGATGAGAGGGAGATTCTTACTCCCTACAATGTGCAAGCCAAGCTTCCTATCGGGGATAGAACCCTGGTGAAAACTTGAGGAGCGGTCGCTAGTCCGAAGCAAAGCGCCCGAAACTGAAACACCTTGCCTTCGAACATGAACCTCAGGTACTTCCGAGATTCGCGATGTATCGGAATGTGAAAATAAGCGTCTTGCATGTCCAGAGAGACCATCCAATCCCCCTGTCTGATGGATCTCCAGAACCGACCGAGTGGTCTCCATATGAAATTTTGTTTTCTGGACATGCAAGTTCAGGCGCTCACATCCAAAACCGGCCTCCAGCCCCCTGATGACTTGGGAACTACAAAAAGGCGATTGTAAAAGCCTGGAGGAAAATCCCCTTCTATCTGTTTCACCCCCCCCCTTTTATCGGCCTTTTTTTCTTTGAGAACAAGCGCTTCCACTTCTGCAGCTAGCGCCAGAGAAATTTGTCTGAGCCCGGAGAGTATGCCTGGAAATGGATTGGCACAGGTGAGAGCGAGGGAGGTGAAACGAGAGGAATACGATAGCCGAACTGAGTACTTGCACTACCCAGGCTTCTGCTCCTCTTGTTTTCCCATTCCTCCCAAAACAGAGCCAGCCTGGCTCCCACTGGTGCATGAAGAACCGAGCTTTCATTTGGAAGGCTTTGTTAAACCTTGGCCGAGGCCTTAGACTGAGGTCGCAAATTCGACTTCGGCCGAAAGAAGCGCTTGGGTTTTCTCCCTCGAAAAGGCACTTGGCGGGCCAGAGGAGAAACCGAAGGAACAGTCTCCACAGGAGCTTTAGGTCTCTTAGTAGACTGTGCCAGTAAAATCCGAAGTAGATTTCTTATCTAGTGCAGACGAAATTGACAACACTTACATCGTCTGGAAAGAGGTTATCTTTCACAAAAGGAGCGAACAAGAGAGCAGACTTCTGTTGGGAAGTAACCCTTTTAGAAGCAAAGGAGCACCAAAGTTGCCTTTTCTTAAGGGTACCAAAGGCGATGAGCGAAGCTAACTCATCACATCCATCCCTAATGATTTGTCCGCACAGGACAGAACACCAATCCAATCCTCCGCTAACTCCTGAGAAAGAGAAGGACAGTCTTCGATCTTGGCCGCTAAAAGCGCCAATAGTCCAATCAAGGAAGCTAAGACTTCCAAAAGTTTAAATTGATTCTTTACAACGTGGTCCAACTCCGGCGCTGTAAAGAAAACTTTCGCTGCGGCGAAAGCAGATCTTCTAGAGGAGTCGATTAAACTGGAGAAGTCTCCCTGGGAGGAGGCAGAAACTCCCAGAGAAGGAGCTTCCCCAGTTACATAAAACCTATACCTCTTACGAGCAACTTAGAGGGAGGGTAAGCAAAAGAGCCTTCCCTAAGTCTCTTTTCATAGACATCCATTTCTCAGTCTCTTTCAACGAATGTCTAACCGCTTTAGATAGAACAAGTTTTGGGAGGAGAGGGTCTGAAGTTTTCCTCCTCATCAAAAAAGTCGAAGTTGGGGAGCGCGGAGCCGCTTTCTCAAAATAATCTGGATAAGATACCAGAAGAAATCTAAGGAGTGACGTGAATAACATGAGAGGTGATGTGAATCCTCCTCCTCTACTTCTTCTTCATTCTCCGATACCGCCGAAGAAGTAGACGGAACTACAACCTGATCTGAAGGTTTCGAACCACCCTTGGACTCATTCATCCAGTTGGTTAACATCTCTAACGCTTGCGAAAGGCGACAGAGATGAATCAAAAACAGTTAACGTAGGCTTGGAAGAGCCTAAATGTTCAGCAGGAGGCGGAAAAACTACTTGCGCCTCGCTCGGAGCCGCCGAAATTCGAGGCGAAACAAGCGCATCAGGCGTAACAGACGAAAAAGCGCCTAAAGAAACACCCTTAGAACTGCTAGCTACAGCGCTAAAACCACAATCTCTACTAGTAGATGGAGCCGAAAAAGGCACAGATTGAGGCGACGAAACGAGCCGCTAAACGGCCGAGGCGCAACCCTACTCTCAGGCTCCTTATACCGCTTGACTGGAGGAGGCGAAGAATCGGCGCCTGAACGCCTCTTTAAGGGACGCGAAACGGGCGAATCTCGCCAAGAGCGCCGCGCGACCGGAGACGAATCGCTTGAATCATTCGAACGACGTCTGACCGCAACACCTTTCCAACGCTTAACCGAGCCCTGTTGAGGCGCAACAGGCTCAACAAGAGAGGCGCCTGTCTGTGGGCAAATCCCGATCGACTCCCTTGGACTTCCGGTATGTCTTCTCCCCGTGCAGGGGAGCTGGACAGTGACCTTTGTCTAGGAGACGTGTCAGGACAGACAGACGCACCCTCAACTACACATCTTACCTGAAGCCGCTTTCTCCAAAAACGTCTTAACTGAATTACCAAGTTGCAAAACCGTATTCGCTAGCTACGAAAATTTCTGATCTAACCTCGATTCCAGACTGGCAATGGTGTCGGAAGAAACTACACGGGAAGCCGGAGAAGTGGGATTAGTAGGAGGAATAGGAGGTGTAGTTAAAGGAGACATAACAATTTGAGGAGAACAGAAGGAACAGATGCATCGCAAGACGAAGCAGAGCTAAGTCTACTTTCCCTAAGCGCTGCTTTTCTAATTCTGTGCTTTAGCTAATTTCTCCGAGTATGAACTAAAAAACTTCCATTGAGAATCAGTCCAATCACTACACTCGTTACATGTTCGATCTGCTGAACAAACCTGTCCCCTACACTTAACACATTTAGTGTGAGAATCATACTCTAACTTGGATAATCTAGTTTTACATCCTGAGATGCAAAACCTAACTCCCGCGCGGACTATAATCCGACATTGCAACGCCTAAATAAAAGCAAATATAACAACTGCCAAAAAAGAGTTACTTCACCAATTCCGAAGATCAAATCCACAAGAAAAAAAAAAGCGAACAAGTCATCCAACTTCCGCAAACCGACCCACCGATGTTCACGCGAAACTCCGGCAGAAAAGAATTGGATTCACCGTGCAGTTTGTACCTAGCTTCTCCGCAGTGAGGGAGATACGTCATCACCACCATGTTGGCAACGCCGACGGCGCTAAATTTGAATTTATTATCCTGCCGCTCCCCGTGAAATCACGCTCTATAATTGTTCTAAGACACTCCAATAAAAAAGGATTTTGACGAAGGAAAATCTTATTTCTTGGGTGATTGGCTCGTGTTCGCACTATGAAAGTAATCCCTTATATCATCTTTCTAGTCAAAATTATCCTAAAATTTACCAGAGAAAAAACAAAATTAAGAAAATGTCAGTAAGACTGACGTCGCTCTACTCTTAAAAGAGGTGTCGGTAATGATATAGGTGCGAGTGTGGAACCTAACCACTAGACAACAACCAATTAGAACTGCCCTATCAGAATCCCCCTAAGAGAGAGCCGATACCTAACGGGGCGATGCAGCCTCTACTACGACTACTAGAGGACGCCACGGACGAGCATCCGCCCCTAGCGGTCTCCATTAAATAAAACATAATACATCTTGTCCTGCAGGGGGGGAAACAAACCATAAAAAGGGATGGTTTTTCATAGGGCGACACGAGCCAATCACCCGGAAATAGATTTTTCCTTCGTCAAAATCCCTTTTCTGGGCTCAGCTCGTGTCGGCCTATGAAAGAGTACCATAGAAACAGACGATGGAAAAGGGAAAAAATGAAAAACATATTAAAATGATGGGATATATATAGTAAATCAAATACAGCATACAATTTAAGTCTTAAACTAACTTACTACAGTAATCATAACAGAATGTTAGTAAACTTAAAGTACTTAAAAGGTATAACAAAATCATAAATATGCATTTAAACTAAGGAAATGTTTGATTTACTTAATTAGAACATATAAGTACAATTATATACATACACGTGTCCTCCCTAAGCATAAAAATAAGGGTAGATACACTCAATTCCATCATTAAACAACATTAATACTAATTAATTCAAATATGTACAACCACATTGGACTGAAGTTATCACAAATCCAATTGAGAATTTATAACAAACATATTGTGGCCTTCCTAGCATGAAAATAAGGGTAGGACCACTGAAAGTACATACAGTACAAGGGTGGTTTCCTACCAAAAAATAATGGACAAACCACTACAACACCCAACGTCTATAGGCTATGATGCTGAGTAGCCTGTTGATTGAGTTGAGGCATGTGTGGTTTGAAGTCAGTAGAAAGGAGACCTGGATTAATACACGACTAACTAAGCAGTAATCAGGTGAAACTATGTTTCCCGCTGCTACGGCTTAAAACTTTAAAGATTCCAAGGACTTTAAATACTGTTTGTTTAAAGACTGTCGGGATTTCCATCCAGTAAATACTTTCTAAGTCCCAAAGTTCATATTTGGAATAATTTAATTAGGGTTGCCTACTCCCCTGATATCATGTGCTTTTGGAATGACTCAGGGTTGGCTTGTTTAATGAACTAAAGAGTTGCTGTCTAATCCCTTTAACTGACCAAGTACCACCTTTTTCTCTCATGAGAGAGCACCAGAGGATCTAGAAGAAGTACGAATAGAAGAAAGGCTCTAAGCAGTTATACGGGCAGAGAGAAGGATCCGTGGAAGTGGATAACCTTCCAAGGAACCCACCTTGCAAGAAGGATCTTTCGTTTTTGGCTAAAAAGCTACGATCCGTAGCAAGTAGAACTCTCCTGAGGGGAGGAATTCCACATGACCCGCATCCGCTGGATAGAGCCGAAGTTCTGAAATTCTCAGCTCCTGAGGCTAGCTTATAAGAAATCATGTCTTCCTGCATGAGCTTTATGAATGTACAAGAAGAATTGTCGTATCCTGAAGATAGTTTGAGACATCATTTAGAACCATGAAAAGCTGTAGTAGGCCTCTGAGAAGTCTAATGTCTAGCACAGGCTTTAGGGATAGATGTGAAATAAGATTCAGTCAAATCTATCTGGAAAACCTACTTGAAATTTTTCTCAAAGCCGACTTATGAGTGGTATCGTGCTAGCTTGCTAACCTTTTCAAATAATGAATCGTAGAAAAGGATATAGCCAAATTAACTGTCATGGTTGTAGTGTTTCGATCTCTCAGAGAAAGATGCTAATTTCTTTACTAGCTGAGTCTCATTGTCTATGGTTTGACTCCCTTTTATCTGATTCTAGGAAGAAATGTTATGTGGATCAATGTCAGCATCTTATTAGCCGCAAACTTTCATGAAGTCCATAAAGTTAGGGTCTGGAGAGTCCTGAGGAGCGAACACAGTCCCTCATTTTGTTGGATTGTGATAGTTTGTGGTTGGGGATCCGTTGAGGTCGGAGACCCCAATTCCAAAAGAAGTGGATACCAGTTGCCTCTTTGGCAGTTCGGTGCAATCAGAGCTATTATCCCTTTGAAGACCTAAGTTTGTCTAGGACTTTCAGAGAAGATTCACTGGAGAAAAACGTCAATTCTCCTCCATTGATTCCAATCCAACGGACAGGGCTCCGTGGCATAAGCCAGAAGGGCCAGGTTTGGTGGCCACATAGCAAGGGAGCTTGTGGTTTGCTTGTGATTCGAAGAGGTCCACTTGGAGACCTGGGACTCTCCTGGCTTACCCACTGGAAGACCTGACGTCCAGAGACCACTCTGATTCCAGAGGGACTGACAGGGACAGGGCGTCTGCTATCACCATTTCTTACTCCGGCCAAGATGAGTGGCAGACAGATGCCCTTTGTGTTTGCTTGCTAATGAAAAGATGGCTATCATGACTGGTTTCACAGGTGTTGGATTTGGACCCTCCTCTGTTTTGATGCAATGACTACCAACGCACTGTCCAAAACTAGCCTTAGATGGGACATTTTCGGGGAGCAGTCTCTTCAGAGTAAGAATACTGCATTAGGCTTCCAACACATTTTATGTGAAGCTGGCGAACATTGATCTGACCAAGTCCCCTGAACCTGTTTGAACTGAGAGTATCCCCCCACCCGGACGGTCGCGTCCGTGTGATGGTTTTACATTGGGGGGGATTTGAAGGGGTACTTTCTTGGCTAAAGTTCTTTACTTTTGATCCCAAGGCCGTCGTTGGTTGCGGGGATTCTGTGGGATTACTGACAACTTGTCTCGAATATTTGAGTTTGCTTGGGGGGGGGAAGCGCCAAATATCGATTTAAGATCTTTCAGCTTGCTTTCAGAAGGATATCTGTTACCGAAGCAACTGAAGAGAACCCTAGGATTCTCTCCTGGTTTCTTCTTTACGTTTGTTTGCACTTTGAGCAATTGCCCTGACAGATTTTGCTTTTCCTCCGTTTGTTAAGGAATTGATAGATTGTGGAGGACAATCCCATTGGATCCTACCACTGAAAACGAGATTCCGGAAACAAGTCTGGATTTCGTTTTGTTTATCTGGAACCCCAGATTTCGCGAAAGTGACTACCTTTTTGGTAGCTTTGAGAGCTTCCTCACTGTTGGTGCCCAGATTAACCAATCGTCGAGGTATGCCGCTACATGATTCCCTTAGCTCTCAATTGTTGTACAACCACTTCTGCTATCTTTGTGAATACCCTGGGGCTACATTCAACCGAAGGGCATCACTTTTTGGAATGAGAATGTCTGGCCCCACTTCCTAGCCTGAATCCTAAGAATGGCGGAATCCTGGCTATAGGGAATATGATTAGTATGCGTCTGTAAGATCGATGGACCATGTGACGGCTCCACGCGGAAGTAAGTCCTTACTTGCGAGGGGTAAGCATCTTGAACTTGTCGCAGCGAATGAAAGAGTTTAGCTTTGACAGTCTAGATACCCTTCTTTTGTTGACCTTTCCTTTGGGCACACTGAATAAGCGACCTGAAATTTGATGTTTTGACTCTCGCAATAGCTCTTTCTGAAGGAGTTCTTCCGCGTAATCTATCATTCCTTTGACGTACCTGATGGAATGATTTTATTGGAGGAGGATCTTGATCCAGCTCCAGCCTAATCCTTTGGACACTATGCTCTGTGCCAATTGCTGAATCCCCCCTGTGGCGGAAGAGGAACAGCCTCCTTCCTACCTGGGGAGCCTCATTGCTGATGGGCGGTTTGGCCACCATACGCCCTCCTCTTAACTGCTTACTCCTTGTGCCCCTTCCTGCGCCACGGTGACGAAGTACCTCGCATCGCCCTAGCCCCCCGGATTTGAGAGTACCTTGAGCCTCATAAGGCAGGGTTCAAGGCAGGCGAGATAGCTAGGAAGTCGAAGGTTTGCGATTGGCTGGGGTCACCAGGAGGAAGCTTAGTTTGCTTAGTTGTATCAGGTTTGTCCTTGTTTGGGTGACGTGGGATTCCTGCACAACTGCTGCTGGATGCTGGAGTTTTTTATATGCTGGAAACCTCCTACCACCTCTTTGGTTTCTTGCCAGCATGGGACGGATTCCCTGTTTCCTCTTAGAAAGAAATACCCACCTAGCTCTAAGGCTCTGGTTGAGTCTAGCAGCTTCGTGTGACTTCGTCCTGCGGACTCTGGGAAGATATCCGCTCCCCACATGCTGGCAGCAAGAGTCTATTAGGCTCGTGCCTTGATGTGCACTCTTGAAGAACATGCCTTCCGACAGTTTTCTTCCTGGCTTGGAAAGAAGTCAAAAGCGTCTAACGGAACCGTCTGAAATTGCGATTTTGCTAGATTTTGATAGCGTTCGTTCGGGGGGCGTAGATAGCGCAGAGCCCTTTCCGTGCGATGAGTGAGTTAGTTACTGCCAAACTAGTTCCGCGCATCGACTCTGCCTGGATTAGGGAGTCCGGCATCCTAGGTAGTACTTCTCCACCGAACTGTCCATAAAGCGCAGTCCGCTTAGTTACCCTGCGTGAAGTAGCTGGCAGGTTTCCCATAACTCTCCGAAGGAGGGATAAGAGGGAGCAAGTGGACTCACGACTCTCTCAACTGTGGAACGGGCCTCATCCTTGAGGACTGCCTGAGAGCCGTCTCTCCACCAATTTCGTGGCGAACGGAAGAGAGACCGGGTCCTCTTCGTGCGACAATAGTGGAAGGGGCTCTTATAATGCCCTGGAGTTTAGTATTAGTACACTCCACGTCCTCAAGGCAGTGAACCCATTCCCGTTTTGGGCGTAGATCTCTACTGTAGAGGACTGACCTCCTTCGGATCTTGTCCTACCCTTGTAAGAGCCGTTGGCGTCAGCCTAGCATACCCGAATGAAAGGCGGTGACAGACCGGATGATAGAAACTCGAAGTCCTCAAATCTTCGAAGTGCCAAACTCCGGATCGAAATCATCCCGTCCTTAAGGGAGCGTTAGGCGCTACTCTCCCATGGATTCTCCATAGAGAAAGCTGGCAAGGAGTCGTATACGGGAGTTGGAGGAATCCCCGTGCTAGAAGCAGGGGATAACTGGGGGAGGAGCCTGGGATAGCCCAACCATCCGATCGCTCCATTCTCTCTTACTCTATTCGAGAGTTCCTGGACCGTCCTGTCCAGTTTGAGGACAGAGTGCTCGACAATTGTGCGAACCTCTGCTCAAAATGTTCCCAAAGCTGAGATTTGGGAACCAATCATCACGCCTCCTGCTCCATCATTCTGTGGCCAGGAGAAGGAACGCAGGAGCTGGTGCTTGCCACCCCTGCCGGCATAGCCGAGAGGGGCAGCGGAGCGGGAGAAGGCAACGACTCGGTAGGTAGCGCGAGCTTCTCCTTCGAAGCCTTGCCTCTGGAGCTCTTCGACTGGGAGAGCTTGGGCTTAGAGCCTTCACCGCGTCGGCGTAAGAAGTCGTATGACTTCCTAGCCGTAAGAAGACAAGAACGACTTCCCCTAGAAGTCGTCTTAAGACAATGTCTTCGGTTCTCTCTTTCCCATCTCCTTAAGGGTACAGAGAGAGCGGGGAGTGCGCTAGGGATCTCGATAGCCCGGAAAGCCTTGGAAAGAGGCGGAGAAGAAGGGACGAGGAGAAGATCCAGGCGCGCCCAAGGAAGACCTTGGGCGCCCCTACCCAGACTACCCTCAACCAACCATCCTCACGTCATACCGCCATGCGGCTCGGATCAGGTCCAGGCCGGCGACGTCTTGAACTAGACTCCTGGGCGGGCTCCTACCCCCAGCGACTGCTGGGTTCTTGCTGGTATGGCGGCTATCACGGGGGGCGCGTACAGGGGTCGACGTAGCCCGTCGACTTGCCCGCAGGGAAGATCTGGATGGCCATCTCCTATCCAATATGTAGGGCTGGCCTTGGCGGCGTTCTTCCCAAAGCCGCCCACCACGCTTTCAAGGTGGCGAAGGGCGACTTCCCTCCTACCGGATAGCCTGAAAAAGAAATGCTGAATTAGCTACCAATTTGCGGACAGGGTTAACAACGTACGAACTAAAAGTGTTAGAATTGATAAATAACCATAATGGTCTTACCCCACCACCGCTGATCGACCCAGGGTTCGTAGCATATAGGATGCAAGGCCTCGGGATGCCAGACGATAGACGTCGTTTGAACAAGGTGCACATGGGGCGTGAACCTGCCTCGTCATGTTCCGCGGGTCGTGCAGCATCGCATTACAAGCAGGACCTGGCAGTTTGTAGCCTGTAAGTGAACGTACATGAGTACAAAGTAAACACTTACAGCCAACATATGCTCTCCCCTGTTGCCGGAGCGCTAATTAGATAAACAGAGCCCTGCTAAAATACGTGTGGTAACCATTTTGGAGAGAAGATCGCTATGGCTCCCGCCAGTGGCGTGGCACAAGAATCAACCAACTAGGAGTGGGGTAATGGAAACCACAACGGATAATGGCGGGATGGTTGATTAACATAAATATTATAATCACATTTCATTGTAAAATATCTTAAATTAGAGGGTATATATCCTTACATCGCCATAGTAACAACATAAAAACCAAACTTTCTCCAACCCGTCTACTAGAAATGCTAGTAAGGGTAAGCTCCTTCCGGTAGCGGAATATATAAGGATATAGTTAGGCAAGCACGACCATCCATAGCACCCACCCTGCCCTCTAGCTGATCCAATATCCCTATAAACCAAAGGGGCCCCGGCTGCGACGGAAGGCTCCTTTCATATCGTAAGGAGGTGGCTTAGTAATGGGTAGGGGGGAAGGAGTCCGGTGAACGCGGCGTAGCGAGGAAGGGGAAGGTGATGGCCTACTCCTCCCCACCTCACCACTACCCTAATTGAGACCCGGTACCTTCATATTGGTCGCCCTAATACCCCCTGCTGGGCGGAACCCCCCGGCACCGTCCGTAATGTGAGAGAAAGCTATTAGTTTGTTATGACAAACAGGGGTTCCCCCAGCTCCTCCTACATCAAGAGGGAGGGGAGGGGCAGGGTGGGTGCTATGGGAACACGTGACCCCAGTGGCCTAGGCCCGCGAACACACAACGTGGGTAGGGCCACGTGAACACAAGCTGTAACCGAATACAGGAACAAGCACCTTAGACTAGCCTACACCCTAATAATAATAATAAAATACATCGAAAGGTGGAAGAGACACTTTTAGTAAAGAGAGAAGAACCCAGGAGGAAACTATTCCAAGAAACAGGAGCCTTAAACTCGGAGCCAGCGATAGCCGATGTAGGCAAGAAGCCGGGATGCTGGGCCGAATAAAAATTAATAATAGCCCTAACATACCAAACTAAGATAATGGTAAGAGGGCGAACTAAGCTAAAACTCGATGTAAAACTATGACGTGATGAAGTAAGCCATAAGTTTATAAGAAGTCCCAGTATGGAAGAACCGGGAATTCTTACGAGGCAGCATGGGCGCGCAGCGCCACGAGACAACCGTGGAACCGTATATGACCTAATAAAAGGAAATACTGTTACCCGGAAGATAAAACTGTGAAATAAATATTACTTATGAGTTGCTTAACTTAGCCTTGGCAATTGCTGAGCGTTCCATCGTAGAATAACCTAGATAAATCCTGAGAATATAATCACAAGTAAAATCTGGGTCCTAAACGCTGGCGCTAAATTAAGGATGACCGCTAGGCGTGCTGTCCGTGGCGTCTCTAGTAGTATAGTAGAGGCTGCATCGCCCGTTGGTATCTGGCTCCTCATAGGTGATTCTGATAGGGAAGTTCTAATTGGTGTTTGTCTCGTGGTAGTGTTCCACACTCGCCCCTATATCATACCAGACACTTCTTTTTAGGAGTGAGCGAGTCAGTCTTACTGACATTTTCTTAATTTGTTTTTTCTCTGGTAATTTTAGGATAATTTTACCTATAAAGATGATAATTAAGGATTATTTTCATAGGCCGACACGAGCTGAGCCCAGAATGGTAATTAAGGGGTACAGACTCAACGAAATGTACATCATACGCACAGACACACACACAAAAAAAGAAGACATGCACGTACCTCATCCTCATCATTGGAATATTTACACAGTTAGCAGCAGCAACTGCAGTGAATGGGACCAATCGACCAATTAGTGGAGGCATAGACTGAAAAATTAAATGGTTGTTAATTTTTGTGACATGCATTTAATCCAAATACAATATTTTACAGGTTTATATGACAGCAATGTGATTAAGTTAGAAGATTGTATATTACTCCTATCCCATGAGCAACAAAACATTAACAAAAATAATAACATTTCAATTATCCTACAAGAATGACCACATTTTCATGATGAGTAAATTTTTTCCACACGAGTGTAAGAAAATGTTTCAGCATAAATTCACATTATTCACTTTATACTCTAATATGTTCTGGTATACATTCTCTATTCACTGATATGAAACCACCAGCCTAGATGCGAAACCATACTAATATTCCATTGTTGAAAAAGAATTAAATCTATGGAGTATAGTTAACACCAACCACAAGATAAGTATTCTGACAAGCATCGAGATAAATCTCAACATTTCAGGTTTTCTCTTGTTCAACAGCAATAATTTTATTAATGCTTAATACAATAAAACCTATTATCTAAATGCCTAAAGACTTGGAATGTAACAGATAACCATTACCTTTAACAAGTAAGAATAAAAGTTTTATTTTCATCAAAACAATTTTCCTCTTAAATTAATCATCAAAACAATTTTCATCTTAAATTAATATGTAAACTTGTTCAATTTACTTTCAGAATGAAGTACAATTATAATCAAACAAAAGGTGAGGGGGAAAGGCTTACTCAGATCTTTTGTGGAATTTTATAACTAACCTAACTTCTGGAATACTAAATCATATTGTACAATATTCTGCAAAGTAATAAATAAATCGAGATTATGCATATGAATCAATCAATAACTAAGATACGTATGTTTAAATTCCCATCTAGGGAAGAAGATAAGCACTTCAATTCTAATTTCACTCAGTAATTTGAGTAACATTTATTATATCATAACAGAATACAGTGGTCTCTACATAATACAATAAATGTGTTCCAGACCCCTAACAATATTTTTAAAACCTTTTGTAGGAAATAAACAGAGTTTTACATACAGAAAACAATGAGAAATAAATATAAATGACTTATAAAATGAACAAATGAACATTTAACATCACTCTTACCTTTATGGAAAAGACCTGTTAGCATATGGAAGACGGAGAGGAGGGGAGAGGGAGGTGGAGAGGTCATTGTTTGGATTTGGAAGAGGAATCTCCGTCCGCAGGGACTTCAGATATCGGGCTTATCCTGAGGTTTACTTCTCTTTGTTTTTTTACTGGCACTATCAAGTTACTTCCCCTCTTTGTTTTTTTTACTGCACTATTACCAGCATTGAGAGTTACTGGACCCTGTCGCACAACAAACTGTCCGGACATTTTTTTCTGGTGTTTCTCTAAATTTGCTTAAGATACACACAACATTCATCATTAATCCTCTTCATTACGAAAGTTTTTTGGAGGGAGGTGGGGTACCACCATTCAAGTCCTACTACACCGCAACCGGTGCATAAAGGTGGTTACGCTATAGTACCACCAAAACTCCCTCTTTTCAGATAGGGACTTCCAATCATTCTGTAATTTCGGTTTGCAGAGTTTGGAGTCAAAATAAACCGTATGACACGATGCCAGAACCGTATGATGAACCCCAAAAAAATATTATTACTGCTTAATTATGTGTAGGTGACAGATGAACTGCGTCTCAACAAAAAATCACAACCAGAACAAGCGTAAACATGTAATAACTTCTACCCAAGTAAAAAATAAAAACCTTTGTAATCATCATTTACTGATTTATTTATTTTTCACTTATTACATTTTACAAATAAAAGATATGAAACAAAGGCACCAGATAAATGAAAGGTAGAAATAAAGCTTATAGTACATTATATGTAAAAAACCAAACCAGAGAAAAAAAGAAAAAGCGATTTTTTCTGAGGAACAAGAACTTGAAAAATAGTTTTAGATCCCCCTGATGCCTAAAGTTGTTTTCTGTGATGAAACTAATCTTAAAAACGTAGAAAATTACATTGACCAATTTTTGAAGATATACTTAATTTGCAATTTCCCATATTTATGGAGGGCTTTTCGCTTTAAGTTTTTGCAGTTTTTTTTTTTGTTTTTTTTTATTACGTGGCTTATTTTACCGTTCTATTTTGCTATATACTTTATGTGCATGTGAAAAGGTGCGATTATATCCAACATTCTGTAAGACCGAATTTCTATTCAGCCCGTAGTTTTCTCACCGACCACCAGTGGTCCCTTGTACAGGGACCACTAGATTTTCACATTTTTTCATAAAATCATTTATTTTCCCTGTGGAATATAGAACTAACAGGAATATCGTTATTATAGTGCTGATAATACCTATAATTTTCATTAGCCTGTCTGGATTGTGTTATTTTTGCAAATATTTTGTACGATCGAGCACCCCTCCAAACTGATCACTACCGAGAGATTCAGTTTCGGCAGCGAACGCAATGTTTTACATTCTGCTCACCACCGGTAAAGAGGGTTTAACATTTGGTGACACGGATTACAACTTCTTTGTTGAAATGATAATTCATCACAAAATTTTTCACATCATTCCACATTGCAAACGTCCTTAATCCCTGAAGTAGGCACATTATGTAAGCCCATTCGTTTTCTGAATTTTTCAAACCAGACTCTGCTGGCCTTAATTTCACTAACAAGCAGTGCTGTTGAATCATTCTCCTCACAGATATTGGCACGCAACTTCCTCCACAATTTTGTACAAGTTCTTTCTGAATTCTATTGTGTGTTTTGGGCGTTTTTACACAAGGGCTAGCACTATGAACTTTACTTGGCTCCATGATGGCTTACTTAGCAATTGCACTCAAATAATATATCACAAAAAGCACAGAAACAACAAAAACAAAAGTAGAATGGGTCATGAAAGAAGATGGGACGCTTTGTTTGGGCGCTTGATATGGGGCCTGGTCGAGCGCTGCGCCCCAGATGAAGTGTTTCTGAGTGTACGGAAAGCAAGGAAACATAAGATAGCCAAGACAAAATTTTGACTGTACATTAAAATAATAAATGAAAGACCCCATCGGGAAATCGTGATTAACGGCTAGTCAGGAAGAGCTCAAAAACATACGTCTTCATTGAAAGACAGCCGAAAGCAAAAGTGGAGCATTTACAACTGGGAAGCTGGGCCTACCTACCTTGTACAAGAATTTAACTGCCGTATTCCAGCCTACGCTGAAAGTAATTCCTAATGCATGGGACCGAGGGTTTGTATATCATGTAGGAACAAAGTCAAGGAGGAAAACAGTTCCGCAACTGTGTGAATCTCTAGTGGTGAAGAGCACCACAGCCCTCTCTTCCAAAATCAATGCCAACCAGACAATTCTAAAACCAATTCAATTATCCTGTTAGCACAGGCAGGAAAGTTCTTGGGAATCTCCAATTTCTTGGCCAAGGTTCCTGGTTCCAGTCAAGACAATTTAGAAATTAGACAAAATCTTCAACAAAGAGGACAGTTCAATCAAAGTACTAGCAGGAGGAATGCCAAAGACAAGTCTTTCTGTCTTCCCAACAAAAGTCATGACTCGAAAAGTCTTTGTCCACCAAGGACAGGGCTGTGATTCTAAAGATTGTAGTAACAACATCATGAACTCTAAGTGAAGGCAGGATCAACTGAAGAGTTTGTGAGTGGAGAGTAGGCACCTGGCAAATGGGGACTGGTGCTGACTAATACTTGGAATCTGGAGCCATGCGTTGCCGATTGAAAATTGCGGAACGTTTCATGATATGTGCCATCTTTGTGCAGGGGTCATACTAATTTTCTCTGAATTGTTCCAATTTAGAATAGGTACTACCGAACCAAGTGCTTTGGACACTGAGTGCTCAGACACTGGATGGTTGGGGGGGAGGTTATTGAGGGCTTCATGGACCACTGGACAAGCACTTGGCACCAAACAGAGGTGTCAGCCTAGCAAGCTGGGGCCCAGTGACCAAGATGACGACCATTGTCTAGTGATGCTCTCACTGCACATTAAACTCTAATGCTTAATTATAGACATCTTGATACTTCCCTTAGCCCTTAAAAAAACGGCGAGCCGTTTTGCTCCAAAAAGTGTCTCCCGTATACCGGCGGGGTTTAGGAGTGAGCACTGAAGCGGGAAAAGTTTTTTTTTTAAATTCACAGCATGCTGAGTTTTTAAGATTAAGAGTTCATTTTGGGCTCCTTTTTTAGTCATTGCCCAAAGTTTAGTATGCAACTATTAGAAAGGAAAAAAAATTTCATATATAATTGTATACAAAACGAGCTATGAGCAAAACGGTTAAAGCTAATTAATGAGTGAATTTTTTCCTTGTATTGTACACTAAATTGTGATGATTTTGGTATATAACAAATTGTAAAACGATCAAAGCAACACAGAGAAAATATTATCAAAATATTGATGCATGAATTCGTAATGCTGGGACATAAAAAAAAAATGTTTTAAAAAATTCACCATAAGTCAAAAAATTGTGCCAGAGACTTCCCGTTTGTTGCAAAATGAAGTTAATTGATTGAATAGTACTAGACTGTAGTGTTTTTGGGCAGCTAAAATTTTGCAGTTTTCAACCATTTCGGTCGAGTTAAAGTTTGACTGAATGTCGACTTTTTTTTTTTCTATTTTTATTGTGATTTAGTATATAACAAAAAAATATATTTCAAAACTGATAAAAGCTACAACCATGAGTTATGTTTTGTTGCAAACATTACGACAATCTGATGAAAGAATTACTGATTTTCTTCGGAAGAGTTACCGTGCGGACGCAAGGAAAAGGATTTATTAAAAAATTCACCATAAATGGAAATATTGTGCTAGAGACTTCCAACTTGTTGCAAAATGAAGGTAAATGATTGAATATTACTAGAATGTAAAAGTTTTAGCTTACAATTATGTTTTTCAACCATTTCGGTTGAGTCAAGTTTGACCGAAGGTTGAAATTTTGCACATCGTGTATTTATATGATAAATATCTAAAACTGATAAAAGCTCAACCATGGTGGTTTTTTTTGTGTATTTTACCTGAATTTGCGCTAATTTTCATATAAAAAACTCTATGTAACGGCTAATATAGAACGGTGCAAACATTACGACAATCTGACGAAAGAATTTCTGAGTTTTTTCCTTTTTCGGCGAGTTACCGAGTTGACGTAAAGGAACATGTTTTTTTTTCAAAATTCACCATAAAATCAAAATTTTGCACTAGAGACTTCCAATTTTTTGCAAAATGAAGGTAAATGATTGAATATTACTCGAATGTGAGAGTTTTTTTAGCTTAAACAATTTATATTTTTCGACCATTTCGGTCGAGTCAAGTTTGACTGAGTTTGAGTTTTGGCACATCATTATTTATATGAAAATATTTCAAAACTGATAAAAGCTACAACAATGGGTTGCTTTCGTTGTATTCTATATGAAATTGCACACATTTTCATATATAAAACTTCATGTAATGGCTAATATAAAATGGTGCAAACATTACGACAAACACGACAAACTGACGAAAGAATTTCTGATTTTTTTGGCTGAGTTTCCGAGCGGACGTAAGGGAAAAGTTTTTTTTCAAATTCACCGTAAAATCGAAATATCGTGCTAGAGACTTCCATTGTTGCAAAATGAAGGTAAATGATTGAAAATGATTACTAGAATGTAACAGTTTTTGAGGGGAGCTTACATTGTGTTACAAAAGTTGAACCAGGTAGAAATTTTGGCACTTCTCGTTATTTATTAAAATATTTCAAAACTGATAAAAGCTACAACCATGGGATGTTTATTTGTTGTATTATACATGAAATTGCGCATATTTTCATACATAAAACTCTATGTAACGACTAATATAAAACGGTGCAAAAATTACGACAGTGCGAGAATGAAGAAGCGAGGATGCGCCTGGGTAACATTTATAAAGAAAACAACAGCTTGATCCGTGAACTCCCAGCATCCCTCAAGGTGCGATTCAAAATTTTTCGCCAAGTAGGCCTATAGCTATTTTTCCGCGAATATTTAAAACAACTTTTTTGAGTCTCAGTATTTTACGTCAATTAACCCTTTAATGCCGATTGGACGTATTAAACGTCGATATAAATTCCGTTGGGTGCCGATTGGATGTATGGTAAGTCAATATAAAAGTTTTTAAAAAATTCGCGGAAAAAGAGTTATAGGTCTACTAGGCGAAACTTTTGAATCACGCGCCTTGGCGGATGCTGGAGCTCACGGATCAAGGCGTTGTTTTGTTTACAAATCGTTGTCCCAGGCGGCACAACGCGAATTTCTTTCTTTCTCATAAAAAAGTATCAGCGACACATCTCAGAAATTATTTTGTCACATAATTTTTGCACCATTTTATATTAGCCGTTACATGGAGTATTATATAACAAAATGTGCACAATTTTATGTAGAATACAACAAAAAACAACTCAAGGTTATAGCTTTGATCAGTTTTGAAATATTTTCATATAAATAACGATAAGTGCCTAATCAACCTTCGGTCCACTTTGAACGTCTACTCGAATGGCAAAAACGCAATGTAAGCTTACAACTCTTATATTCTAGTAATATTCAATCATTTACCTACATTTTGTGACAAACTGGAAGTCTCTAGCATAATATTTCCATTTATGGTGAATTTATGAAAAAAACTTTTTCCTTACGTCCGTGCGGTAACTCTTCCGAAAAAATCATAAATTTTTTCGTCCGATTGTCGTAATGTTTGCACCATTTTAAATTAGCCGTTACATAAAGTTTTATATATGGAAATGTGCACAATTTCATGTAGAATACAACTGAAAACAACCCATGGTTGTAGCTTTTAACAGTTTTGAAATATTTTTCATATAAATATTAAGTGCCAAAATATCAACCTTCGGTCAACTTTGACTCGACCGAAATGGTAAAAAAACGCAATTGTAAGCTAAAACTCTTACATTCTAGTAATATTAAATCATTTACCTTTATTTTGCAACAAATCGGAAGTCTCTAGCACAAATAATTTCGATTTATGGTGAATTTACATATATATATATATATTATATATTATATATATGATATATATATATATATATATATATATATATATATTATATATATATAATAAACATTTTCCTTACATCGGCGCCGTAACTCTTCCGAAAAAAATCAGAATTTTTTTTGTCTGATTGTCGTAATGTTTGCACCATTTTAAATTAACCGTGAAATAAAGTTTTATATATGAAAATTTGCGCAATTTCATGTAGAATACAACAAACAACCCATGGTTGTAGCTTTTATCAGTTTTGAAATATTTTCATATAAATAACGATAAGTGCCAAAATATCAACCTTTGGTCAACTTTGACTCGACAGAAATGGTAAAAAACGCAATTGTAAGCTAAAACACTTACATTCTAGTAATATTCAATCATTTACCTTTATTTTGCAACAAATTGGAAGTCTCTAGCACAATATTTCGATTTATGGTGAATTAAAAAAAAAAAAAAAAATCTTACGTCCGCGTGGTAACTCGTCCAAAAAAAATCAGACATTTTTTCGTCCGATTGTCGTAATGTTTGCACCATTTTAAATTAGCTGTTACACAAAGTTTTATATATGAAAATGTGCACAATTTCATGTAGAATACAACAAAAACAACCTATGGTTGTAGCTTTTATCAGTTTTGAAATATTATCATATAAATAACGATAAATAGAAAAAATTCGTCCTTCGGTCAACTTTAACTCGACTGAAATGGTCGAAAACTGCAATTGTAAGCTACAACACTTACAGTCTAGTAATATTCAATCAATTACCTTCATTTTGCAATAAACGGGAAGTCTCTAGCACAATATTTTGATTTATGGTGTATTTTTGAAAACAGCTTTTTTTTTTACATCCGCACTTTACGAATTCATGCATCATTTTGTGATAATATTTTCTGTGTTGCTTTGATCGTTTTACAATGTGTTATATACCAAATTCATTGAAATTTAGTGTACAAAAAAAAAAAAAATTAACTCGTTAGCTTTAACCATTTTGCTCACAGCGTGATTTGTATACAATTATATATGAAATTTTTTTTCACGCTGTCATATATCCCAATATTTATATATGATAATGATATTTTTTTTCATTTCTGATGGTTGCATACTAAACTTCAGGCAATGACAAAAAAAGGAGCCCAAAATTAACCCTTAATCTTGAAAACTAAGCGTGCTGTAATTTTTTGGAAAAAAAAAAAAAATCCGCTTCGGCGCTCTCTCGCAAACGCCACCGGCACACGGGAGACGGTTTTTAAAATACCGCTTCGGCGTTTAAGGGTTAAGCAAACGACAGACAATTTTCGTTGATGTAAAATACATCCAATAGGCGTTTAAGGGTTAAGATGCAAACCCCCTCAGACTCCTTTAGACTCCCAGTATGTCTGCTCCCAGGTTTACGGGAGTCCGACAGGAGCTTTAGGTCTCAGATATCCGATGGGCTGGATAGCTGGCGCCTCCACTATACCTTCACGAAGACACCTTTTCAGTGGCTTTCTGTCAATACCTGGGAATATGCTACAGGTTTGACCTGGGGTAATTCCCTCCAGGCTCCCTTGGACATTCAGTATGATTTCTCCCAGGTTTAGGGGAGTATGACAGTGACTTAGGTCTAGGAGAACCAGCAGGCCGCATAATCACCACCTCCATTGCACAACACTCTCTTTGCAAGGTTAATTTTCTGCTAACCCAAACATGAGACTGGTGAGGCATGAGAAGGAAACAAGGGAGCCAGGTGTGGAAGAAAGTGGATAAAAATATAGGGTTAGGTAGTATGAGAAAAAAAGGGCATGACAGCTCTGTGCATGCCTAGCTGAGCTGATTAACAGTTCTCCTAGGGCTGACCTGAAGGATTAAATTTTTTTTACATGGCTAGGGACCAATTGGTTTCTTAGCAACGGGACCTACAGCTTATTGCGGAATCTGAATCACATTGCATCAAGAAATAAATATTCAATCACCAGAAATAAATTACTCTGATTCCTCTATATAGGATCATCAGTTTAATGAGCCAGATAAAGATAATTCTAAAAGTAATTTTAAACAGAATAAAAAGAAAACTAAAGCCAGAAATTCCAGATGAACAATACGGACTTGTAAAGGGGAAAGGAACAAGAAACGCAATTTTCATCATGCAAATGTTAACAGAACGAACGCAATTTTCGTCATGCGAATGTTAACAGAAATAGAAACAGAAATTCAGAAAGATGTATATATAAGATTTTTATAGATTATGAAAAAGCATTTGATAGATAAGGCACACTGAGGTGGTAGTAATACTACACAAACTAAATGTAGATAGCAAGGACATCTGACTCGTGACCACCTTATACGGGACTCAAATGGCAGCAGTTAGCATTGGCAACAACTAATCAGAATGGGTAGAAATAAAGAGAGGAGTTTGCCAAGGATGTGTATTATCACCAAATTTGTTTGCAAAATATGGAAAGATCATCTTGAGAAGTATAGAGGATATGGAAGGGATTAAGATCGGAGGAATAAATATCAATAACATCAGATACGCAGATGATACAGTAATCATTGCAGACAGCCGGACAAAACTGAAAAACTGCAATCATTAGTAGACACAGTTAACAGGGAGTGAAAAAATGGGGCTGAAAATTAATGTAAGAAAAACTGAAGTTGTAACTGCATCAAAGAATCAAGATCCACCAACTTGTAATATATTGATAAACAACATAAGTATGAAACAAACTAACAGTTTTGTTTACCTGGGCAGTCTACTAACACAAAATGCAAGAGCAAACCAAGATATTGAGAGGAGGATTCTGATAGCTAAAAACTCTTTTTAAGAATATCAAAATTCTTTTAACAAATAACAGAACTGGAACTCAAACAAGAACAAGAGCTCTGAAAACGTATGTGTGGTCCACCCTCATGCATGTATCAGAGCCTGACAGTCACTAGGGAATAGAAAGCCAAGTTGAATGCAGCGGAGATGTGGTTTTATAGAAGAATGCTGAGAACATCATGAACAGATAAGAGTGACAAATGAGGAGGTGTTAGCAAGAATGAGAACACAGAAAGCCCATGTAAGAGAAATAAGGGAGACAAATGAATTTTGTTGGACATACAGTAAGAAGTGAGAAGATAGAGCATTTGTGCCTTACTGGAAAAATAGAGGGGGGAGAGTGCGAGGTAGACAGAGTAAAATACTTGGGCTGGTGGGAGACTTGAATGGAGATTACACTAAATCAACTAATACAAGTGGGTAGAGGTCGAGAGGAGTGGAGGCAAATGACCGTCAACGTCCAAGACACGGCACTTTGTTGAGTTGATTCCTTAATAGTGGCTGCAGAAGTGAACTCAAGCTATCAGATTGATAGTCAAGTACAGAACCAACTCATCCATTGAAGAACTGCATCAGGCTGAAGCAGGCATCAGTGAGCGCTTCTGGGTGCTGGAAGTGTGGACGTTCATGATCTGTGCATCAACCTAGATGTGTGTCATTCTTGCACAGGAGACATGAGAAGCTTCTCAGAAACATTTCAACTAAAGACCATTCAAGATTTTACTTGAAGGCAAAACTAATCCATTGGTGGCTTGCAAGAAGCATAGGCCCAGTAAACAAAGGAACGTAAAAATTTTGGCCTCAAGGAATGGTGTAAAATAAGTACAAGAATTACTTTCTAGGGCAAAACTATATCTATATATCAGCGGCTTGCAAGCAGCCTAGGCAAAACTAATATCATATATCAGCGGCTTGCAAGCAGCCTAGGCAAAAAAAAAAAAAAAAAAAAAAAAAAAACTTAATAGAATGACGAAACATTCAAGAATTACTTTCAAGGCAATTATCATCAGCGGCTTGTGAGTGCCTATGCCCAGAAAACACCACTCAAAAATTCAATTTAAAGGCAAAACTATTTATCAATGGCTTGCAAGTGATCTGGGGCCAGTAAATAAAACATAGTGCAAAAGTTTCAGCCAAAAAGAATGACGTAACATACGTGAATTACTTTTAGGGCAATTAATATTATGGGTGGCTCGTAAGTAGCCTAGATATACTGTAGACAAAGATTTTACCTAACAGATTTACTTTCAAGTAAAAATTCTGTTAATGAATTAACTTATTAATAACAAAACAAGATTCATGTGGTGTACACATACACTTTCAGTGTATGTGTACACCACTGACAGTTATATAACTGGAAAATAATGAATATGCTGCTGCCAGTACTCAGTGTTTATGCTGAGGCCGGCAGAAACAGAATTAGGTGATCCACTAGTCCTTCCTAATATTCCCGCTAGTGGGTGGAACTAATCCCCTACACAGACTCTGACGTGTTACCTGCGAATTTTGAATTCAAGCTCTCAGACAAGTGGACCTAATAACTAAGTAATTACTTGGTAAGTAACTTATATAAAACTACATACTACATAATACTTTCTGACAATAAATTCATTCTCTCTCTCAAGCATATCATATTATGCAAAGGGTCTCTATACTTAAAAGGCAATTTTATATATCATGCAGGTCACACATAGTCAGGCACCATTAACCCTCAATTCTTAGGTCAAAAAGATCCAACAGGGAGAACCTAAATACACTGTCCTTACACCTTCACATCCAATTCAAATGTTCATTGGCCAAGGAACCTAAGCCTGATTTAATTACCTACAATGGGCTACAAATTTTTCAGTGTCTTTCGAAGACAGCAAAGCAGGTATACTGCTCAGAATATGATAAAAGTATGTTAACACATATTTTACATAGAAAATGTGGATAAATATGGATAACCTTACCTTTACAAGGCTGTTAAGGCCTAGAGCAGTAGCCAGAGCACCACCAGTTGCTAGTACGTATGAGGTCCCAAGCTGTCTAATAAAGGCAAAATGGAATTAAAATCTACAAAGCATAAAAATAAAACAAAATGGTCAAGATTTCTCATTTGCCTTGAAATGCTAGTCTCCACTGTTCATATATACAGAAATAAGGTAATTAACTTCATTGGTCTGCAACTCTAAAAAACAATTTGGGGAAGCACTTGAAAGTGTCTCACACAGAGTAGTCTCTTACCATGTATAAAACTTCCATTATGTTCCCACAAGGTACAAATGATTGGAAGACAGAGAAGTGGCTACTCCATGTATTATTAATATAAATAATCAGATGATGAACTCTGTTCAATATGGAACAAGCCACAGGGGTCACTGACTTGCAATTCAAGCTTCCAAGGAATATGGTGTTCATTAGGAAGTAGTACAGTAGTACCTCAGGATACGAAATTAATCCGTTCCGAAGCGGCCTTAGTAACCTGATTTTTTCGTATCTTGAACCACATTTTACATGTAAATTGCCTAATTTGTTCCAAGTCCTACAAAAACACCCCAGTAAATTTTATAATAAAGCTAAATTGACCAATAAACAATGGAATACAACAATTTGGATCATTCAAAACCTAACTTATTTACTACAAACCTGTAAATAAAGTGTATTAGTGTACATGGTACAAGAAATACTGTACGTACATACGTATTTAGTGAAATGTGGAACCTTACCTTTCGAGTGAGGCGATCTCTGAAAGTGGCGACAGAGGACAAATGGCAGAAAACATGAACACTTAATTTTACAAAACACAAGAGGCCTTTAGTAAGAGTAAGCAAACAGGAAGATCCAAGTGATACAAAAAAACAGAAAAGTATAAAAAAGTAAAAATGTAAAAATAAAAAAAATAAAAAATAAATAAAAAATGATATTGTTATGTTACAATAAAGTTTCATACATACTTACCTGGCAGATATATACATAGCTAAGACTCCGTCGTCCCCGACAGAAATTCAAATTTCGCGCCACTCGCTACAGGTAGGTCAGGTGATCTACCGGCCTGCCTGGGCAGCAGGACTAGGAACCATCCCCGTTTTCTATCATATTTTCTCTCTTCTCTTCCACCTGTCTCCTGCGGGGAGGCTGGGTGGGCCTTTAATTGTATATATCTGCCAGGTAAGTATGTATGAAACTTTATTGTAACATAACAATATCATTTTCATACAATCAACTTACCTGTCAGATATATACATAGCTGATTGGCACCCTTCGGTGGAGGGTAAGAGACAGCTACTATATGGAATAGACAGGTAAACAACATATGTTGTAGGTATAAATAAAACCTTGGTTCCTACCTGATAGGTGGTAGACTTCGTGGGTGTTTGCCCAGTAGTCTGCATCACCTCAAGAAACTTTAGCGAGATATATGATCTATGGCCAAGAGTTCTTGTGGGTCTGCCGATGGGGTCTTATCCGCTTACTCGGCAGAGCCTGAAAGGACTTTGTCAATGGGTGCTGATCCACTTATATGACAATACACCTTATGAAGGAGCACACAACCAATCCCGACCACCTGATCCTAACCATATGTTAGAACTAAGGATTGTTCCGAGTTATCCCCGAACTCTTCACAACAACCGTAACTCAAAAACCACTACGCACACATACATAATTTCTAAAAAAAAATTATACTCATCTAATTAGATATGACAAGATTCTCTTACTGAACAACATAGACGGCCGCCCGTGCTAAACCAAGTCCTCCATTGTTCGAAGAGAATCCAGACCATATCTAAAAAGAAGAAAAGTATATACTTTTAAGGATTGGTGACGGCTCCCGTACCCAGAATCGTATCCGCCGATACGAAAGGACCTAGAGAAAAAACACTTCTCATATGTCACACGAACGTCTTTCAAGTAATGAGATGCAAATACTGAGTTGCATCTCCAAAATGTCGTATCTATGATGTTTTTAAGCGACATATTCTTATGAAACGAGAGAGACGTCGCTACTGCTCTCACTTCATGAGCTTTAACTTTCAACAGTCGTAACTGTTCGTCAGAACAGACCTTATGCGCGTCTGTAATGACGTTCCTCACAAAGAATGCCAGCGCATTCTTGGACATCAGTCTTGTGGGGTCTTTTACCGCGCACCAAAGACCTTGTCTAGAGCCTCCCATCTGATGCTTCTCTGAATGTAGAACTTTAGGGCTCTTACAGGGCATAGAGATCTTTCTGCTTCTCTTCCTACGAGACTCGATATTGCCTTTGACTTCGAATGACTTAGGCCAGGGATTCGAGGGATTCTCATTCTTAGCTAAAAACAGGGTCTTAAACGAGCAAATAGCTGAGTCTCCCTTGAAACCTACTTTATCTTGCAGAGCATGTAATTCACTAACTCTCTTTGCCGTAGCTAAAGATAATAGGAATAGGCATTTTCTGGTGATGTCTCGAAACGAAAGCCAGATGAGGAGGTTCGAATCTTTCAGATGAAAGAAACTTGAGAACCACGTCTAGGTTCCAGTTCGGAGGGACTGGTTCCTTCGACTTTGAAGTCTCAAAGGACCTTATGAGATCGTGGAGATCTTATTATCTGCCAGATCTAATCCTCTATTCCTGAAGACAGCCGAGAGCATACTTCTGTATCCCTTTATTGTGGATACAGCTAGATGAGATTGCTCTCTCAGGAATAGAAGGAAATCAGCAATTTCCGCTATAGAGGTAGTGGAGGAGGACCAACTTCTTAGTTCTACACCACCTTCTAAAAACCTCCCACTTCGACTGATATACTTTCGTAGTGGAGGTTCTGCGTGCTCTCGCCGATCGCGCTTGCAACTTCGCGAGAAAACCCTCTCGCTCTGACGAGTCTTTTCGATAGTCGAAAGGCAGTCAGAGCGAGAGCGGGGAGGTTTTGATGATACCTCTTGAAGTGTGGTTGTCTGAGAAGATCCATCCTTCTTGGTAGGGATCTTGGAAAGTCTACGATCCACTCTACCACCTCCGTGAACCAATCTTGGGCCGGCCAAAAGGGGGCTATCAATGTCATCCTCGTCTCCTTTGACGCCACAAACTTTTTTAGTACTAGTCCAGGATTTTGAATGGAGGAAAAGCATAGACGTCTACGCGAGACCAATCTAGCAGGAAGGCGTCTACCATAAAGAGCTCTTGGATCTTCCACGACCGAGCAAAAGACTGCCAACCTTTTGGAAATGAATGTGGCGAAGAGATCCACATGAGGTGTCCCCCACAGCAACCAGAGATCTTGACACACCTCCTCGTGTAGGGTCCACTCTGTATGAAGGACCTGGTTCCTCCTGCTGAGTCTGTCCGCCCTCACATTCTTTACTCCCTGCACGAACCTTGTCAGAAGGGAGATGTTCCTTTGAGACGTCCAAAGCAAAAGGTCTCTCGTCAGTTCGTAAAGGAACAAGGAGTGAGTCCCTCCCTGCTTTCGAATGTAGGCAAGTGCGGTGGTGTTGTCCACGTTTACTTGCACTACTTTGTTCGACACCAGAGGTTCTAGACTCTTCAAAGCCAGATGCACGGCGAAAGAGCTCTTTGCAGTTTATGTGCCAAGTCACCTGCGCTGGTTCCCAGGTGCCTGACACCTCCTTCGAGCCTAATGTTGCTCCCCAACCTTCTCCGACGCGTCGGAGTACAACACTAGGTCTGGGTTCTGTGTCCTTAGAGAGATCCCTTTGTTCTCTTCCACCGAGGGGGCAACCACCATTCCAGGTGCGATCTTATCTCCACTGGAATGGGAAAGGCGTCCGACAGTTGTCCAGTTTTCCAACTCCAAGACTTCTTGAGGAAGAATTGAAGCGGACGTAAATGAAGTCTTCCTAGCGGGAGAACTGTTTCGAGCGAGGAAAGGGTCCCTAGCAGGCTCAACCATTCCCTCGCCGACGTATGTTCCTTCCTTAAGAAGAGAGAGACTATCTGCAAACCTTTTGCGATTCTCTCTTGCGAAGGAAATACTCGAAAACCCCGAGAATCCATCGAATCCCCAGACAGACTAAGTTCTGTCTGGGGTCAGCTGCGACTTCTCGAGGTTCACGAGCCCAATCCCAACGCTTTGATCAGATCTAAAGTTAACGTCAGGTCCTCCAAGCACTGTCTCTCTGATCTGGCCCTGATGAGCCAGTCGTCCAGATACAGAGAGATATTTACTCCTTTGAGGTGAAGAAACCTCGCCACATTCTTCATCAGGCTTGTGAAGACCTGAGGAGCTGTGGACAGGCCGAAACACAAGGCTCTGAACTGAAAGATCCT
Organism: Macrobrachium nipponense; assembly: GCF_015104395.2. Lineage (NCBI taxonomy): Eukaryota > Metazoa > Arthropoda > Malacostraca > Decapoda > Palaemonidae > Macrobrachium > Macrobrachium nipponense. The sequence goes on from NC_061108.1 coordinate 40,990,385, forward strand.
TCCCCCCGTCATGAAACGGATGGTACTTCTTCGATGAAGGGTGGATCGGGACGTGAAAGTAGGCGTCCTGGAGATCTAGAGACACCATCCAATCTCCTTGTCGCAATGACGCAAGGACTGAAGCAGAAGTCTCCATCGAGAACTTCTCCTTCCGAAACAAATTTTGTTCAGAGAGCTGACGTCCAGTACTGGTCTCCAGCCTCCCGAGCTTTCGCAACCAGAAAAAGGCGATTGTAAAACCCGGGGAGTTTTGATCCAGTACTAGTTCTATCGCTCTCTTGTCCCACATTTGTTCCACCATCGATCGAAGAGTATCCTCAGCATAGGATCCTTGTACTTGGCTGTTAGTTCCCGTGGTATTGATGTTAGGGGAGGAGTGTTCAGGAAAGGGATACGATATCCCTTCCTTATTATAGACAACGATGACGCGTCTGCGTTTATAAGTGTCCAGGCCTCCACAAATCCCAGGAGCCTGGCACCTACTGGTGCTTGGAGGAGAGAAGCTTCACTTTCCCTTTTTAAAGGGACGAAAGGCAGACCTACCTCTCTTCTCAGGAGCCTTCCTTCTTGCGGGAGGTCTGGAGGTAGGGCCACCTCGAAAGGGCTGAACCGATGTACTCGGTCCTTTCTTGTCAGGTGTAGAAGCAGGCTTCTTCTTCCTTGCTGACTGCGTCAGAAGGTCCTGAGTCGCCTTCTCAGTTAATGAATGAGCAATTAACTGAGAACGTTCATTCCAACTGAGAAGGGAACAAAAAGTCAGACAAAGGCGAATACAGCAGCGCTGCCCTCTGAGCGTGGGAGACTGCCTTGGTTAAAAGGCACCATATACCGTCCTCTTTTTTTAGAAGACCTGCTCCAAACAAAGAGGAGATTTCAAAACGAGCCATCCTGCACCGCTTTGTCCTATACAAGACAATATGCACAAAAGGGCTTCCGGTTCGATTCCTTCAGAATCATGGGCGGGCTTTCTTGGACATCACCCCAAGGGACCAATCTAAGAAGTTGAAAACTTCCAATACATGAAAGAGTCCCTTGAGGAGATGGTCCAGTTCAGAAATGCCCCACGTAATCCGTGCCGAGTTGAGACTTTGTCGACGTGAAGCGTCAACTAAGGTCGAAAAGTCTGCTTCTGACGTAGACGGAAGAGCAATACCCATATTCTCTCCCGTCTGATACCAAATGCCTCTTTTACCAGCTAGTCTCGCTGGAGGCATGCAGAAGACTGTTCTTACTAAGTCCTTCTTAGACTTCATCCAAGAGTCTAAGGATTGTAGAGCCCTCTTCATTGAAATGGTGTGCATTGCATTTTGAAAAGACGAAGACTTCTTCGTCTTAGCACTCGAAAACAGAGAGCGCGGAGAAGGAGGAGCGGCAGGAGTCAATTCGTCTCCATACTCCTCTAGAAGCAAGGCAGTCAAAACTTTATAGTTCGACGTCCTTCTCTTCCTTGATATTCTTGTCCGAGTTTACTTCCAACTCAGGATCTAAATGAGTCTCCGCTCCCAACTCTGTACGTTCTTCCTCTGGAGGAGACAAACTCCTAATAGGAGAAGGGGCTAAGGGAATGATATTCCTTCCTCTTCCCCGCTTTAATAGCCCTGGAAGGCGCCAAAAGCTCAGGCTTCTCTCCATAAATAGAAGACGCTTCCCGCTTGGATGACGCTTCTCGTCCGCCAAGCGTCCTGGCTGACGGACTCCCGCTTACTTGGCTGCTGACGTCCGGATGACGCCTCGCGCCTGGAAGACGCTCCGCTCTCAAAAGGCGTCCTAACTGGCGCCAAAATATTGGTTGGAGCTTCACGTCTACCAACAGCTTTCAAAGACGCTTCATGTCTAAAAGACGTCTCACGCGTCTCTGGCGTTACGTATCTTTCGTAAGCTACCGATCTCGCTCTCGAACCCGAAGCTTCTGTAAATGTGTTTAGAAGCTTCACTTCTGCATGACGCTTCTCGCTTAGCAAGGGAGAGAGGACGAGACTTCTTGATTGGAAGCGCAACGTCCTTCCTACGAGGCGCTAAAACTCCCACCAGAGAGGCCAGTTGTTCTTGTACTGCCATAATAAATCTTCCTTGAAGCTTCTCCCACGTCAACTGCATGACGCCTTTCGTCATCAATCGGGGGAGAAGTAGGAAAGGGTACTTCTGCGTCCTCGTCGGGTGACGCTGACGCCACCTTCGCCTTCTTAATAGAGAGGGAGCGTCATCTGTAGAAACGCTCTGGGCTCGAATCAATTTCAGGTTCTTTCAATGACGTTTCAGAGGCCTCGATAAATCCGACTCCTTCCACCCTCGTTTAGGTGAGGGAGAGGGAGAGGATGAGAAAAAACACTCACGAAGGACGCTTTTTCTAAAGCGCCCTTGAGCAGCCTGCCACGAAACAGAGCTTGCTGAAGGGACGTCTGACCGTTGGGGATTCCCCACGACCTCCTTAAGCCTTTCGACTTTCCTTCTCCTCTGGGCATGGGAGCTTGGAAGAGGTCTAGGCCTGGGAGCGTCGCAGGGACGATCAAACGCCCCCTCCACAACACTGGGAACTCATCAGTAATGCTCACTTCACTGTAATGCTCACTTTCACTAGCCTTACCTGTAAGTCCGCCATTTTGGACTTCATGTCTCGAATAGTAGCTTTCAGATCGGCGATTTCCGAGGCCGATTCCGAAAGTACACTTTGTGAATTAGACACATAGGGAGAATCTAAATCATTAGGATTAGAATAATTATCAGTAAAAGGCTCAATAGGCCTTGAACTCACACCTTTCAGACGTCTAACCCTATCCCTCTCTAACTTCTTCAAATAAGAAGTTAAAGTCTTCCACTCTTCTGCATTTAATCCCTCGCATTCATGACAAGTATTATTAGCAGAACACTGAAACCCCCTACATTTACGACATACAGTGTGAGGATCAACCGAAGCTTTCGGTATCCTCACCCTGCAGCCTACATTCACACACATTCTCACACTCACATTTGAATCAGACATACTGAGAAAAATCCAAAAAGCAATTCCAAAAACAGTCCACAGTAGCGAATGCCAAAACACGATCCACATACGTCACCAAAAAGCCGATAAACGATGATCAAAGGATGAAATAAGAATCTAAGTCAGGAGGTAATAGCAACAATGTTGATACCACCGGCGATAGAGAAAATATGATAGAAAACGGGGATGGTTCCTAGTCCTGCCGCCCAGGGCAGGCCGGTAGATCACCTGACCTACCTGTAGCGAGTGGCGCGAAATTTGAATTTCTGTCGGGGACGACGGAGTCTTAGCTATGTATATATCTGACAGGTAAGTTGATTGTATGAAATTTAAAATTTTTTGTAAAGTTAAGTGTTATTAATGTTTTCTGCCATTTGTTTATGTGTTTCGCAAAGTTTAGTGTTATTGTTTTCTGCCATTTTTTAATGTGTTTCGTAAAGTTAAGTGTTCATGTTTTCTGCCATTTGTCCCCTCTGTCGCCACTTTCGGAGATCGCCTCACTCGAAAGGTAAGGTTCCACATTTTACTACATACGTATGTATGTACAGTATTTCTTGTACCATGTACGCTAATACACTTTATTTACAGGTACATACAGTGGGGCCTCGCTTAGTCACGGATCAGCAATCACAGATTCAGTTAATCACGGGTTTTTCCTTGGACCATTTCTCAGTCTATATATCAGTCTATATATCGCTGGTATGAATCACAGCATCGGGCTTGTCGGTGGTAGGCTAAGCCTCGTCCGGTTCTGATAACTAACAAATGCACGAACAGATTCCCATTATGATATCAACTGACAATAAAGGTAATAAAACCATTCTCACCTTATATATCATAGGCATATCTTCATAATAGGCTATATAACCTATTCATGGAATAATTCCACGTCATTGACATCAACTTGTAGTTGAGCGGCCAGCAAAAATGTAAACATTGAGTTACACTTCACAGCACCTTTGTCATTTTTAACCTTTTAGAAATATTAATAGTATTAGTGTAATTACAGTAGTAATAACATTTAGGAAAACATAAATTTTCAATTCGAACTTCATTATTGTTTTGGCATAACGTAATCAACTTCTCTGAACACTGCAGTCATACAAACGATAATTGTCATAGATTATCGTATGTTGTTTGCAATCGGCGACGAAGCGTAAACGTAATAAAACCATTTTTACCTTATATATTATTGTCATATTAATATATTCATAATAAAACGCAAATCTTATATATTACTGGCATATCTTCATAATAAAAAGCCTCTTCAAGGAATAATTCCTTGGGGAATCCATTTTTCAAAAGACAAAAATACACTTTACATGTTCACAGTATACAATGACCAATGATTACTTTATTTTGATGTGATTACATTAATATTACAGTATGGTACTCTAAGCAGTACAGTAGCTATTTTTTATCATAAATGTATATTCATTCACGAAAAAAATACATATGACCACCGTGACGTCACCGTTCTACAAAGTACCGATGTATTTTTACGTAAGTATCCTCTAACTCTGTCATAAATTCATTTACTTACTTTTTTGTGTGGAAGCCCAAATGCTACGTATTCCGGCAAAATTAACGAAATCACGAATTTTATCATAGAGCAAGATTCACTAATTACTGTTTTCTTCTTCTTTTCATGACTAAATGCATTTTTAGGATAAACTCGTTTACAAATTTTCAAATACTATGAATGTAAATAGCAAAAATCTCTCTCTCTCTCTCTCTCTCTCTCTCTACAGAAAAAAACTATAATACTGATCTATTATTATCGTAATAAAAGAACAAGATGGTCCCCGAAAGAATAAAAATGTTGCCATATTTTATTCTTCTGTGACTACGAAACTGTGGCTTCAATACAACTTTTATAGTTGACTCAATGATTATCACATATTATAACAGTATACAAGAGAATATCTTATCACTATCCATGTTTCATTTCTTATCATCATAAAATATTTAAAATATAAATTTCATGTTATTCTCGAGCATTAGCAACATTATCTAGTCCCAGTCCCTTCCTAAGCTATCAAGTACTCTAGTCCCAAGCTCTCTCTCAAGCTATTAAGCTCTAGTCCATAAGCTGCTCTCTCAAGCTGCTCTCGTCACAGAATGCTCTCTCAAGCTGCTCTCGTCACAAGCTGCTCTCTCTCTCTCTCTCTCTCTCTCTCTCTCTTCTTCTTCTTCTCTCTCTCTCTCTCTCGTAGTAGCCATCTTGCTTGGTGAGACGTACCCGCGTGAAGTCAGATTAATCAACAGATATCACAAGTTTAACATACGACTAGAATTTGAGAAAATATCTAGAAGTGTTCGTGAACTATCGGTGATAAGATTAGTGTGAAAATAGTAGGATAAAGCATCTTCTAAGTTAGTTTATCAAGTGTAATACTATAAATCAGAACAAGATGGCAGTAAGTTCCAACTGCGGGAAGAGGTGGCGTAATTTGGCGTGTTTAGCAGATTCGCAATACGATGAGGTAGCAGGAAGGGAACTGGCATTTCTCATCTATGAAATCAGCAACAGTCCTAACCAAAAAGATACAAAAGCATTCATAGATATATTAGAAGGATATAATCCTTCAAACTGGAACAAATATAATGAAAACATCTTGAAATTAATCGAAGAAGTTCCAAATAAAATCCAAGTGGTCAAGAGACTCATAAAGAAAATATACATAAACCAACATATTTCCGACAAAGAAAATGAATAAGGTGAATCTTGTGAATATCCTAATTGATGCATTAGGAAAAAGAATGCCAAAAAGCATGCAAACTGTGTAAGGTTTGGTATAGCATAGTCAATCCACAAAACCTAATCAGAAAATGTGCTGCATGCAACATTCCGACCCATCCACAGTGTGCTGAGGTAATACAGATTTGAGAAAAGATACAATTTTTTGTTCAACTGTCTCATGGATAGACAATGTTATTAAATCAAGATGAATGTACAAATAGTTAGGATGAAGAAAGAAGAGGAGAGGAGAAGAAGAAGAAAAAGAAAAAGAAGAAGAGGAAAACGGAAGAGAAGTAAACAAAAATGAAATGACAGAAAAAAATAAGGAAAACAAAGAACAAGATAAAAGTATGGATGCGAGATACTCATTGATACTACATATGAGGCAATAAAGCAGCATACCTACGAAGAAATAAATTACGATTATGACAACAGAAAAGCAAATCCCGAAGAGGCTCTACCCAGATCTACACAATGACGGAAAGAGGAAAAAATAGACAAGAAAGACAAAATCTGCAACCTTTTGAAAAGAGGGAATTGCAGATTTGGAGAAAGATGTTACTACAAACATCCTAAGATATGTCAAACTATGAAATACATGGTAAATGTGATACTTAGATGGATATGGGGATGATTGCAGAGATCTGCATCCAAAATATGTAAAAACCTAAAGAAGGAAAAGGATGTAAGTTCGACAAAAAATGCAAATATATGCACCCTGTAGCCATGAATCATAATCAAATAAATAACCAACCAAGTAATAAAATCCAAAATAAGAAAGAAACAAATAAAGAGAGAAATCAAGAATATCAGGTAAAAGAGAAAAGCAAAACCACCAATGAGATATGCAGAGGTGTCAGCAAAAAATTTCAAAGCATCAGCTCCGAAATTCTACTCAAGAGATAATAACTGTATTTATTATGCAAGAGGATATTGCAGAGGAAACGGAGAAAATTGCAGATTCAGACACAAAATGAATAATTATGATGAAGGAAGATCAAATATTATGGAAAAGTTGGATTTTTTAATGTCAGAATTTCTGGAAATGAAAGAACAACATACCAGAACAGGAAAGAGCATGGGAAAATCCTTATTACTACCAGTATTAAATGAAGGAGAAAACACGCAAACCATCATAGTGATGAATGCGCAGGGTTTAGTTACGAGTAACTCAAAAAGAAAAATAGAGTACTTAGAAGAACTAACCCAAAATGAAAAGAAATAGATATAATGAATATAAGTGAAACCTGGTATTCCCAGAGACTGGGAATGATGATCAAATAAAGGGTCCAAACTTATAGATCAGATAGAAAAAATAGGAATCAAGGGGAACCGCAATATATGGGAAAGACAAAAAACAAGGAAAAATATATGAGAAATATAGTAACTCAGAATGTGAACTAATAGCGGTAGAATTTGAATCTGAAAAATTGATGAACATAGTAATATATAGACCTCCTAATACTAAAGAGTTTGACTTAATAATTGAAAAAATTGGATGATATATGTAGAAATCACAAGGACTGGACTATTCTCCTATCTGGTGACTTCAACTTTCCTTTCGTAGAATGGAAAGAACGAATAGGAGATTGGTTGGTGTACTATACATAAAAAAAGAGAGTAATAGTAGTGCAGAAGATAAGAGGCAATTTGAAAAGCTATTAGATATGCTACTAGAATACAACATTCAACAAATAAATCACCTGCCAACAAGAAAGGAAAATACTTTAGACCTAGTATTTGTGAACGAGATGAATTATGTTAAAGAAATAATAGTTTATAATGCGAGTATTTTCAGACCATAATGTCATAGAATTAACAGTTCATTCCAAAGCAAGTGAAAATAGAGATAAGCAAGAAATGAAAAAGTGGGAAGGATATGGAAAATACAACTTCTACAGTAAAATATAAAATAAATGGTCAGAAATTAATGAAGAATTTAAACAAAGAGTTGGGATAACATTTTCGTAAGTGATGACATAAGGGGTAAATACGGAGATATTATATAAAATATTGGAGAAAATAGTGGAAAAATATATACCGAAGAAGAAAAGTAAACATCATTCATGCATACCAAGAGACAGAAGGATCTTGTTCCAGAAAATCAGAAAGTGGAAAAAAAGGTCTTGCAAAAGAAAAAAATGCATGGAAAGTTATAGAACTAAAAAAGTAAGATAGAAAATGCAGAACAAAAGATTATACAATCAAAAGAAAATGAAAAACGGGACTTGGAAGAAAAACCCTATTAAATATCAAGCAAAACCCCAAAAATTATACTCATATGCGAAGAAGATGAATAAAAGAAGAATAGAAATAGGCCCTCTGAGAATTGAAGGGAGATTAACGAATGAAAAAAAGGAAATTTGCAACATACTGGCAGAACGATATAAGAGAGAATTCACCCCTAGAATAGATAATGAAGATAATGATATAGAAGTAAGGGAAGAAAATAGTGAATATTTAGCTGACATAGAAATTAATGAAGCTGATATTGTGCAGGCAATTAATGAAATGAAAAATGGAGCTGCTGCAGGGCGGATGGAGTCCCTGCTATTTTTTTTTGTAAAGAAAGTAGTTCATTCTATCGCAAAGCCACTTGCAATATTATAAGACAAAGTGTAGATACAGGCAAGATTTATGATGAGCACAAATTAGCATATATCACCCCTACTTTCAAAAGTGGATCAAGACTAGAGGCAAGTAATTATAGGCCTGTGAGTTTAACATCACATATTATGAAAGTGTATGAAAGGGTAATGAAGAAAAATATTATGAAACATTTAATAAAAATAATTTGTTTAATATAGGACAACACGGTTTCGTACCCGGAAAAAGTACACAAACCCAACTGTTAGTCCACCGTGAGAACATATTCAAAAATATGAAAAGCGGAAATGAAACAGATGTGGTTTATCTAGACTTTGCAAAAGCTTTTGACAAAGTAGACCATAATATATTAGCAAAGAAAATTAGAAAACACATATCGTAGATAAAGTAGGAAGATGGTTTAAAAGAATTTTTAACACAACAGAAAAACAGATAGTTATTGCAAACGATGAGAAATCGGATGAAACCAAGGTAATACACCCGGTGTGCCACAAGGTACGGTGCTAGCTGCAATATTGTTTGTTATTATGATTGAAGACATAGACAGTAATGTTAAGGATTCGGTAGTGAGTAGTTTCGCTGATGACACAAGAATAAGTAGAGAAATTACTTGTGATGAAGATAGGAGGAACGCTCTACAAAGAGACCTTAACAAAGTATATGATTGGGCAGAGGTAAATAGGATGGTATTTAACTCTGATAAATTTGAATCAATAAATTATGGAGACAGAGAAGGAAAGCTATATGCATATAGGGGACCTAATAATGAGACAATCACAAATAAGGAAGCAGTTAAAGACCTTGGTGTGATGATGAATAGGAACATGTTATGCAATGATCAAATAGCAATTCTGTTGGCAAAATGTAAAGCAAAAATGGGAATAAAGTTGTTACGGCACTTCAAAACAAGAAAAAGCTGAACACATGATTATGCTTTATAAAACATATGTTCGTAGTCCACTTGAATATTGCAATATGATATGGTACCCACACTATCAAAAGGATATTGCACAAATAGAGATGTACAAAGGTCCTTTACAGCTAGAATAGAAGAAGTTAAGGACCTAGACTACTGGGAAAGACTACAATCCTTAAAAATTAAAATATAGTCTAGAAAGGAGAAGAGAACGCTACATGATAATTCAGGCATGGAAACAGATAGAAGGAATAACAGAAAATATCATGGAACTAAAAATATCAGAAAGAGCAAGCAGAGGTAGATTAATAGTGCCCAAAACTATACCAGGAAAAATAAGGAAAGCACACAGGACATTAATCCACTACGCACCAGCATCGATATGCAGCGTCTATTCAATGCGTTGCGCAGCTCATCTGAGGAATATATCAGGAGTGAGCGTAGATGTTTTAAGAATAAGCTCGACAAATATCTAAACTGCATCCCAGACCATCCAAGATTGGAAGATGCAAAATATACCGGAAGATGTACTAGCAATCTCGGTAGACATTAGAGGCGCCTCACACTGAGGGACCTGGGGCAACCCGAACGAACTGTAAGGTCTGTAAGGTAAGGTCTCTCTCTCTCAATGAAATATGAATTACTGTATCATAATAATATCATAAACTATTATGTACAAAGTTAATAATAATAATAATTCCATTAAGAAATTCGTTTCTTTAGCAACTAAATTGTTTTCCAAATAAATTCTTTCGGTATTAAACGTCCATCAGCTGATTCTAAACGTAAACAAACGACAAAACTAGATTTTCTGGGCTCAGCTCGTGTCGCCCTATGAAAGGATCCTTAATATCATTCTTTCTAGGTAAAATTAATCTAAAATTACCAGAGAAAAACAAATTAAGAAAATGTCAGTAAAACTGACTCGCTCACTCTTAAAAAGAAGTGTCGGTATGGCAATAGGGGCGAGTGGGAACACTACACGAGACATTCACCAATTAGAACTTCCAATCAGAATCCCCACAAGAGAGAGCTGATACCAACGGGCGATGCGGCCGCTACTACTACTACTAGAGGACGCCACGGACAGCAGCGCCCCTAGCGGGACATCCTTAATTATTAGCGCCAGCGTTCGGACGCATTTTCTTGCTTGTGCTATTTTCACGAGGATTTATCTCACCATCTATCATGGAACGTTCTGCCATCGCAACGGTTAAGTTAAGTGACTCATAAGTAATGTTTTACTGTATTTTAGTCTTCCAGGAACCAGTATTTTCCTTCTAATAGGTCATATACGGTTTCCCGGTTGTCTCGTGGCGGCCCATGCTGCCTCGTTAAGAATTCCCGGTCTTCCATACTGAAGACTTCTTATACTTGGGCTTACTATATCACGTTCATCGTTTTTTACATCGAGTTTTAGCTAGGTTAGCCCTTTTACCATTTCTCTTAGTTTGGTATTTAGGGCTATTCTATGTTCCAGCCCCAGCAATCCCGGCTCTTGCTCTTCATCGGCTATCGCTGGCTCCGAGTAGGCTTCTGTTCCTCGGAACAGTTTGCCTCCTCCTGGGCTTCTTTTCTTCATACTAAAAGTGTCGTTTTCCATCTTTTACGATGTAAATTTAGTTCTATTTAGGGTGTTAGGCTAGCCTAGGTGCATGTCCCATGTATGGTACAGCCTCGTTCACGTGGCCCTTCCACGGTTGTGTTGCTATCAGCGGCTTAGGCCACTTGCGGTCACGTGTTCCATCGCACCTTACCCTTCCCCTTCCCTCCTACCAGGTATAGGGAGGCGCTTGGGGGGACCCTTGGTTGCCATGACCACCTCAGTTGCCTTCCTCTCTCTCTGAGGAGGCCAGGGGTTCCCCCCAGCGGGGGGTATAGGGCGACCACTCATAGGGGTACCGGGTCTCCGAGCGGGTGAGTTGTTGGGACGGGGAAGAGTAGGCCACCCCCCCCCTCTCTCTCTCCGCCGTGTTACGCCGAGACCCTTCCCCCCCTTCCCCAGTTGCTCAGCCACCTTCCCTTTCTGTAACGAACGGAGCCTTCCGCCGCAGCCGGGGCACCTTTGGTTATAGATTACTGGCTCCGCCAGCGGGCGGGGTGGTCACTACTAGTGGTCGTTGCTTGCCTACTATATCCTTGCATCTCTCCCACCGCTACCGGAAGGGAGCTTGCTTCTTACCCGGGCACTCTTCTAGTAGACGGGTGGGAAAGGTTTGATAATTATTGTTATTTTTAAGGATATACACCTAATTTTACGATGATTTGTATATTTTATTTATTCATATGTATACCATCTCCGCCATTGTCCGTCGTGGTTTTCATTTCACCACCACACCTGGTTGGATTCTATCTCTTGTCTCCGCCGTAGCCTAGGACAACCAACCATTTTACTACCACACGTATTATGGCGGGGCTCTGGTTTAATCTAACTTTCTCGCTCCGGCACCAGCGGAGCAACTGTTAGGCTGTAAGTGTTCTCCTGATACTTATGTATCTTTCCACTTACAGGCTACCAACTGTCAGGTCCTGGGATGCAACGCGCGTTGTACGACCCCTGCGGCCACGATGAGTGCAGGTCTCACGCTCCGTGTGCCACGCCGTACAACGATATGATCGTCTGGCACCCGGAAGCCTGCGCCATCTGCTACGACCTGGCCAGTCAGCTGGTGGAGGGGGTAAGTCGATTATAGACTTTTTTATTGTTTTACTAACAACTCTTAGGCATAAGTTTGTTAACCCCGTCCCGCCATTAGAAGCTCATTTTCGCCTTTTCTTTCAGGCTGCTGGTGTGAAGGAGGTCGCCCTTGCAAACCCTGAAAGCGTGGGTAGGCGGCTTCGGAAAGAACGCCGCCAAAGGCCCAGCTTATATTTTTAGACAAGAAGCTGGCCGTTCAGATCTTCCCCGGGGGCAAGTCAACAGGGTATGTTGACCCCATATCCGCAGCCCCTCTCATAGCCTCCATCCAGCAAGAGATGCAGCAGTCTTTCGGGGTCGTGGCCACACAGGAGTTCGGTCCCACCCCGGACGTCGCTGACCCTGGACCTTAACATTGAGCCTATGGCGGGTAGGTGCTGAGGATTTGTTGGTTGAGGTAGGTGTGTCGGGTGCCCAAGGTCTTTCCTTGGGCGCTCTGGATCTTCTCCTGTCCCTTCTTCAAGTGCTTCTTTCCAAGGCTTTATGGGATCTGAGATCCCTACCCGCTCTCCCGCTCTCTCTCTGTACCCCCAAAGGTGAAGGGACAGAGAGAACCGAAGACCCTAGTTAAGACGACTTCTAAAAAGTCGTCTTCGTCTTCTTCAGCTAAGAAGTCTTCGACTTCTTATGCTGACGCGGTGAAGGCCAAGCCGAGCTCTTCATACTCAAAGAGCTCTAGAAGCAAGTCTTCTAAGGAGAAGGCTCGCGCTCCGAGCCAATGCCTTCTCCAGCCTCCACCGCATCCACTCCGGTAACGCCGGTTGGAGTAGCGGGACCCAGCACCTTTGATCCCACTGCTTTCCTCAGCAGTGGTGATGCAACAGGTGGGCGAGATGGTTGGCTCTCAACGTCTCCGCCCTAGGAACAAAGTTTGAGCAGATGTTCGCACAACTGTCGAGCACTCTGTCTCAATCGGGACCAGTCCCATCCAAGATCTCTCTAAACAGAGTAGAGAGAATGAGGACCGAGTAGCTGGGCTCTCTCAGGTCCCTCTTCCAGTCTCCCCAGTAACAAGTGCTGGTATTTTCCAGCTTCCACCATATGACTCACTACCAGCTTTCTCTATGGAGAAACCCATGGAGAGTAGCCGCTTACGCCTCCCGTTTAAGGATGGTATGATCTCTATCCCGGAGTGTGGAACTCGAAGGATTGAGGACTTCGAGTTTATCCTCCAGGGTTTGACGCAGCCTTTCATTGGCTATGCTAGGCTGACCGTAGCGGCGCTTACTAGGGAGGACAAGATCTCTAGGAGAAACGTTCTCTACAGTAGAGATCATGCTCAACGCGAATGGGTTCACTGCCTTGAGGACTGGGAGTGTACAAACAACCCAAGCTCCAGGCTTACAAGAGTCCTTTCACTATTTTTGCAACGGAGGAGGAGGCTTCTCTTCCGTTCGCTACAAAAATAGTAGAGACGACTTTTCAGGCAGTCCTCAAGGATGAGCCCATGCCACAGCTAAGGAGGCAGAGTCTACTTCTCCGCTCTTCCCAGCTTTGGAGAATTGTGGGAGAACTTGCCAGCCACGTTCACGCTTGGTAAGCTCAAAACCGGACTGCGCCATGGACCAGTTCGGCGAAAAGCTCCCAAGGCTGCCTGATTCCCTTGATTCAGGCGGAGTTTCGACGCGCGAACTAGGTTTGGCAGGTCCCTCAATTCGCTGATTATAACAGAGATGGCTGCTCTCTCGTATGGCACGGAACCTTTGTTTAAAATCTTGGCAAATCCCAGCTTCAGACGGTTCAGACGGATGCTTTCGACTTCTTCCAAGCTAGGAGGAATGCCGAAAGCACGTTCTGCAGGAGTGCACTATTAGGCACGAGCCTAATAGAACTCTGGCTTCTAGCATGTGGGGAGCGGATCTCTTCCCAGAATCTGCTGTAAATGAAGTACAACCACGATGCTGCTAGGCTCAACCAGAGCCTTAGAGCTAGGTGGGGTATTTCATCTAAGAGGAAGCAAGAATCCGTCCCCACTGCTGGTAAGAAACCAAAGAAGTCTGGTAAAAGGTTCCAGCCTTACCAGAAAACACCAGCAACAAGCAGCAATTCGTTCAGGCCGTCCCCGGTTACCCAACAGGGACAGCCTTTCTACTTCTAAGCAGAACCAGCCCATCCTCCTGCTGTCTCCTCAGTCACAACCTTCGACCATCCTACGCACTCTCGCCGGCCTTCAACCCTATATGAAGGTCAGGCTACCCTCCCTTTAACAGACAATCGAGAGAGGTAGGGCGAGAGTCTACTTTCGCCAGCGTGGCGCGGGAGGGCGACAAGGAGTAAGCAGTTCAGGGGAGGGCCGTGGTGGTCAACCCGCCCCATCAACAATGAGGCTCCCAGGTAGGAGGGAGGCTGTTCCTCTTCCGTCACAGGTGGGGGTTCAGCAATTGGGCACAGAGCATAGTGTCCAAAGGATTGGGTTGGAGTTGGATCAAAGAGCCTCCTCCAATCAAATCATTCCGCCAAATACCATCAAAGGAATTGACAGATTATGCGGAGGAACTCCTTCAGAAAGGAGCTATTGCGAGAGTCAAGCATCTAAAATTTCAAGGTCGCTTATTCAGCGTGCCAAAGAAAGGCTCAACAAAAAGAAGGGTAATCTTAGACTTGTCAAAGCTAAACTCTTTCATTCGTTGCGACAAGTTCAAGATGCTTACCCTCTCGCAAGTAAGGACCTTACTTCCTCGTGGAGCCGTCACATGCTCCATCGATCTTACAGACGCATACTATCATATCCCTATAGCCAGACACTTCCGCCCATTCCTAGGATTCAGGCTAGGAAATCAGACATTCTCATTCAAAGTGATGCCCTTCGGTCTGAATGTAGCCCCCAGGGTATTCACGAAAATAGCAGAAGTGGTTTGTGCAGCAATTGAGAGCTCAGGGAATAATGATAGCAGCATACCTCGACGATTGGTTGATCTGGGCACCAACAGTCGAGGAATGTCTCAAAGCCACCAAAAAGGTAGTTCACTTTCTGGAACATCTGGGGTTCCAGATAAACAAAACGAAATCCAGACTTACCCCGGAGTCTCCTTTTCAGAGTCTCGTTTTCAGTGGCTAGGAATCCAATGGGATTTGTCTTCCCACAATCTGTCAATTCCAGTGGCCAAACGGAAGGAAATAGCAAAATCTGTCAGACATTTTCTCAAATGCCAAACAAACATCAAGGAGAAGCCAGGAAAGAATCCTAGGGTCCCTTCAGTTTGCTTCGGTGACAGATATCCTCCTGAAAGCAAGGCTAAAAGATATAAATCGAGGTTTGGCGATCGAGAGCAAACGCCAAATCTCGAGACAAGTTGTCAGTAATTCCACAGATCCTTCGCAATCAACTCTCGGTCCCATGGTCAAAAGTAAAGAACTTAGCCAAGCGGGTACCCCTTCAATATCCCCTTCCAGTGTTAACCATTTCACACGGATGCCTCCCTGGCCGGGTGGGGGGGATATTCTCAGTTCAAACAGGTTCAGGGGACTTGGTCAGTTCAATTACGCCAGCTCCACATAAACGTTCTGGAAGCAATGGCAGTATTTCTTACCTTGAAGAGACTGCTCCCCCCCGAAAAAGTCTCATCTAAGGCTAGTTTTGGACAGTGCAGTGGTAGTTCATTGCATCAACAGAGGAGGGTCCAAATCCAAGCATGTGAACCATGTCATGATAGCCATCTTTGCCCTAGCAAACAAACACAAATGGCATCTGTCCGCCACTCACCCTGGCGGGGGTAAGAAATGTGATAGCAGACGCTTTTGTCCCGGTCAGTCCCTCTGGAATCAGAATGGTCCCTAGACGACGGGTCATTCCGGTGGATATGCCGGAGAGTCCAGGTCTCCAAGTAGATCTCTTCGCCTCACAAGCGAACCACAAGCTCCCTTGCTATGGCACCCAACCTGGACCCTCTGGCTTATGCCACGGACGCCCTGTCGTTAGATTGGGATCAAGTGGAGAAAAATTTATGCTTTCCTCCAGATGAATCTCCTCCTGAAAGTCTTAAGCAAGTCTGAGGACTTTCAAGGGAATAGTAGCTCTGATTGCACCGGACTGGCCCAAGAGCAACTGGTATCCTCACTTCTGGAATTGGGTCTCGACCTCAACGGATTCCCAATCCCAAGCTGTCACAATCAGTACAAATGAGGACTGTGTTCGCTTCCTCAGGAATTCTTCAGACCCTAACTTTATGGACTTCATGAAGTTTGCGGCTAATAAAGATGCTAATATTGATCCACAAAATATCCTCTTCCTAGAATCAGATAAGAGAGAGTCAACTATTAGACAATATGACTCTGCTGTTAAAAAAATTAGCATCCTTCCTGAAAGAATCAAACACTACAACCATGACAGTAACTTAGCTATATCTTTTTCAGATCCTTGTTTTTTTTGAAAAAGGTTTAGCAGCTAGCACTATTACTACTCATAAATCGGCTTGAAGAAGATCTTTCAGTTAGGTTTCCAGATAGATCTGACTGAATCTTTACTTTACGTCTATTCCAAAGCCTGTGCTAGACTTAGACCTTCTCAAAGGCCTACTGCAGTTTCATGGTTCTTAAATGATGTCCTCAAACTAGCTTCAGATACTGACAACTCGTCTTGTACATTCATAATGCTTCTTAGGAAGACATTATTCTTATTAAGCCTAGCTTCAGGAGCTAGAATTTCAGAACTGTCGGCTTCTATCCAGAGATGCGGGTCATGTGGAATTCCTCCCCTCAGGAGAAGTTCTGCTTGCTCCTGGATCTAGTAGTTTTTTTGGCTAAAAATGAGGATCCTTCTTGCAAGGTGGGGCCCCTTGGAAAGTCATCCCACTTCCGCAAGACCCTTCTCTTTGCCCAGTATCAACTTTAAGAGCCTTTCTATCTCGTACATCCTCAAGATCCTCAAGTTCTCTCTTCATGAGGGAAAAAGGTGGTACTTTGTCAGTAAAAGGTATTAGACAACAAATCCTTTACTTCATTAAACAAGCCAATCCTGATTCATTCCAAAAGCACATGACATCAGGGGAGTAGCCACCTCAATTAATTACTTTCAACAATATGAACTTTGAGGATCTTAAAAAAGTATACTGGATGGAAATCTCCGACAGTCTTTAAACGTCATTATCTAAAGTCCTTGGAATCTTTAAAATTTTCAGCAGTAGCCAGCGGGAAACATTGTTTCTCCTGATACTGTATAGTAGTCGTAGTACAGATCCAGGTCTCCTTTCTACCTACCTCATCCAACCAAATGCTCACCCTATCGCCATG
The DNA here is from genome assembly GCF_015104395.2 of Macrobrachium nipponense. Lineage (NCBI taxonomy): Eukaryota > Metazoa > Arthropoda > Malacostraca > Decapoda > Palaemonidae > Macrobrachium > Macrobrachium nipponense. The sequence continues at coordinate 41,007,558 of NC_061108.1, forward strand.
CTACTCGGATATCCTAGCCTTAGCCGCTGAAATCATATTAGTGGATTGTCCCTTATTTTTTTGCTAGGGACATCCACACTTTTGTACTGATAATGTACTTCAGTGTACCTACCCTTAGTTTTATGCTAGGGTAGGACACAATGTGTTTGTATATTTTGTAAATAAGTTTTATCTAAGTAAATCTATTTTGTTAAAAGTTACACTGCATTATTATAATTTACTATGTTTACTGTAATTTTAAGTACTTACATTACTAACTTTCTTTTATGTCACTGTTTAGAATAAGTTAGTCTTAAGTACTTAGGTTTTATATGCTGTAATTGATTTACTTATATATCCTCATTTTACAACTGCTTTTCATTGTCCTTTTTCCCATCTTGTCTGTTTCTCTGGTACTCTTTCATAGGCCGACACGAGCTGAAGCCCAGAAAAGGGATTTTGACGAAGAAAAATCTATTTCTGGGTGATTGGCTCGTGTCGCCCTATGAAACCCACCCTGTATTGTTTGCCCCCCCCTGCAGGACAAGATGTTTTTAGATTAAGGATGTCTGCTAGGGGCGCTGCTGTCCGTGGCGTCCTCTAGTAGTAGTAGTAGCGGCCGCATCGACCCGTTGGTATCAGCTCTCTCTTGTGGGGATTCTGATTGGAAGTTCTAAACAATTGGTGAAGTCTCGTGGTAGTGTTCCCACTCGCCCCTATTGCCATACCGACACTTCTTTTTAAGAGTGAGTGAGTCAGTTTTACTGACATTTTCTTAATTTTGTTTTTCTCTGGTAATTTTAGATTAATTTTACCTAGAAAGAATGATATTAAGGATCCTTTCATAGGGCGACACGAGCCAATCACCCAGAAATAGATTTTTCCTTCGTCAAAATCCCTTTTTTATTGCTGTATTTTGCTGTTTACACATTAATATTATAGTTGGGTGTTGTAATCATTACAGTAAATCATGTTTTTTTATCATAAATATGTTCATTCACGAAATAGATATACTATGTACTTTTAGTTTGGTGCAGCAGCCAAATCATGAAAATAACAAGGAATTGTTAGGTAATTATACTTTTGTTTGCTGATCTGATGAAGGGGAAATTGAAGATAGGAAAGAATAACTTTGAAACTGTCTTGAATTTAGTTTAAGGTGATAGTTGAAGAAATATTTGGTGCTTGAACTAAAGTAGGCAGTTATAAACACTGAAATAGTGGTCTTGGGTGGGTTAATTATTAAAGTAGGCGGTTTAAAGCAATTTTTCAGGGGGGTGGGGGGGTACCAGGATAACACGGGTATTTACTTATCACGGGGGGTTCTGGGCCCTATCCCCCGTGATTAACGAGGCCCTACTGTATAGTAGTATACAGGCAGTCCCCGGGTTACAACGGTCTCGGCTTACGACGTTCCGAGATTACGACGCTTCTCAATTATATTCATCACACATTATTTCCAGGGTTACGACACCTACAACGCTCATCTGGCAGGGTTACAACGCATGTTCCAGGGTTACGACGCCTACAACGCTCATCCGGCAGATGAAATATGACACCAAAAATGCAAAATAATCAATATTTGAAGGTTTTTTTATGAAAAAATGCCATAAGAATGCCGTTTACATAGTTTTCAATTCACCCAAAGCATTAAAAGTAAGGTTTTCTTAGGATTTTTGACGATGTTTCGGCTTACGACGATTTTCGGCTTACGACGCGTCTCAAGAACGGAACCCCCGTCGTAACCTGGGGACTGCCTGTATGTAGTTTAAGTTAGGTATTGAATGGTCCAATTTGTTGTATTTCATTGTTTATTGGTCAATTTAGCTTTATTATAAAATTTACTGGGGTGTTTTTGTAGGGCTTGGAACGAATTTGGCAATTTACATGTAAAATGTGGTTCAAGATACAAAAAAAAAATCAGGTTACGAAGGCCGTTTCGGAACGGATTAATTTCGTATCCTGAGGCACTACTCTATATATGCCATTTGCATAAGACAAAACTAATCATCTCAACCACCAGAACTATACTTTAGGCAAAAACCATATCTGTTCTCTTAGTTTATGAAAGAATACTTCAATAAAGCATCTACAACAACTCTATGAGTAATCTCATTCAAAGGCTTCAACCAGCAATAAGAGCATAGTTCAGCATAATAAAATTAAGAATATTAAAGTTTTATGACAAAGATTACAATGTATTAATTAAAACTATTCATCATTAAAAGAATGATGATACTACTTGAAGAATAGCATAAACTGAACAACCAAAATATAATTAAATATATGTATGATACTTGAAAAATAGCATAATCTGGACAACCAAAATATAATTAAATATACATATTATACTCTTACTATCAGGCCTAACCCATTCTACATTATGGCTACACTGCCTTTACTAATGGCAGCACCAAGAACTAACCAAATAAATTGTAAACAACTGAAGCAAACAAAACCATAAATACTTACTGAACAGATACTGGGGAATCTCCAGAACGATTTGTGTAGTTAACAATGGCATTGAAAGACTGGTTAATCCATTGCCAAAATACTACAGCTGGAGTAGTTCTGTAAAATATATCAAGACCTGTGATTAATAAAAAAAATTTTATACAACCACTTTGATTCTATAATGGGTACAGTTAAATCAAATATTAAAAATTAGTCTTAAAATGTGGCAAGTTTTAATCTCTCAAATGGATTTATTAAGATAAAAGCCAGGAACCTATGCAGCTGGAAAGTTCCCATTTCACATATTTATTATCTGAAATTTGTAAAGAAAGAAAAAAAAAAACATTGATTTACAAAAACAAACTACAGTATATTCATATTATAATACATAACCCATCAATTTACAAATGCCTTTCACGAGTGGCCAACACACAAATGACGGAAGAAGAAAAATCACTTCCAGTATAGTTTCAAGACACTCAATGGCTCTTGTGGTAGTAGTCATTCATTTTAGTTTTCTGAACTTGTAAGTAGTGTGGGGTTGGGAGGCAGGCTACTTCATGTAAATTGATGGGTTTGCATAATAAAGTGGATTTGTTTAAATAAAAAATCATATTTATTTTAACATAAAACCATCAATTTACAAAAGTGCGCACCTATTTATGTGGGGAACCTCTCATAGTAATAACGTATACATATTCAACCAGGCTGCTAGAGGACAGCAAACCTCTCGGCATTAACAAACGGTAAATCAAATCCAGTGACTAACAAGATTTTAGCATTCTTAGTAAGATCATGGGCTGGTCAGAAGATAGAATTACACGTACTCCCTCAAGAAAGCATATCCACTGCACTGAAATGCTACTCTCTTGAAGAAAAGAAAGCAAGTTATGAGGGTGAAAAGAAGGACTGTACTGGGCCCTTTCCATTTTGGGAATTGAAAAAACTTGACATACCATAAGATCAGGGCCTACTGATTATATCTACGATAATCTATTAGTCAAGATTCCCCTGGTGAAAATGGTAAAAGGCAGTGTGTGGTCAGCATGAGGCAAAATTGTTGTCTCAACATCCAAAAATTAATTATGGTCTTATCAATGTATCATTTAAAAGTCTGAGGCAAAATTATTTACAGTCTCAACATGCTAAAATTAATTATGGTCTTATCAATGTTGCATTTAAAAGTCAAAGAGGTAGGATCAGCCTTACTTTCTTGACTCTTAGCTCTACCTTTGGATGCACTAAACTCTAGGTAACTAATGTGGACCATTTGCTAAGATAGTCAAATGTAACATATGTGGGCCCCATCCCCCTGAAGGATCAGTAGTCTGGAGCAGTTAGTGATGTGAACTCCCATCATCAGAGTGCGGGGGGAGGGGGGGGGGGGTCTTCCACCACATATTTGATTGGACCTCCCTAGAGATTCTTAGGATTCTTAGTGACGGACAAATTCTAGCTCAACTGTAACAAGAGGAACTGCAATCTGTTAGTATTGTGTGGAACTAATTTCTCTAATGACGACATGTGGCCTAAGAACCTTGTCCACAACTCTGAAATAGTCAATGGATGAAACTATTGACTCGATAGAGATACCAGTTTCCAAAGCAAAGGTTGATGATGGGTCTCCATTTCCAGGATGCCTTTGAGAATACACACAACCAGTTGACTGTTTTTCCATTACCAACCTTAACTTGTTGTTCAACACAGAACTTTGTTGGGACTATTGTATAAGACACGAACTGGACTGGAAATTATAATACTGAGGCTTGTTGCCATATAAGGTGACCTGTAAACTTTCTCCAAGGCTGTTAGTACCCTAAGGTCTGCACCTATTTATTCCCAGTGTGACCAGCAGTTCTGAAGACAAGCCCCTTTAGTTGTAGACTGAACTGTGGGTAGGGAAGCTCCTCATCACAGTTTCTGGTTGTCTTGGGACTTCCATCTGGATTTTCTTTTTCTACCAGCCTGACAAATGATAGGCCTACTAGTTGGATTTTCAGATGACCTATAGTGTTGTCACTGTCTGAAATGTGAAGGGGGCAGAGGGGAACCCACCAAAGTCTAATCTAAATTTAATCCTTTGTCAAGGTTGTTATTTTTAATGACCTTCCTCCAGCTATTTCCATCTTATATTGCTCCTTCCATAACTAGTTTTGTCTGTTTTATGAATGGATGAACTTCTTGGCTCCAACACTCCATGTCTATCTTGGCTTGGAACTGGCACTGGGCTGGGGTGGCTTTCCCTTCAGGTAGCAAAGTTAGATCTACCAGTTTCATTTACCAAATATTGGGGAAAAGAGAAGACACAGCATTAGGAAGGGATCACTGTATTGGAAGCAGCTACTCTTCACAGAAATTTCTTTCACTAGGTCTGCTGGAAAAAAATTCTGATCCATTATATTCAAAGTTCTGAGACTCGAAATCTGAAAGGAAAATGTTAATAAAAACTCGTCATAACTGCATTTCATTTTCAAGTATGGTACTAGCCAAAGAATAAATAATCATCCAAATATTCATGACTGAGGACTTGCCTTAGCCAATTCTTCAAGCCAGTTTTTCAGCCTTTCTAGCAGCCACACTTGGTGGGAAGGATCCACTCCTGCCAATCTGAGACAATTCTTGCTAAAATCAACTTCAGCAGGTTTTAGCACTACCCATCTTGATTGATTGATTGATTTGTTAGTTCTTACTGGCGTCGCAACGACGAGGTTATTGACGCTGCATCATTAACCCTTTAATGCCGATTGGACGTATTAAACGTCAACGAAAATTGTCTGTCAGGTGCCGATTGGACGTATGGTACGACGACGAAAATTTTTTTAAATTCGCGGAAAAATAGTTATAGGCCTACTAGGCGTTGTTTTGTTTACAATCGTTACACAGGCGCGCAAGCGCGAATTTCTTTCTTCTCGCACTAAAAAGCATCAGCGACACATTTCAGAAATTATTTTGTCACTTTGACATAATTTTTGCACCATTTTATATTAGCTGTTACATGGAATATTATATATGAAAATGTGTGCAATTTCATGTAAAATATAATAAGAAACAATACATGGTTGTAGCTTTTATCAGTTTTTAAATATTTTCATATAAATAACGATAAGTGCCAAAATTTCAACCTTCGATCAACTTTGACTCTACCGAAATGGTCGAAAAACGCAACTGTAAGCTAAAACTCTTATATTCTAGTAATATTCAATCATTTACCTTCTTTTTATAACAAATTGGAAGTATCTAGCACAATATTTCCATTTATGGTGAATTTATGAAAAAAACTTTCCTTACGTCCGCACGGTAACTCTTCCGGAAAAATCATAAATTTTTTCGTCACATTGTCGTAATGTTTGCACCATTTTAAATTAGCTGTTACGTAAAGTTTTATATATGGAAATGTGCGCAATTTAATGTAGAATACAACAAATAACAACCCATGGTTGTAACTTTTATCATTTTTGAAATATTTTCATATAAATAACGATAAGTGCCAAAATATCAACCTTCAGTCAACTTTGACTCTACCGAAATGGTCAAAAAACCCAATTGTAAGCTAAAACTCTTACATTCTAGTAATATTCAATCATTTACCTTTATTTTGCAACAAATTGGAAGTCTCTAGCACAATATTTCGATTTATGGTGAATTTATGAAATAAACAATAAACAACCCATGGTTATAGCTTTTATCAGTTTTGAAATATTTTTATATAAATAACGATAAATAAAAAAATTCGTCCTTCGGTCAACTTCAACTCGACTGAAATGGTCGAAAACTGCAATTTTAAGCTACAACACTTAAAGTCTAGTAATATTCAATCAATTACCTTCATTTTGCAGCAAATTGGAAGTCTCTAGCACAATATTTCGATATATGGTGAATTTTTTTAAAACAGCTTTTTTTTACGTCTGCGCGTTACGTATTCATGCATCATTTTGTGATAATATTTTCTGTGTTGCCTTGATCGTTTTACAATGTGTTATATACCAAACTTATTGCAATTTAGTATACAATACGACAATAAAAAATGAACTCGTTAGCGTTAACCGTTTTGCTCACAGCGGGATTTGTATACAATTATATATGAAATATTTTTTCGCGCTGTCATATATCCCAATATTTATATATGATAATGATATTTTTTTTCATTTCTGATGGTTGCATACTAAACTTCAGGCAATGTCAAAAAAAGGAGCTAAAAATGAACTCTTAATCTTGAAAACTAAGCGTGCTGTGATTTTTTGGAAATATTTTTTCCGCTTTGGCGCTCACTCGTGAACGCCACCGGCATACGGGAGACGATTTTTAAAATACCGCTTCGGCGTGTTAGGGTTAAAAGGCATTACTAAAGGAAAAAGTCAATTAAAAAGCTATAAATATATTTATGTAAAAATCTGTCAGAGAACTATACAGAAACCCACACACACACGAAATACCCATCCCACCTACACACCTATTTTAAATTAATTGTAACCAAAGTACAAGCAACACAGGCACCCCGCATACTTCTAAATTCTACACTATTCTGTGAAATAAATAGATATTAAAAGTACTAAAACTTTATATATGGTAATAGATATTATATCAATTGGAGGTAAACTTTATGTACATAAAAATTTAACGAAGTAAAAGACTTAAAAGCAAATGATATACAATAACACATATACACAAACTCAAACATCATAACCAAAATAACCTAAATTTTTTCAAGACCTGCTTCTTGAAGGTAACTAAAAAGGCTATCTTCATTAAAATCTCTTCCTATAATGGCATCCAGTTTAAAATCTGTTCTTCCAACTGCATTAAAATGACTGTTCCTTACTGACATTAAGCTGGGACATTCCACTATTAAATGTTTTACTGTGAGGGGAACAAGACAATCCTCACAAAATGGCTTAGGGTCATTTTCATTAAGTTCTCTCATCTTATTATTGCTCTCCATTGTCCAATAAAATTGCCAAACTGATTCTACTATCTTTTTAATTTCAGGAATGAAGTCTGAGCAAGGAATTGCTATACTTCTTGGATTTTTTTGATGTACTACCTGACTTAGCCAGTTCATCACCTCGTTCATTTCCAACAACGCCAACATGTGAAGGAACCCAGCAGAAGTTGACCGCCTTCTGTTTTTGTTTTAATAAAATCAGCCACTCTGTTATTTCCAGTACCACATGGTGTACTGGCTTAAAAGATGTCAAAGCTTCCAAGGGACTCTTGGAATCACTAAATATAGTAAAATGATCGCCTTCTAAAGTAACAATTTTCTTTAGTGCCGTTAAAATGCTAAAAAGTTCACCAATAAAAATAGAAGCAGAACTTGGTAGTGCACCACAAATACTACTGTCAGGATATACCACTCCAAACCCAACACCTGCACTGGATTTGGAGCCATCGGTAAAGATTTGCCTCGAGTTATCCTGCTTTTCAGCATGGCTAAGGAATTTCTGTTTAAGAATATCATCTGAACAATCTGCCTTGCAACCAGAAAACCATTTACAATATTTCACAGAGGGCAACTTTCATGGAGGGAATCTTGAAAATTTTACTGGAATTACTTTTCATTTTATTACATTTACCTCCTCTAAGGCTCATTTTACCCTGTACCCAAAGGGCTATGAAGCATATCTTTCATGAATACAAAAATTGCCTTTGAAAACAGTATTGCAGGCTCAGGACTCAAGGAGTTCTCTGTATGCAGTACCAATATTTCAACAAGGTAAATTTCCTTATCAAATCTAGGGGCAGTTCACCTGCATCCACTAATAAACTAGATATTGGGGGGGGGGGGGGGGGGGGGGTCTAAAGGCTCCTATTGCAATTCTAATTCCCCCATAGTGAACTGTACGTATTCAAATTATCTAATCTTCTTGTAGTTGCTGATGAGTAGATTTCTGACCCATGCGCCAATTTTGAAGCAACCATTACTTTATAAACATGTAACAAGTGCTTTCTATCAAGCCCCAATTTGTATGAATTAAGACTTTCAATATAACTAATGCCTTTATGTATTTGACTTTGAAGCTCCTGAGATGAGCTTCCCATGTTAACCTGCTATCAAAGATGAAGCCTACAAACTTTGTTTCCTGTACGCATGCAAGTCTCTGTTCATTTAAAAACAGATCTGGGTCTGGATGAACCCCTCTGATGTGGTAAAAATGCATAACAACAGTTTTGGCAGAGGAAAATTTAAAACCGTGCTCAGCTGCCCAAATGTTAACTTTATTTATTACCAAATGAGGTTTTCGCTCTGCAACAGACATTTTAGATGCAGCACACAAAATAGATAGATCGTCAACAAACATTGTTGACATTACATCTTTTGGAATTTTTGAGGCTATCCCATTTATGGTTAAGACAAACAGAGTGACACTTAACACACTTCCCTGTGGTAAACCTTCCTCTTGTTCTTTCAAATTAGACAAAGTACTACCAACTCTGACTTTAAAATAAAGGTTTTTTAAAAAAACCTTAATCAAAAGTGGTAGTTCACCACGCACACCAATTTCATACAAGCCTTTCATAATTCCATGCCTCCAGGTAGTACCAGAAATCTTTTCTAGGTCAAAGAAAACAGCTACATAATGCTGGTTGGAAGCAAATGCCTGACAAATTGCATTCTCCAAACAAATCAACACATCTGTGCAAAAGTGCATATAGTGAAAGCCACACTGAGATGATGATTTAATCTTTTTATTCTAAAAACCATACCAACCTAAAATTTACCATTTTTTCCATAAGTTTACACTGACAGGATATTAAAGCTATTGGTCTATAGCTTTAGGGACAAGGGTATAACCGTCACTATTTCCCAAACACTAGGGTAATCACTCTCCTTAAAAATTCTATTAACAATACTTAAAATGGAAAATGACATTTTTATAATAATATAAAGTTTCACTTATACTTACCCGGTGGTTACATATAGCTGTCGTCTCCTGACGGCATGGCAAAATTTGAAATTCGCAGTAGCGCTAATGGTTTGACAGGTGATCCCTCTACCCCCGCCCTCTACCGGGTATCAGGAACCATTCCAGCAAAATGTCAGAAGTTTCATGCCTACCTGTCCATATGAGGTGAGGCGGGCAGGCTTTGTTATGTAACCACCGGGTAAGTATAAGTGAAACTTTATATTATTATAAAAATGTCATTTTCACTTATACAACTTCCCCGGTGGTTACATATAGCTGATTGACACATTTAGGTGGTGGGACAATGGCAGCTAAAATAACAACTGTTGGAATTATCCGAAGATATAGGTTCCTTACCTTTAAAGACAGCTGACTCAGTGGTTACACTCTCTGTAGTCTGCTGGCCTTTATTGTACCGACAGGATATATGGATCCGTGTGCCGGACACAATAATAAGTACTTGTCATTGAGGATGTGACCGTAACGGACAAGACTATAATACCCCTGCTCAGGGCGCAGTACAAAGCACAAAAAACACAATGAAACGAGGGATCACCACACCCGGTTAAAAAATATACACCAAGACATTAAAAGACTGAAAGATACTCAAAAACCCCATGTATCTTCAGACAACCTTAAAACAAAAAACAAAAATCAAGGAGAAAAGTTAGTGAGGATGGGAGACATCCTTCTCTCCCTCACCCAATACCGTGTCAGTCACAATGAATAGCCCCAATGTACTGCAATTTTCATATGTGGTTTGCAAATCTGTCAGATAATGAGATGTGAAGACAGAATTGCTTCTCCAATATGTAGATTTAATAATGTCTTTCAAAGACAGATTACGTCTAAACGCCATAGACATAGCCACTGCTCTTATTTCATGAGCTTTGACTCTAAGCACTTTGATATCTGAGTCCTGACATTGTTCGTGTGCCTCAGTAATCAAATTCCTTAAAAAGAAGGAGAGCGCATTTTTAGAAAGAGGACGAGAAGGATCTTTCACTGAACACCACAGGTTATCACTCTTTTTGCACATAATGTCTAAGTGCTCTCACTGGACAGAGAAGACATTCAGGCTCATTAGGCCCAACTAGCTCTGCAATGTTCTTTTTAGAGAAAGAACGAGGCCAAGGATGGGAGGGATTTTCATTCTTAGCCAAAAACCCCAACATTGATAAGCAAATGGCCTTTCCCTTAGCAAACCCAACTCTCTTATCAATCGCATGGAGCTCACTGATCCTTCTAGCCGATGCTAAAGCACAAAGAAAAAGTGTCTTTCTAGTCAGATCTCTAAAAAAACTAGAGGAGATCGGTTCGAATTTGTCAGACATCAGCCATTTGAGAACTACATCCAGGTTCCAAGCTACTGTTCTTGACTCCTTTTTCTTGGTTGTATCAAAGGAACGAATCAGGTCTGAGAGGTCTTGATTATTAGAAACGTCCAACCCTCGATGTCTGAACACCGAAGACAACATAGCTCTATAACCCCTAATTGTCTGGGTAGAAAGCTTCTTAGTCTGATGAAGAAAAAGAAGGAAGTTAGCTAACTGAGCTATAGAGGTCTTAGAAGACGAAACTCCTTTTTTGCACCAAGCTCTGAACTGGACCCACTTGGCTTGGTATACTCGATCAGAGGATTCTCTTCTGGATCTAGCAATAGCTCTTGAAGCTCTCTTTGAAAATCCTCTCTTTCTGAGGAGATGCTCGACAGTCTGAAGGCGACTAGTCGAAGAGCGGACAAGTTGTGATGGAACCTCAGAAAGTGGGGCTGTCTGAGTAGATCTCTCCTTAACGGCAACTCTCTCGGAAAGTCTGTCAACAGCTGTAGAAGGTCCGGAAACCATTCCCTGGCCGGCCAAAAGGGGGCTATCAGAGTCATCCTTACGTTCCGATGACCTCTGAACTTTGTCAGAACTAGTCTTAGCATCTTGAATGGAGGGAAGGCATAGAGATCTAAATTTGACCAGTCCAGAAGCATGGCATCTACTGCAAACGCCTCTTCGTCTGGAACTGGGGAGCAATACAGTGGCAGACGAGCCGTCTTGTTCGTGGCGAAGAGATCCAAATGAGGACATCCCCAAATTTCCCAAAGTTTCTTGCATATTTGAGGATGTAGAGTCCACTCTGTGGCGAGGATTTGTCCTCTCCTGCTGAGAATGTCTGCCTTTACATTCTTCGAGCCTTGAATAAATCTTGTACTCAAAACAACTTTGTTCTCTTTCGCCCAAATAAGCAAGTCTCTCGCTGCCTCGCACAGAGAGAACGAGTGTGTCCCCTCCTGTTTTTTTATGTAAGAGAGAGCCGTGGTGTTGTCTGCTTGAACCAGCACTCTTACCTCTGTCTGGAAGTACATTAGAGCAAAATGGATCGCCTTTAGCTCTTTCAGATTTATGTGCCAGCTTTTCTGATGACTCTGCCAAAGTCCCGACACTTCCCTTTTCCCCAGAGTGGCTCCCCACCCTTTGTCCGATGCGTCTGACAAGAGCGTCCTGCTTGATCCCTTCTGAAATGGGGAACACGAAGGAGTCTGGGAACTTCTTCCTTTGCCACTCCTGTTTCAAGTAAAATTGAAGTGGTCTCATGTTGAGCCTGCCCAGACTTACAAATTGCTCTAACGAGGCCAAGGTTCCTAACAGGCTCATCCATTGTTTCGCCGAGCAAGTTTGTCTGCAGAGAAACTCGTCTATCTTGTTCAGGGAAGAGTCGATCCTTCGACGAGACGGAAAAGCCTGAAAAAGAACTGAATTCAGTCTCACTTCTAAATAAACTATCTCCTGAGAGGGAGTGAGGCACGACTTGTCCTTGTTGACTAACAATCCCAGGCTGTCCGCCAACCTTAAAGTCTTTTCTAAGTCCTCCACACACTTCTGTCTGGAACTTGCCCTGAGAAGCCAATCGTCCAGATACATGGAGATCCATATCCCGTCCAGATGAAGCCACTGATGACAGAACTCTGGTGAACACTTGTGGAGCTGTCGACAGGCCGAAACAGAGGGCCCTGAACTGGTAAATCCGGCCCTGGAATACGAATCTCAGGGATCTCCTCGATTCCGAATGAATCGGAATATGAAAGTAGGCGTCCTGAAGGTCTATGGAAACCATCCAGTCTCCTGGATGAAGAGCTGCTAATACCGACTGGGTCGTTTCCATAAAAAACTTTGTCTTCAGGACAAAGACGTTCAGGGTGCTCACATCCAACACCGGTCTCCAACCGCCCGAGGCCTTCTTTACCAGGAAAAGGCGATTGTAAAATCCTGGTTCCTGAGGAGAGTCCACTAACTCTATGGCCCTCTTTGCCAGTAAAGCGAGAACTTCTTGATGGAGGGCGGCAAATTTCTCAGAGTTCTCCGAGTAAGCGGACAAATCCACAGGAAATTCTGTGAGAGGGGGGTGCTTGCTGAACGGAATGATGTAACCTTCCTTCAGGACCTGAACCGTCCAAGGATCCGCTCTGAGATGAAACCAGGTCTGCCAGAAAAGGTGTAATCTGGCTCCTACTGCTGTGTGGAGGACTACGAGCCTACTTCTTGATGGAAGAGGGAGTGGTTTTAGACGAGGCTCTACCTCTCCCCCGAAACCTAGAGAAAGATCTAACGGGAGCTCTACCTCGAAATGGTTTAGGGGCTTCCATGGTGGGAGCACTCCAAGAAGCAGAAAGTACCGGAGCAATCTTCCTGGGCTTCTTCACTGACTGTGATAAGAGATCCTGAGTCGCTTTCTGTGTCAATAACTGAGCGATCTCGCTCACAATCTCTTGCGGAAAAAAGGTGCTTCTTGTCCAAAGGAGAGAAGAGCAAGGCGGACTTCTGGTTCGATGAGACCCCTTTTGACAAGAAGGAGCACCAAATCTGTCTCTTCTTCAACACTCCAGAGGCGAAAATAGCAGCGAGCTCCGAAGCTCCATCACAGATGCCTTTATCAATACAATCAAGTACAAAGGCAAAATCCTTCAACTGCTCCTCCGAGAGCCCAAATGACTTGACTTTCCTGGCCATCCAGGAAGCTAACGACTTCAAAAACACGAAAAACACTCTTGCAAAGATGATCCAGCTCACTTGCCGAAAAGAAAATCTTAGCAGTATTAAGGGCTGATCTACGAGAAGAATCCACTAGACTAGAAAAGTCTCCCTGAGTGGAGGCAGTCACACCCAGGGAAAAAACTTCTCCAGTGTCCTACCAGACACGGCTCCTTGACGAAAGTCTCGAAGGGGGGAAGGCAGAAAACATTTTTCCCCTGTTTCCTCTTCTCCAAAAGCCAAGCGTTCACTTTCTTGATAGCCTTCTTAGCCGAAATCGAGAGGACGAGACGTGTGAACGAGGACAAGGAGTCAGGCTTACTGTCCTTTTTCCACTGCGAACCAGGAGAAACTGGGATGGAAGGCGCAAAAGAATCTCCAAAGTTGTCGACGAAGAATCGTAAAAGTTGCTTATACCCCGACAAATGCTTGTCTTTTTCTGTAAGTACTTCTTCTTCCACATCCGAAGCTTCCTTCGAAGAATCTGGAGAACATTCCATCTGAAGAGGAATCCTGTTCGGCGAAGTCACACCATAAAGCACCCGAGGGGGCTGCGAGAGAGCAGGAGAAGACGTCTGCGCCTGTACTGAGGCGAATCCGAGCGGCTGAGCTGGCGCTCGAGCGAGAGCCTGACGTGGCGCCAAAGAAGGAGTCAGGAAAGGAGTCTGACCTGGCGCCTGAAGCGGCGTCTGAAGAGGAGTCACATGGAGTCTGAACAGGCACCTGGACTGAGGCCGAAATGTGAGGTTGAACAGAAGCCTGAAGAGGAGCCTGAAGAGGAGCCTGAAGAGGAGACTGAAGAGGAGTCTGTGAAGAGGACTGCACAGTAGTCTGCGGAAGATGCAAGGCGGCCGGAAGCACATTCGGGAAAGAAAGAGACTTGCCTAAAAGCTCCAAAATACTGCCTAACTTGGCATTCATCTGGTCTAAAACCGTAAGCTGAGGATCCACCGACGTACAAGGCGCCGGAGGAGTAGAAGGATGAGCCGCAAACACGTCTGGAGCCGCAGGAGTTACTGCTTGAGGAGGCTCTGGGGGAAGGCTCTGAAGGCGTGTGAGAGTCCAGCTTCTCCAATTCTATGAGAGAAGGGCGATAAACTGAAACAGCCAGAGAAAAAGCTTCAGGCTCCTCCCAAAAACTACAGAAAGGTTCGGCAGCCGCCACCTTCTTGGGAACCGCACCAGGCGAAACATCGCGAGACCTTTTCAGCGGTCTAGACGTCTTATGACGCCAGCCTCTATGAGAGGAGACATCTGAACTCAAGTCGCTTGACGAAAAACACTTCCTCGCAACACCTTTCCAATGGTGAGCGACAGCATCCTGGGATACGGCTACAGAATTGCTTGAGGGGGCGACTGCTCGGGAGCAGATCCCGCTCGCCTCCCTTCGGTTTTCGGCATGCCTCCTCCCAGGATCTGGGGAGTTTGACAGGGGCCTAGACCTAGGAGAATGAACGGGCCGAACAGCCACCTCCTCCATTACACTAGCACTAAGTAACTTGTCACACTTAAGTACCACTTCTTGCACTGTCTCACCCATTTTCTGCATAGTGGTGAGGAAAGAGACAAATTTCGAGTCCATATCGGCTCGTAATACTGACACGGGATTGAGATCGGGAGATACAGAGTCGAGGGCAGGAGAAACAACTACGGGGTTAATAAGATCCGGATTAACAGAATTCAGAGGAATATCCTGGCTACTCACTGACTTAGAATTAGATCTCTGTGAAGCCTTTCTGATTCTATCCTTTTCTAACTTTCTCATATACTTTTCTAACTTTCTCATATACTTTTCCAAAGCCTTCCACTCCTGAGATGTTAGAGACTTGCATTCTTCACACATATTCTCAAAAGAACATTCACGTCCCCTACAGCTAACACAAGTAGAATGAGGATCAAGTGAAGCTTTAAGAAGTCTAGTCTTACACCCACTACTACACACCCTATACTGAATAGAGCTGGTGTCAGACATCGTGACAAAACAAAATTAATTCCTAAAAAGGACAACAATTCTTCAAAACCAAAATAACTCTAGCGCTGCTGGCAAAAAGATCAGAAAACTCAAGGTACATCACCAAAAGGAGAAAAACCAAGATGATCAACTCCAAATTCCAACCACGGTCCGATGGCAGGAAACTTCTGACATTTTGCTGGAATGGTTCCTGATACCCGGTAGAGGGCGGGGGTAGAGGGATCACCTGTCAAACCATTAGTGCTACCGCAAATTTCAAATTCTGCCATGACGTCAGGAGATGACAGCTATATGTAACCACCAGGGAAGTTGTATAAGTGAAAATTTAGTTTCCTTCAAGGTATTCTTGATCATTTCATATAAAATTTCATCAGGTCCAGGTGCAATGTTTTTACTAAGAGCAAATAAAAATTCCTCCATGTTAAAAGGCATAGGTATTATATGATTCAGATTTAAAAGAAGTAAAATGAAATGTTTCAGACTCCGCTAACACTCTCTCCCTGTAGAATAGAGAATTTTCATCCCTGCTTGATATCATTGCAAAATGTTCAGCAAAAACATTGCTTACAGCTTTTGAGTCGGTTATAAAGTCACCATTGACTTTTAAATCAGGGAGGGGACTCGGATTATACTTTCCTGCTAATACAATCCTGCTATTTTCATAATAACTGTCCATATCTTGGTCATAGGTGTTTTCCAGGTAATTGTTGTCATAAAAAGTATCCATGATTCTCGTCTCGCATGTTGTATTTGCCATCTGAATTTGGCTCGAGCCTTTTTAAAGGAGATCAAGTAGCATTCACATCGATGTCTTCTGTACCTAGTAAAAGCGGCTCTCATGGCTTTATGTCCTATTTTGTATTGAACATTCCACCATGGAACAGGCTTTGGGATTACCTTTTCTGCTGCAAACATAAAAATCATTGTTAAATAGAACACTGCTTCTCCTACTGTTGGCACATCCTTTGCATCTAGTTCAATATAACTAAGTTCCTGGAAAAGGGGCCAATTTGCTTTATTGGTACACCACCTAGGCATTCTGTATACTGGCACATATTTCTCAGTTCTGATGACAATTGGGGAATGATCACTACCATATAAATCATCCAACACGTCCCAGTTGAAGTATATGAATGTATCAGAACTGGTGATAGATAAGTCAATGCATGAGAATGTGCCAGTCTGAATGTGAAAATGGGTGGGTTTTCAGTATTCGAAAGGGTCATACCTGAATTTTCTAATGATGATAAGATAAGGTTGCCTCTCTGATTTGTTAAAATGTCACCCAAAAGTTCATGTCGACCATTAAAGTCTCCCAATATAAGAAATGGTCAAGGTAGCTGTTCATACAAGTGTGTTAACTGTCGTTCAAGTATTGGGTTATTAGGAGGGAGATACATACAATGAACAAATTGTGTCTTTTTGAGTGAGCAATATCTCATCTTACAAGAAGAGCACTTCCACCTGAATTTCCCTGTAAAGGGAATTGGGAGCAGAACGCAAAAAAACTCTTTATAAGCAAAATTTTTGTTGTTGCTTAGCTTTGTCTCTTGTAGCGCTAAGCATAGTGGGTTATAGCTCTTCATATTTAGCGCGAAGTTCCTGGCAGTTCCATTGTAATATAACAGAGAAAATAACTATTTTCTACAGGATGATCCTCTGTCCAAGATCGTTCTGTTATGCTTTTTCTTTGTAGATGACATCTGAGTTTTGAGACGGACTTTTGGAAGAGTTCCAGATGTCGAAAGAGTACTTAGAGGGTCATCTGAATGTACCAAGTGATCACTTATTAGTATCTGGTTTATCATTTTCAATTAGTCTAGTTTTATTGCCTAAACCAAGGTGATCTGAGTGTAACATTTTGTTTGCCTTAGGTTCTACATTTGTTGCTCCTGTGTTGTAAGATAAGATGGTGGGACATAACTCATTATTTTCCATCAATTCAGATGTTCTATGAGGGTCAGCTGAACCATAAGATGATGAAGATTTACTAATTTTTTTTCTGACTTGTTAACTTCTTCTGCGGAAGTATCTCCTTTCTCAAGGTGCTTGACTTTTGATTCGGGCATTGTTACAGACTCTTCACTTAATGTCATCTTGTTGACAATTGTCCCAGAATCCATTTTCTTCTTCTTTATCTTCATTAGACTTTTTGAGATTCAATTTCTTTTGTCTTTCCCCATTTCCTATTACTGCATCTACAAATGACTGCTGGGTGTTGAATTTCAGCAGTCTTTTGTCTTTCCTCTTTAAAGGTAATACGCTCTTGAGTCTTGATACCAAGTGTTTCTTATTCAATTATATACTTGATACATGATTTATGTGATGCATTATGGTCTCTCCCACAATTAGGGCAGCATGGAGTAAGCTCACAATTCCCATGCTCTTTTCTTCCACAGTTAAAGCATGTACAGGCATCCCCGGCTTAACGACGGTTTCCGGCTTACGACGTTCCGAGGTTACGACGCTTTTTTCTTAAATATTCATGGAAATTCCGTCCTGGGTTACGACGCTTGTTCCGAGGTTACGACGCTGACGCTTCCGACGCGTCCGAGTTAACGACGCTTTTTAAAAAACGCATGCTATGATAAAAATCCTTTATAGTTTAGCACAGTACATAATAAAAATATGTTTTTGGTTACATTACAACAAAAATTTTGTTAGGTATGATGATTTTTGACACTTTTTTTTTTTCGTTATTTTTTTAATTTTTTTTTAGTGACGCCGCATATGCGGACTAGTTTGCGGGCGAATGAATACACTAGCTTGGGATGCGCAGTTTAAAACAGTCCAAAAGCGCAAATATAATGAAAAATCATTGCTTGTTTCCAGTACATAATTAAAAAAACTAAGTTTCTGGTTAGATTACAACACAAATTCCAAGGTTACGACGTTTTTGTTATGCTTTTTAACGATACCTCATATGCAGAACTAGTTTTTGAGCGGAGGTGCATAAATTAATTAACGGTATTAAACTGTATGGTAAATTGACCGAACAACGACCTCGACGGTCGAGGACGCCAAGCGTAACAATACGAAAGGACGCCACTTCAATCGCGTGCCTGCCTGCATTTCACTAGGTTGTGTGCTGAGACGTTGCTGAAATTCCTTGCCATTTTCGCAAATTTACAATGGCTCCTAAACGCCAAAGTACTTCCTCCGATGATAGTTCATCCAAGAAGAGGAAGGTCATCACGATGGAGGTCAAATATGACGTGATAAAAGCGTTTCGGAGAAGGGAGAAACTAACACCGAATAGGCCGTTTCTTTAGGCTTGAGCAGGACCACGGTGGGTAACCATTGTGAAGGATAAGGAACGTATTCTGAAGCATGTTAAGGATGCTGCACCGATGAAGTCAACGGTGATAAAACGAGAAGCAACGTAGCCAGAGCATTGTTGAAATGGAGAAATTGCTCATGATCTGGCTGGAGGACCAGAACCAGCGACGTGTTCCGGTGAGCTTAAGTGTGATCCAGGAGAAGGCTAGAGCGCTGCTGATGAGCAGTAGTGAAAAATGTTTGGCGAAGGCAGTGCTGATGGTGAATTTTCCGCGAGTAGAGGTTGGTTTTAAAATTTACCGTTTTAAGCTCGTGCAAATTTTGCATAATGTTGAAGCTGCAAGGTGAAGCTGCTAGTGCTGATAGCGAAGCAGCAGAAAGTTTTCCAGGTGGTTTGGCTGAGATAATTAAGGATGGTGGTTACACGGCTGACCAAGTCTTTAATGTGGATGAGACTGGATTATTTTGGAAAAGAATGCCAAATCGAACGTACCTTTCCAAGGAGGAGAAGTCAGCACCTGGCCATAAAGCTGGGAAAGGAGCGACTGACTTTGCTGTTTGGGTCCAATGCAAGTGGTGATTTGAAACTGAAGCCCTTGCTGGTGTATTTGGCCGAGAATCCCAGGGCTTTCAAGGGCATTTTCAAGAGTCAACTCCCTGTGATTTGGAAATCTACAAGAAGGCGTGGGTTACCTTAATGGTCTTCGAAGATTGGTTCAATGACCATTTCGTGCCAGCAGTGGAGCGGTATTTGACTTCGAAGGGTCTGCCTTTTAAGGCCCTCTTAGTCCTGGACAATGCCCCTGGTCACCCTTCAAATTTGAGCGACATGCATCCTAATGTGAAGGTGGTGTACCTCCCACCCAATACCACATCGCTGATACAGCCAATGGACCAGGGAGTAATAGCTAATTTCAAGGCTTACTACCTTAGAAGGACCATACGTTTTGCTTTGAGGGCCATAGAAGCTAACAAGGAGTTGACACTGAAGCAATTTCTGGAAGGGCTACAACATTGCAGATGCAGTGAAGAACATTGCAAGTGCTTGGGACGAGGTGAAGACGACCACTTTAAATGGGGCCTGGAGGAAACTGTGTCCACAGTTTGTGCACAGTTTTTGAAGGCTTTGACCAGGCAGAAGACGTCGAGACTGTGACGAGGAAGATCGTAGGCTAAGCAAGAGGCTGAAACTAGATCTTGAACCTGATGATGTAACAGAGCTGCTGGCTGGGTTCCCATGGAGAGGAATTGTCTGCAGAGGACTTACTTGAACTTGAACAACAAATGATTGAGGAAGAGGAGGCGGCACCAGAGCCAAAACCCAGGTCATTAACTGTGAAAGGCTTGTCAGAGGGTTTTACTCATCTGGAGAGAGCCTTGGCTTCTTTTGAGGCAGAAGACCCTAACGTTTCTAGGTTTGACAAAATCAAGAGAGGAATCATGGATTTGGTGACTTTTCTACAAGGAGACCCCTGAAGGAGAAGCAGACGAAGAGAAGTGTGCAGTCCAGGCTTGACACTTTCTTTCACAAGTCTCCAGTACCACCACCTCCCACTCCTAGTCCTGGTAAGGAATTCTGAACTGTTTTACTAATTTATGTGTTTACATAGTGTACATATTAAAAATGTGTTAATTTTTTAATGTAACAACTAAATGTAAGAGTAAATTGTAACTTCATTAATTTTCATCATTTGTAATTTTATTGCAGAAGTGGTGACAGTTCCAGATCCCCCTGTACTACCTGTGACAGTTCCAGATCTCCCTGTACTACCTGTGACAGTTCCAGATCTCCCTGTACTACCTGTGACAGTTCCAGATCCCCCTGTACCTGGACCCTCTGTATCAGCCCGCCCACCTGTACAATCAGGTAAGCAATTTCATTTTTCTCATTTTCATGTTGGAAATTGTTTACACCCTACATACATACGTACACTAACTTACATAGTGGTACAATGTGTTTGATGTTGCATAACCTTATTATTTTTTTTTTTTTTCATTTCAGACCCCTTTGATAGTGACAGTGACCCAGATGGACCCTGAGCCTTTCCATGGTTTTGATGCCTCGCCCTATACATCAGGTAAGGAATCCTTAACAAATTTGTATAAAATGTTTTTATAAATTGCTAATAGAAATTTTGAAATTTTATTAAAAGTGTACATATGCTACAATTACATCCACCTTATAATATATTTATGTACCCTATCATTCTTTCCAGATGTAGATGTTCCCTCATCAGTTGATAACGAGTATCACCTCTCCAGAGCCCAAATCAGTTGATACGAGTAGTATCACCTCTCCCATTCCTTCAGGTAAAAGAATTCTTCATTTTTTTCATATTGAACATACGTATTACACACTACATATGTTCAAACAGTAATAACATGTGCAGTAGTTACAGTAGTAGTAACTATCATTTTATATATTTTTTATCATTCCAGACTCCCAAGCACCTGCCCAGCCCACTCCATAGCCCAGCCACCCACTCTCATGTACCATATGGCCATCCCAGTAAGCAAGCCAACCACTAGAATTTGGTAAGGACATTTTTTTTTATTAATGTTTTAATATTACATATGTAATAACCATGTTATGTATGTAACATACATACTATAATCATATGTATTACATTATCATTCCAGACTGGCATGCACCTGTGACTTACATAAACCAGACCTCTACATAGCCTACATGTCTTCATTTTGCTGAAGGTAAGGAATTCTCAGTTGTGTTTAATGTTTGCATACGTACAATAAATTTTGTACACCTAAGATGTTACATACTGTCCTTTAATATTAATTCTTCATTCCAGACTGCCCATCATCCTAGCCTGTTATCTGTGATAAAGCACACTGAAGTTAGGTTTGGAATGCATCCTTATCATGAATGCTCTACACCTCCACCTCCATCTCCCACCAACCTTACCTAGTAACAGCTTTGAGAACTCACTAAAAAAAGTGGTAAGTTATGTAAGGAATTTCTAAATTAAGTTTTATACTACATGTTTTTATATGATATTAAACCACTGTATGGTGCATATTACTGTATGTAACTTACTATGCATAGAGTACTTACTGACAAAATTATTTTTGTACACCTTCCAGAACCCCTGAATGATGTAGGCTATGGGGCCACATAAGACTTTGTCCATCCAGGGTTACATTGAAAGACAACTTTAAACTAAAAGTAAGGAATTAATTAACATACATTAACTCTTTTAGTGACTCTTGATATATCTACAGTAATTAACATATTGCATTCACAACTTTCTGTAGTGTATATTTGTACACTAATTTTGTTACTTTTTCCTTTTTCCTTCCAGAACCAACATTTTTCACACAACTCCAGGTTGTTACTACAAGTGTCATCAAGGGATAACTACAAGTAGAAGCACCATTTTTTGGATGGAAAAAAAACCCTTCAGGAAAGTATACGTATCACATGTAACATGTAGTGTAACAAAGTATGAACAGTAAGGTTTTTTACATACAGTAGTACATATTACATACGTACATAACTTTTTTTTACATGGAATTTCCAACCAAGTTTGATTATGTACATATGTACATGTTATAACCACTGTACTATGGTTACTGTATGTAACTTACTAAACATACATAACATGACTTAACTTTGATACTTTTTTTGGTACATTCCAGAAAACCAGGACCCCCTCCATGATGCAGGCTATGGGGCCACATAAAACTTTGTCCAGGGTTACTACATAACATAGCACGACAACTGTAAACTATGTACTACTGTACTAAAGGTAAGGAATTATACATAGTAGTAAACATACATTAAGTAAGTTTTATACGTACATACTAAAAATAAAAAAAAAGTGACCAAGATCTCTCACATGGGTATAAAAGTGATCAAGGTCCCTCATGGAATTACATACTGTACCACTCCTGCTGAACAGGGGGTTGTAGACCAATCATTTTACAATAATGCATACCAGTTGATATTAAACCACTGTGTATGGTGCATATTACTGTATGTAACTTACTATGCATAGAGTACTTACTGACAAAATTATTTTTTGTACATTCCAGAACCCCCTGAATGATGTAGGCTATGGGGCCACATAAGACTTTGTCCATCCAGGGTTACAGTGAACGACAACTTTAAACTAAAGGTAAGGAATTAATTAACATACATTAACTAAGTTTTTATACATGTTATATATGTGATATTAAACCACTGTATGGTGCATATTACTGTATGTAACTTACTGTGCATAGAGTACTTACTGACATACTAATTATTTTTTGTACATTCCAGAACCCCCTGAATGATGTAGGCTATGGGGGCCACATAAGACTTTGTGCATCCAGGGTACGTTGAACGACAAATTTAAACTAAAAGTAAGGAATTAATTCACATACATTAACTTTATTACTCTTGATATAACTCAAAGTAAGGAATTATAACTAAAAGTAAGGAATTAATTAACATACATTAACTCTTTTACTCTTGATATCTATAATTTACATATTGCATTCAGGACTTTGTGTAGTATTTTTGTACTAATTGTGTTAATACTTTACCTTCCAGAGCTACCAGACTGGGATTTTAGTGTACTCCAGGATCTAACAAAATACTACTACGAAGTGTACAGTGCATAATAAAGTGTTTAGTGTATAATCTACCTAAGGATTAAGTGTAGTACATTGTGCTTTATAGTGTCACAAGAGTTTAATAAAGAATTATACCTTCAAGAACCATCCTTTGCCATTGAAATAAACCACACTACACATCATGCAATATACTTGCATGTCACACAGGTAAGGTCTCTAACTTTTTCTTAGTTTAAGGCATATTTCCAAGTGTCGTTCCGGCTTACGACGATTTTCGGCTTACGACGCGCCTCAAGAACGGAACCCCCGTTGTAACCCGGGGACTGCCTGTATCTGGTTCATTCCTTTCTTTTTTCCTGCATGCTGTAATCAGATGGCCAAACATTTGGCAATGGAAACATCTTCTGGGAGCGGGAATATACTGTCTAACTGGCAGATGAAGCCATGCAGCTTTCAGAAATTTAGGGAGTCTCAAAAAATCAAAGGTGAGTATCAAAGCAGGTGTTGGATGTAATATTCCCAATACTTCTTTTCTTGATTCGTCTCACTTCAACTACCTTTTGATCAGCAAATTCTTTTTGGAGAGTGTCCTCAGAATAATGTAAGAGTTCAGTACTATACACTACTCCTTTAGACTGATTCATTGTTTTGTGAGGAGTGCATTTTGCTGTGCTTCCTTCTACAGCATTAATAGATAGTAATTTTCTACTATCATCTGGTGATGAAACTTCTACAAGCAAGCGTCCTTCACCTTGAGAGGCTATCTTTGGTTCTCTGCCAATGCACTTCACAATATGTCTATGGACATCAAGTATATTCAGTTCTTTTATGTTTTTGTCAAGGTCAAGAGAAATATTTGCTATAAGTCTAAGGTTCTTGAGATCCAAGTAAAATTCCAATATCAGGATTGGCATTCCTATTTCTATGATTAAACCTTCTATTCTTTCCTCTGTTCTGAACTACATAAGGGCTCGTAGTAACAATCAAAGAATCATTGTTGTTTTCATTGGAGGAGGTTGGGGATGGCAAAGGGAGGCCCTTATCCAAGCCTAAGGTTGTCAACAGTGCCAAAGAGTCGGGGGGTCCAGGGGACAGTGTGCAAAAGAGATTATTCATGGGAATTTGAAAGAAAAAAAGAATGGGGCAAACATACACACACACACAACTACTGCTTGGGAAGACTAAAAAGGTATCGCGGCCTAGAAAGGGTTCGACATTCTCCACCAATGGCACATGTAGAAGTTGCTTCCCCATGGTCTACCCCATACCCTACCCTTTCGGGATGGCACCAATATGCTTGCAGTGGCCCAGGTATAGGCCAATCTGCCTGCTGGGAGTTCTGACCCCGCTAATGGGTAAGCTTCCAGACAAAAGCCAGGAGTCCATTCCAAAAGCCAGGCCCCCCTGGATTCTGATGGGCTGATCCCTGGAGATGAATCCGCCCTCAAGATAGCAATGGGAAAATCTCATCACCATCTCTTAGGTCCAAACCATATTGGGTGGCGACTCACCACCACAACTCTCACAATTAGCTTTGAATCCAAACCCCCTCGAAACCACAAACCCAGCCCAGACTCACCCAAGCAGTAAAATTTTGCGAAAGTGGAAATGTCCATGCCATTTAATGCCAAAAGTTTTGTAGGCGTTCTGTCCGGATCCGGCCTTCGCAAGCTTGAAGGCATTCAGAATCCCTTACCCCCTCACCACATGAAGGAACCTACTTGAGGGGCATTCTGGCATTTCGTTGATTGGGTCAGCAGGTCCAGAGTTGACTTCTTGTGTATATGAAATGCAATCTCACTCACCGTTGCTTGTGGAAACAAATGATGTTTATGCAATGGCGAGAACAGAAGAGCCGACTTCTACAATGATGTTACTCCTTTGGATGCAAAAGAAACTCATAGTTCCCTCTTCTTGAGGACGGCCATCACATAAAGGGCAGCCACCCCCTACGACCCGTCCCTAACTCCCTTGTTGGCACCACAGCGTCACTCAGACTCGACGACGGCAGACACTGGCGGAGCAATACAAGATGGCCGACTGCTGCTACCCACAAAGACAAGGCCTCGAGGAGGGGGGGATGGTCTGGCCAGACTGGGGAGGGGGGGTGCGAGCCTCCACAAAATGGACTAGCAACCCCTCCAAGGACGGGGGACCCCCTAGCGCGAGCGTCTTCCAAATCGCCGCCATTTTGGATGCCTCCGACTCTGGAAGAGAAGAGATTGATGAAAAAGCCTCACCCTTCTCAGGAATCAAATAAACTCCCAAGGAAGAAGGGGCTACATTCCAAACATTAGCCTGGCGGCCTCCCGATACTTCCATCGACGAATCAATGGAAGAAAAGGAAGGAGACACAGGAACAATGCTACCATGAGGGTTGACTACTGCAGGAGACGAAACATCAGGAAGAGGCGCAAAACCTTCCCAAGTAGGAAGAGTCGAAACCCTCTGATGTTCTCTCTTGCCATAAAACGACCTTCACTGCTCCTTAGGCCATGCCCAGCATTCCGTGCAAGGATTCGTAATAGTACAAAAATTAGAACGACACCTACTGCACGTGATGTGAGGGTCGGTCGCTGCTGAAGCCAGAAAACGAGAACACGGAAACATGGAACTCTGGGGCACATATGCTGATGCCCAGAAGGAGCAGAAGAAGCCATAATACCAGCCAAACACACACACACACTAAACAGAAGCGAAACAGGCAATGAACCAGGAAAAGGCCAAGAGAGGTTAACACGACTCTCACCCAGGCGGTCAAAAGGAAGACTGATGCGCGATCATAGGTGAATGATCTACGCATGCGTTGCCAGATATCAAAAGATTCCTTGCTTTCATCTGTTTTTTAACCGGATCCAGCTGGGCGCTAGAAATGATCCTATTGCTAAGACCGAAGGTTTGTTCGCGTATGAACAACATTTATTTTCTCTATCATCAATTTCATACAATGATATTGCATATAGATTGAGAAAACATTTCCATAGATTCACAGTGAACATTAAAACGAATAACATTTCTAGCATCCTCACTGTACCTTTATGACAAAGTAGACACCAACTCATCTATATTCTCTCAAGTCTAAGTTCAGAAGCATTCTTTTATATCTCTTAGGTATCCTTGAAACAACATAAGACAATGTCACTGATAACAGCTCATTTATTCTTAGCCTACAACAATTATGTTAAGACTTTGAGAGGGTTTACAGTTCACCATGTTCATAGCATACTATTGTGTCTGATCTTCATATTTGTTGACTTCACATGAAATAAACAATCTGAAACAATGGTTTATAAATTATACTAATTTTAGATCATAGGGAAAAAGGTTGAAATGAGTAAGTAAATAATAAAATGTAACCTTTCCTAATCGTTTTTGTGAAAAAAAATTTCCAAAACTTTCAAGAAGAGTGAAACTATCAGGGGTAGATCATCTGACAGTCCTGTCTTAGCCTGCATTTTCATATTTAGCTTCTCTAAAGCTTCCCAGTCACACGGATTTAGCTCTCTTACTGAAGCTCCTGGTTACAAATGCTTTTTGTCTTTTAGGGCCCCATCCTTGATGAAAATGTAAAAAAGGCTTCTATATTAACTTTCTATGCCTTAGGAGTAAAAAAGCATATTTATCCTTAATACATGAAATACAAGACAGCACAAATTTAATCCTCTAAGGTCTTGACAGATTTATACACAACTTTCATTGCCTCATAACAAACACTGACTGGCATCTACACAAGTTAACTGAAAACTTACTTGTAAAACGTAAGCATGCACCCTGTGATTGTCATATTCATGGGTACCTGAGCAGACATTCGGCCAATGAGGGTCATCTTCTCCCCAGTGTCTGGATGAAAGGCTGAATCATAAATATTCTTGGCCCTCCACAGCTCATCTTCACCTAGATTGACATCCTCTCCTCCCCTGAAGTATAGAGTTGCTCATCAAAACTTATCACTTAACAGACTACTACTACACCACAGCACATCAAAGACAAAATCTTAACAGATTTTTCATCATGACTTTCTTTCTTATGCATAAAACAATTTCATTTGGGGTTGATTCTTTGTGATTAAATATCAAACCTCAATAGCATACTTTTTGAAGACTTTGTAAACTGACCTCAAGGGGGAGGAATTTGATTCGGTCTTAAGGATCAAGACAGTTTTGCAATGGAAGCTGGCAAATATTTCACTCAAATGATAACCCTTGAAAATGGCAGGTTTTCTACTCATGGATATCATTACATGAACTTTTGTCAGTAATTAAAAGTAATATTTTTTTTAGCTTTGCACCCATTCATGTAAACCTGCATAAAATATATGTACACATTAAGTCTACAACTGAAATACTATAGTGCTGTATATACACTTATTAACTAAAGAAAGTCACACTTAGCCTTACAAACTGGAGACAACATATTATCTGTGGTAGTTTCCTTTAAATTTCCAACACTAAGTGCATCATCTGCATATGATGCACACAGGGTTAGTATTGGATGTCAAGGTGGGACAAGAGATACACGGTGGTGGAGGCGTGCGGTTCACTGCATCCTCAATTACATACTGACTCCAGTTGCCGTCTACAACCAGCAAACTTACTTGGCACCTGCTCGCCATGGGAAAACTTATCTTACCAATGCAGGTACGTACTCCATCCTCCCCCCCCCCCGCCATTAATACATGGGTATACGTGGATAAGCAATACATGTAATAAGAACAATACATGGATATACATGGATTAAATTGGATGCATGCGCCAGAGTAATGGGACAGATCCAATAAAAAAAATAAAAATAAACAGATGCTGCTGTAATGTACATGATTACACATAAGAAGGGTGTATGACAGTCAATGTCGTCATATGTAGTCATTCATCCAAGCTGGCCTCCTGGCGTGACGTGATGGGCGTGACTCCCGCACTGCTTGCAGGCTGGGCGTAGGGTGGCTGACCGGTGGCTGCTTGGGCGTGGGAGGGGCTGGATGCGTGGCAGGTGTGGCCCGCCCTGGCTGGGGCCCCGATGATGTGAGTCGCACCAGTACGGTCCCACAGCTTGGTGGCTTGACTTTGCACTCGCACTTGGGAGCCAGGGTTGATGACGGGAAGCGTTCTGGAGGGTCCGTTCTCGGTGAGGGCAGCACCGTTGTCAGCCATCTGACGTTCTCTATGGGGGAGGGTTGGCCCCCCAGTGTTTATCTACCATGAGGTGCCAGCGGGCTGTAGGTACGCCGTCTCGGAACTGCCTGCCTGCTGCCATCTGGGCAGGTGACTTATTCATTCCGCGGAGGGGTGTGTTGAGGTACTGTAGCATAGCCAAAGAGGACTTGTCCCTGTCGAGGTTGCCGCCTCTGCCCGTGTTGGCCATTATTATCTGCTTCCCGACCTTGACTGCGGCCTCTGCCCTACCGTTGGACTGCGGGTACTGGGCGGATGATAGTCACACGGACACGCCCCCTAACTTGAAAAATTCCCCCATTTCCTCGTTTGCCAGATTAGTGCCAGTGTCTGTGGAGATTTGCTCCGGGGCCCCCCACCTGGGGAAGTAGCGACATAGCTGGGTCTTGATGTGAGAGGAGGAGGTACCATGGGGGAAGTGGGCCAGCTCCAGCCAACCTGTGAGCCTGTCTGCGTAGGCCATGTACATGTGTCCGTCGTGCTGGAACATATCCGCTACTGTCATCTGGAAGGGGTACTCGGGGGGCAGCGTGATGATGAATTCCTCCGCGGCTTGGGATGGTGGGTGAACGTAGCATTCTTCGCACAAGGAGCGGCGATACTGCAGGTCCCCCTCGAGTCCAGGCCAGTATACCGTCTGGCGCGCTCGTCGTTGCATAGAGTCCAGGCCTTGGTGCCCCGCGCGTAGGTTGGCAGCCACCTGCTGACGAAGAGGCTCTGGGATAACTAGGCGGACGTTGCCCTGTTTGAATGTTATGTCACTAAGTCTTACACGACAGCCAGCCTCTCCCTGACACCGTAGAAGGGCCGAAGGCGATACTGCAGGTCCCCCTCGAGTCCAGGCCAGTATACCGTCTGGCGCGCTCGTCGTTGCATAGAGTCCAGGCCTTGGTGCCCCGCGCGTAGGTTGGCAGCCACCTGCTGACGAAGAGGCTCTGGGATAACTAGGCGGACGTTGCCCTGTTTGAATGTTATGTCACTAAGTCTTACACGACAGCCAGCCTCTCCCTGACACCGTAGAAAGGGCTGAAGGCGATACTGCAGTCCCCCCCCTCGAGTCCAGGCCAGTATACCGTCTGGCGCGCTCGTAGTTGCTAGAGTCCAGGCCTGGTGCCCCGCGCGTAGGTTGGCAGCCACCTGCTGACGAAGAGGCTCTGGGATAACTAGGCGGACGTTGCCCTGTTTGAATGTTATGTCACTAAGTCTTACACGACAGCCAGCCTCTCCCTGACACCGTAGAAGGGCTGAAGGCGATACTGCAGGTCCCCCTCGAGTCCAGGCCAGTATACCGTCTGGCGCGCTCGTCGTTGCATAGAGTCCAGGCCTTGGTGCCCCGCGCGTAGGTTGGCAGCCACCTGCTGACGAAAGAGGCCTCCGGGATAACTAGGCGGACCGTTTGCCTCCCTGTTTTGGAATGTTTTATGTCACTAAGTCTTACACGACAGCCAGCCTCTCCCTGACACCGTAGAAGGGCCGAAGGCATGCAATTTCCGGGGACTTCCTATCGGCCCAGTCCCCGGCCAGGACCCTGGCCATGAGCAGCTGATACACGGGGTCGCTGACGGCGGCATGTCTGACACTCGCCTCGTCCATGACGCAGCTGTCGTGCTCTACTGCTGCCAAGACAGTGGCTGCTATGGCGTCGGTGAGGTCCTCGTCGAGGTCCACGTCGTGGGTGCTGGGATCGGCTTTCAAGGCGGGGTATCGTGACAGGAAGTCTGCCGCACTGTTACACTTCCCCGGCAGATACTACTTGACCCTGAAGCGGTACTGCAGGGTTCTCTCCTTCAGCCTGAAGAGACGGGGGTTGGAGATTTCCGTAAGGGCCCGATCCCCCAGCAACTTGGTTAACAGGCGGTGGTCTGTCACGACGGTGAGGTTGGGGCACCCCAGCAGGAACAGCCTCGCCTTCTGGAGACACCAGGCTACCGTGAGGGGCTCCCCCTCCACGGCGGCGGTGAGACGGCGGCTGCCACATAACACCACGCGCCACCCACCCGTGCAGCAGAAGGGCGTGGCGGTGGAGCTGCACGCGCAATACTGCTGGAGGATAACAAACCCTATGCCCTCTTTGCTCCAGTCGGTGATTGCTGCTGTGGGGCGGCTCCTGTCATAGTAGGCCAACCCGTCCTTTGCTAATTGGCAGATCGTGTCCTGGGCGTGATGGAATTTGGTGCGGAGTGCCTCGTCCCAGTACACTAACTTCCCCGTTGGCTTCTTGAGGAGCTCCCTGAATGTGTTCATGATGGGGGCTGTTGCAAGGAAGGGCGCCAGCTGGTTGACGAATCCGTACCACGCCCTTATGTCGGTGATAGAGGGCTGACACGGCATCGGGAAGTTTTTGATGGCTGCCAAACATTCCTCTGTTGGCTTGTAGGCCTCCCCGCCCAAGTTGAAGCCCACAAAGTCCACTTCTCTTCTTGCGAAATGATATTGTTATGATACAATAAAGTTTGTTCATACTTACCTGGCAGATATATATATAGCTGTATTTTCTGAAGTCCGACAGAATTTAAAAAACTTCCGACACACACCAGTTGGTCGGCCAGGTGGTTAGTACCCATTCCCGCCGCTGGGAGGCGGGTATCAGGAACCATTCCCATTTTCTATTCATAATTTTTATTTCCACTGTCCCCTGAGGGGAGGTGGGTGGGTACTTGATTATATATATCTGCCAGGTAAGTATGAACAAACTTTATTGTATCATAACAATATCATTTTGTTCATGAAACTTACCTGTCAGATATATATATAGCTGAATCCCACCGTTGGAGGTGGGAAGGGACAGAATAGAAGGATTTTGGGAAACAAATGCATGCAGATGATTTACATCTTGGTTCCACCTGTTAGCATAGCCGACTTCGTGATTACTGTCACCCAAGTCTGCTTCTGCTTTACTAGAGTTGCCAGCGAGGTAGAGACCTATAAAGCTGGTGCACTCCAGATGATCTGTCAACGGGGGCGTGACCACAATGTGACTAGACCATATTGACCATACCATGAGGGCTAAGAAGTAAAATAAATATATATATATATAAATATATATATCACCACCTGACCAACCTAGCCAAAGTTAAGGTGTGTTAACTAAGGCTTAAGAGTTAAGAAGTTGCCGTTGTCGGCGACTCAACAACTAAATTAAGAGCTCTTCCTAACCATTTTCTACAGGATAGGATGAGTGGTACTTCTTGCCCCCAAGATGTGTCTGCAGACATGTATGGCCCTAGCGAGCAGCAGATCTCATATGCCATCTTCACATCTCGCAGGGAGTGTGAAGTGAACACAGAGTTGCTTCGCTAAAACATGGTACTCAGGATGTTGCTGAGTGCCATGCTCTGTTGAAATGCTTCCGAGGCCGCGCCCTCACCTTGTGAGCATTCAGATAAAAAGATTTCAAAATCTTTGTGCAAACGCAATGAAGGAGCATTTTTGAAAGAACTCCTTAACACTAAAGCCAGGGTGTTCTTCGATATGGGCAAGTCTGGTCTTTTTCGGAACACTGCAGATTGCCCGAATGACTTCGACTTTCTTGAGTTTTATGTAGATAAAACTTGAGAGACCTGACAGGGTACAGGACTCTCTCTGGCTCCTGCCCACTAACTTGTGCCATCCTTGCTTCCAAGCTCCTGGCCCAAGGACAAAACGGGTTTCCATTCTTAGGCCACAACGGAAGGGTTAGAGAGCACACCGCCTTGTGTTCTCTAAAGCCAAAACTTGTGACGATGGCTTAAAATCTCACTAACCCTCTTTGTCGTATCTAGGGTGGTTAGAAGAAGGCCTTCCTGATCACATGCAAGAAGTTAACAGGTAGGAGAGGTTCGAATGCTTTGACATCAAGAACTTCAGGACTACGTCTAAGTTCCATATTGAAAGCTTCGATCTGGACATGCACAGTCAGTCCGTCTGTACTAAAGTCAGGTGACCGACCAGTTGACCAGTCAGACGAATCAAGGACAGCAAGGCTGTACCCTGAAGACCATAAGGCACTATTCTTCGCTGAAGGATGAGTGTCTGGACTGCCTGGGCGATTCAATCTAAGCAAACCTTGGGGGGTGTATCAACGCAACCCAACGTCGTCAGCGAATCAACTCCTGACTCGAGCTTCTGGTGCCAGGAGAAAGGAGCAAGGAGCAAAAAGGCGATTCAGTCCCGAAGGAAGAATGCCTGACAGTCCAACCTGGTCTCATGTTACACGATCATCGGGGGTGTAATAAACGCAACCGACTTCGTCAACAAGAAACTCAGGGCTACTATATGTCGCCTGATCTCGCACGAGTGTCTGACTCCGAGAAAACAGGTGAGACAAAAAGTAGATGGTGAGCGAGTTTCGAGATTCCACAGAACTCAAAGATCGTGAAGGGCTTTGTTGTTTGACAGACGCAAATCTCTGAGCCCAAAAGCCGTCAACAACATATTTGCGTATTCTTTAATAGTTGTGACTGCCAGCTTATCCCTTTCTTCAGACGGAAATGGAAGACGGTAATCTTATTCCTGTCAACATCTCGATAGTCTGAACGTTGTCAGACTCAGAGCGGAGAGGTTATAGGTACCTTTCGAGTTAGAGTAGACCGACTCTCTCGGAAAAAGGTCCTTGGAAGTGAACTAGGAAGGATGTGACCTCTGTGAATCCAGATCCTGAAGGCCAACATGGGGCGATCAGCGTCATTGTCGCTCCCTGTGACGTCATAAATCCTCATTACATTTCCTAAGCGATTGAAAAAGGGGAAAAGACTAAACATCCATCCCCGTTTAATATCATAGGATGGCGTTTAAAATGGTACCAGATCCCGGATCGAGGAAAAAGGGAGCAGAGAAGAAGAAGCCTCTTCGTCCTCAACATATCGAAGAGAAGAATGAAAGGGCGTCCCTAAAGTCTCCACAACTCTCAACTTACTTCTAAAGAAAGATTCCACTCGGAAGTCAAAAGTTGCTGCCGTCGATCGAGACGATTCGTACGGACTTTTGCAATCCTGTAACGAACCTCTAGAGGATCGTTACATTCTACGCCTGTTGTTATAATAGGCTCTTTCTCGTAAACTCGAACAGGGACGAGAGAAGATACTTCTTAAGATATGAGAGAGCTGTGGAATATCAGAGTTGATCTGGACCACTGGTTCCAAAAACTCGTTTCGAGGACTGGAGGGACGACCGAATTGCATTTACTTCTTTCAGATTAAGATCCAGGACATCTGAAACACTATCCAGATGTCCGGCACCTTCTTTCTATCATGACGCACTGAGAGATGTTCAGAATAATTCCTAGATCTTGAATAATATTTCAGTTTCCCGGTAGGAAAAAACTGTGGTCTGAATTGCAGTCTATTCGGGGAAACAAACTTCTTCAGGAAGGAAATGGTCCCCAGCAAGCTCATCCATTCCGTCCCCGAGTATGCTTACTTCCCTATAAGGCTGCGCTTTGCCTAAGCAGGAGAGCATATAAAAGTGCAATGTTGCGGTAGACTCGTAGTTCTATACCGTGCGGTAACGAGCACCGAAAGGATTGAGAGATAACTCTGTTGAACATAGTAAGGCAAAACGAATGCAACGTTTATTCATTCACGTAAGAAATCCCCTCAATCTTAGGCTAAAGTCCGTGATTGTAGGACAGAGATACAGTTAGTCAGTCAATCCCGCAGGAGAGACGTAACCAACCAGCACAGAGATACGGTAGTCAGTCATCCAATCCCGCAGGGAGAGAGAGACGTAACCTACAGCGCATGACAGCGCACGATCTGTTACTGGCTCGGTTGGACCTGGGAGACAGACACAGCGTGACAGCAGCCAGCAGCTTACGAACGTCGTCTCTTAACTTTATGTCTGGGTTGCCAGCTACCCTATTCTACGAAGAAATAGGTCCGTTATTTTTGAGCAAAAAGAGACTCTCAAGCTGGTATATTTAAGCGAAACAGAAAACGCTAAATATATAGATGAGTTTGTGTCGTCAGAACACTACCATACAACGGTCAAAGATAAATCGGAAACTCCTGAAAGGCTGCAGGGAGTAACGATTAAATGTCCTTAAAATAATAGACAATAGACCTCTCGGTTGCCATCCGAAGAGGTAACTACAGCAAGCGTGTATGACTTGAACCAACCAGTAGTAAAATAACGCAAGGCAAAATATTTATTATATCACAATAAAGTTTGTTCATACTTACCTGGCAGACATATATATAGCTGAATTCGGAAATACAGCTACATACATATCTGACAGGCAAGTTTCATGAACAAAACTTAGAGAATCGAAGCAAACAGCTTAAGCTTCTTATGTTATTGGACATAAGCGTTCATTGACGTAGTCTACAAGTCTATTTCTTGTACGAGTCTGCGAATGACGAATGAGAGCTCTTCCGAATCTTGGTCAATAAGAGCTTATTCGCTTACGCAATATCAAGTTAAAGAGATGTTTGTCAATGAGAACTAACCCATTTACGGGACAAAGAGATATTTTGTCATGAGGGGATACCCACTTACTTGACAAAACGATAGTATATTGTCAATGGGGGAAAGTCACTGAATTGACAAAACGTAATCCAGGAAGTCGAGCATTTTATTTTTCCGATTCCCGTCTCAAACGAGAAAGGGGCAAGAATCCTGTTAAGAGACACGGCTTACGGCAGGTAGAACGACGATGTTCAATTCGGCAGCGTAGGTCCGACTAGAAACTAACAAAATCTATCATCTGAAAAACCCTGGGAAGAGGAAGAAACTCTCCAACCAGCTTCCTCTCCCGTATCACAACTAATGCCTGCTAAAGCTTAAAATTTATTGGCAGTGTGGCAAAGGAAGTCCTGTCTTGCGCTTTCCTGAAGAGCGTCCTTTTGATGAATGCCTTTGCAAGAATCCTACTGAACGTCGCCGAGACGTCGAGCCTTTACATAACCCGTAACTGCCTTATCGCAAAGTCTTGACTGCGGTAGAGAAAACGAGATCTTCCCTTGAGCTTTCCTTAACTCCATCCACCTTTGCGAAAAGCAATATAATATTGACAGAGACCTCTTGAATTCACGAAACCCGAGGTCTTGCTGGGTTTCGAAGACGAAGTTGTCTGTTCACTTTAAGCTTCACATTCTTGAGGCTCAAATCTTAAACAAGAGCTTGAAGTTGAAGAGTTCAACAGAAACGTTCAGCCAGGAGACAAACCTGGTGTGCGCTGGCGCGCGCTCGGCGTCCATTTGCGAGGACGCTCGGCGTCCTGGCGCGCGCTCGGCGTCCACTGGCGAGGACGCTCGGCGTCCACTGGCACGCGCCTGGCGTCCATCCGAGCGTCCCGTTCAAGCCGAGCGTCAAAAGAAGCGTGCAGAAAAGCGTCACGCTCCTGACAGGCGTCAAAACAAGCGAGAGAAACTGCCTTCTTTTTCATATTTCTCGGTGGAAAGACGTACACGTGATCAGGCGACGTTCGCCTTCTTACTTCTCACTGAAACGCATAACGAGAGAGTGAGGGGACGTGAAGCGTCCTCTTCTATAAAGCTTCTATTTAGAGGGCGCGAGTCCTTCGAGATCCGTGCACGTGCACGATCTTCCGCAGCCTGGGAAACGTCAACAGGTCCTACCGAAGGGACGCCAGATCGATGTGGGTTCCCCGTAACCCTCCTTCGGCTTTCGACATGCCCTCTCCCTGGTCCTGGGAGTCCGACAGAGGTCCAGGCCTAGAGGCGTTATGGGGCGGATCTGACGTTCCCTCCTGACGAGAGAGAGGACGTGAAGCGTCCTCTTCTCTAAAGCTTCTTAGAGGGCGCGAGTCCTTCCGAGAGCTCCAACCCTTGCGCGGGGAGGACGCCTCGGAGGACGAGAAGCAATCCTTCAGGATTCGTGCACGTGCACGAACTTTGGCTCGACTGGGGATTTAGCATCAGAAACTGCCGAAGGACGCCAGATCGGTGGGGGTTCCTCGTAACCCTCCTTCGGCTTTCGACATGCCCTCTCCCTGTGGTCCTGGGAGTCCGACAGAGGTCTAGACCTAGAGGCGTTATAAGGCCGATCTGACGCACCCTCCACTACACAAGGGGCACTGTCAATGCACTTAGCCACTTCACTATTGCTCTCTAAAGCAAGCACTTTCGATTCTAAGTTACGAATCGAAAGAGTATAAGAGAAAAGGGCAATAACCTCTACAGACACTGTTTTAGGGCCCGAAGGGAACATTACAGGGTTAGGAGTAACAAAAACAGAAGTAGCACTCTTCACAACAATGAAGGAGAGCGATCACCTCTCGCAGACATATTCATAACCCGTAGGCCATACTATAGGGTTAGGCAAAATAAAGTCTACAGGGAGGTTAGCAGGTTCACTACCCTGACTTTTGTTTACTGATTAATGCGTACATACGAATCATACTTTTTCCTTAAACGGAATTAGACATGTTTACTGATTTAATTGCGTACATACGAATCATACGTCTTCCTTACGGAATTAGACAAAGTCTCACACTCCTTACATGACAAATCTCAACAAAGAAGCAAGACCCAAACCCCTCGTGCATACCAAGTGCGGATCTACCGAAGCTTTCGGTAGCCACACCCTATCTTTGCAGACAACCCCCTCTGAAACTAGCCTAACTAGATTCAGATATCTTATGCAAAAATGAATCAAATTCAAATCAATTTAAGATAGCGTATGCCTAGCCACAAATCCAAGTAAATAAATCAAAAGACAATTAGGATACTTAGCGGCAATGAAGTTTCCAGGTAGGTACTGAAAACAGGTGTTTTCAGCACCGGCGACAGAAAAATTATGAATAGAAAATGGGAATGGTTCCTGATACCCGCCTCCCAGCGGCGGGAATGGGTACTAACCACCTGGCCGACCACTGAGTGTGTCGGAAGTTTTTTAAATTCTGTCGGACTTCAGAAAATACAGCTATATATATATCTGACAGGTAAGTTTCATGAACAAACTGGAATTTCTCCGGCTTCAGGGTGACGCCCTTAGCTGTGCATGTTTCGAGGAAGTCGTAGCCGTGCCAGAAAGCCCCTTCGATGCTGTCGTCGTAGAGCAGGGTGTCGTCCATGCACTTGTATTTCCTCTGGATGTCCTGGATGGCGTCGTCAAATCGTCGAGTATACACATCGCCAGCAGAGCAGTGTCCCATGGGGGTATGCCGGTAATGAAATCTCCCCCAGGGGGTGATGAATGTGGTCAGGTCGCGACTTTCCTCGCCTAGCTCCACCTGGTGGTATCCCCAGTACGCGTCCGCCACAGTCTTGAATGTGTGCTTGGGTACCCCAGACACCATGTCGAATGGGGCTGGGGTGTGGTGTGTCTCCCGCAGGTAGGATGCGTTGAGGCGCTGGTAGTCAACTGTACGGCGCGGCTGTCCTGACTTCTTAGCGACGACCACCATACGGGAACACCACTCGGTCGGCTGCCCAGCAGGTACCGGTTCTATGACGCCACAGGCGACGTCCTCTTCGAGCTGGGCCTTCACTTCCTCTTCCCAGTGTTTTGGCACCGATGCTGGGGTGTGGCATGCGTAGGGCGTGGCTCCTGGGAGCAGGTGGATGTGGTGCGGTTCCCCCTGCATCACTGGCAGTGGCTTTCTGGCTGTGCTAAACGTCCTCGTGGCGAAATATTGCAGGAGCCAGGCTTCCAGTCTGGCCGCATGCTCCTCCTGGGGCGGCAGGGGCACCTCGGCGGGTCGGGGTGGTACCTGGGCGGCCCTTCAGGCCACGCCATCGAACAAGCTCACGTGTGCCACCGCAGGGGAGGGGTGGGGGAACTCCTTGGGTACCAGCTTCAAGTCCCTGCAGGCATCCAGCGACAGGAAGAGGTGCTTTGCCGACTGCACTTAGTACATGTCCTGCTCCGTGGTGCCGCCTTGCAAGGTGACGTGGCACACGACAGATCCAAGGCACTTCAGGGGGAGGTTTGCCACATCCCGCAAGCCGGCACGGGGTGTAAGGGCTGCTGGGCAGACTTGGAGGCGCGACAGCAGGGAGGGGCCTGCCACACATACCTGTGCCCGGGTGTCCGCCACGGCGGCGACAGGTGCTTGCACTCCTGTGGCGGTGTGGACGACTGTTACCTCCACTACTGGGTGGCGGGCAAGGTTGGTGCCCGCAACAAGCACAGCACCAGACACAGCACTAGACACGTCTGTCAAGGATTCTGCCGTTTTTGCATGGGATTTCCTGCAACATTTGTGATAGTGGCCCTGTTTGCGGCATCCGTTGCATACGGCGGACTTGGCGGGGCATGAGGCTCTGCCGGGGGCGTGGCGGCCGCTGCAGTTCCCACAGGAAGGGGGTGGGTGGCTCCTACCTGTACCAGCGACGGTTGCATTCGGATGATCTCCCTCGGGTATCTCTGCCAGCCGCGACAACAGTTTCCCGCCAATTGCAATGGCGCGCAGTGGCGTCGACATGGGCCGCCTCGTAAGCACAGCACCTGGACCTAAGGGCGCTAACACTATTAATGTCGTTGCTACATTGGTACACATGACGACGCATGGCCTCATCACTTAGGCCCACCATTAACTTAGGTAATAACATATATTCGGCTAGATTACACTGACACTGAGGGCACTGGAAATTGCAATCGGTGGCCTTTTGGGAACACTTTAAAAAAATAATCGCTAACGCTTTCGCCTGGGCCTTGTATCACATTGAAAAACTCCGACCATAACACAGCACGGTTTGTAGGGCGTAACACAATATCGCAAATAAAATCCATGGCTTCCGTAGCGGTGAGGTTACTCCATTCCTGTGAGGTGAATCTGGCGTCCAGCGCTCGTTGCAGAGGGGGCGTGCAGTATAGCCTGATGTGGTGGAAGACCTCGTGCGGCGGTAGTCTGCACAATTCGATCCAACATTCCATTGACCTTCTCCAGGATCTGAACGCGGCGGGCTTCAGCTCGATTTCGCACTTCTCCGGGGCTGCAGACGAAGGGACACGAGGTGCAGGGGTAGCATGTGTCGTAATCCGGTCGCGGAGGGAGTTGATCATTTGTTGCTGTGCCGCCATGGCCTGCCTGGCTTCTTGCAGGGCAGGAACAAGCCCAAGGGGGACGACAGGGCGTGCGGTCCTTGGGGTGGACTGCGCTGAGTGACGCTGGAAGGGCATGGTGAGGGTCACATTGGTCCTTAAGAATCACTGTGCCATATTGGATGTCAAGGTGGGATAAGAGATACACGGTGGTGGAGGCGTGTGGTTTATTGCATCCTCAATTACATACTGACTCTAGTTGCCGTCTACAACTGGCACACTTACTTGGCGCCTGCTCGCCATGGGAAAACGTATCTTACCGATGCAGGTACTCCATCAGTTAGTAATGTAAAGGAAACTAAAATTCATATTAAAAATGCTTAAATATACTTTCTAATTTATTCACTTGAATATTTATGGTGTTTTCTCCAATTATGACATTTTTAAACATAAACTGGGGTACTCAACTTCGGTGTAAGAGACATCTCGGAGGAGGCCATCGCAAAACACACACACCAAAAGCGGTAAATAAGCGAGCAGGAAAAAACGCGTCACTTATGAAAAAGGTTTCTAAACAGGATTGCAGATGTCGCTCGAGTCGGGTATTAACAGTAGTACGTAGTACGGGGCGATGTAGGTGTGACCGTTGACTTGGCTCACCCCATATGGGGGTTTTTGCGAGGGAAAACTCTATATGGCAGGAGACCTGTGAATAGTGGCTTTCACAAGCCCTGAACTTTATACCCGACGCCCTTCGGGTGCTCGCGCGAGGGTAGTAACCTCTGCATACCAATGCTAGCTTTTTTCTCTGGTATATTTAGAAACTATTTATACTAGAAAAGTGGATAGCAGGATCCTTTTCACCGGCGAACACAGGTCAACCCAGAAATGACATTTTTATGATAAAATAAAGCTTCATATACATATAGTACTTATCAATTAACTACATAGCTATAGTTTCAACTTTCGCGGCAGCCTATATTCAAAATTTGTGTTAGTGATTCTATTGTTCTGGTGTAGGCAACTGACCCCGCCCACTTTTGGGAAGCATATAGGTACAACACACCTGAAGAGCTCAATTTGTTTGTGCCGGATGTCCATGAGAGGGGAGGTGGGAAGGGTCCAATCATGTAGTTGTTTGGTAAGTATATCATAAGACTTTACTCTATCATAAAAAAGTCAATTTTATATACAGTTCCCCCCAAATTTGCTGGGATGTGTCCCAGACAACAACACCCCCCCCCCATAATAATGCTTAAAGCTGCCTATTTTATTAGTTAAAACTGAAGAAAACCCCCACTAAAAATTTTTATACCTGTTTCTTTAAATAGTTTTCTAACAAAATTGCATTCTATGATGAAATTTATAAAGAGAAAACAAGAATTTGTGGATATTTCACATAGAAAAATACATACCACAAATAGGCGAATAATGGGGGTATATGTTTCTGAGAGAAATCCGCGAATATGAGTCCGTGAATCTGGAGTGCGCGAATACAGGGGGATAACTTGAGTAACTTACCAAATGACTAAATAGCTGAACCCTACATTGACAGGAGGTGGATACATGGATATATACTACTCAAAAAACACTCAGAACTGGAGATGAATTTGGAATAGTAAAGTAGCTAGAATTGGTAAAATACTTATTGTAACCTTACCTGATGAGAGAGCTACAGCAGGAAGATACTGCCTTTGGTCAGAGCTTATCTTACCTGTAGTGGCATGATGATACAGCCAAGTAGCACCTCTACTTCAGTGGGTGCTTTGCAAATGAGGAGTATGCCGATGGTTGCCAAAGCATTACCATAAAAACAACAGCCCTTACCTGGGTACAGCACATACCAAAAAACAACCAGAAAACAAAGTTACCCACAAACCAAATAAAAACAATTCGCATTATCCATCCAGGTACTCTGGGTACACAGTACACCCAAGCTTCCCAGAATTCAACAACCTGTCAAGGTGAGTGGATAGTGGGAACAAGGTAAAACCTATCCTTCTTACCCCAATACCATGCCAGCCACTGATAACGGCCGTCAAGTACTACAGCTATCACATGCTATTTCTACATAACGTAAATAAAAATTGGCAAACTGACTTGCACTCTCCAGAAGGTTGATTCAACAATTGTGGAAAGAGATAAGTTGCCTTTCAAATTCAAAGAAGTGGCTACCACCCTAACTTCGGGGGCTTTGACATTACAAATAAGAAAGTCCTTTTCCTGGGTTTTTGAATGAGACTTGGAGATAACGTTCCTCAGGGAAAACGCCGAAGTGTTCTTGAGCAGAGGATGGGAAGGATCCTTGACCGAGCACCAGAGGTTAAGAGAAGTACCTCTGATACTCTTAGTTCTCTCTATGTAATGTCACAATGCTCTTACCGGACACACATCCCTCTCTTGGGCTGTTGGGCTGAGAATGTCGGTCAAGTTCTTGATCGTAAACAAACAAGGCCAGGGACTGGATGGGTTTCATTCTTCGCTAAGAAATCCATAGTGAATGAACAGACTACATCTCATTGTGCAAAAGCTGCTTTCTTGTTCATGGCCTGGAATTTGCTGACCCTCGTAGCTGTAGTCTTTGACTAAAAAGTCTTCCTAGTTAAATCCCTAAGGGATGAAGATTGAAGAGGCTCAAATGGAGGGGCCAAAAGCCATCTTAGGACATCTAGGTTCCCAGAAACCCTAGCTGTCTTTTCCTGTTTGGAAGTCTCAAAGGATTAAGTAGATCACAGATGTTTTTATCAGTAGACAAGTCTAAATCTCTATCTCAACACTTGAGTTTAGCATAGCTCTGCAGCCCTTGATTGTAGAAGTAGCTAAACCTCAGGACGATCTTAAGAGGAGTAAAAATCTGCTGTATATATTGCAGAAGTAGTCACAGAAGATTGCCAACTTAGCCTGGTAAACATTAGAGGAAGACTGATGTCTACACTTTGCAATGGCCTTCGCAGCTGGTCATTAAAAGCCTTTCACTCTAACAAGCTTCCTGACAGTCTGAAGCCTGTCAGAGTGAGAGTGGCTAGTCCTTGGTGGAACCAATGGAAATATGGTTGCTTAAGAAAACTTTGTTTCTGTGGCAGAAGTCTTGGGAAAACCACAAGAAACCACAAGAAGATTGAGGAGGTCCAGAAACCATTCCTTCTGTGGCCAAAAAGGAGCTACTACAGTCACTGAGGTGGTGTTGTGTGAGAGAAACTTGTTGATGACATCTCTAACCATACTGAAAAGTGGGAAGGTGTAAACATACAGGTTCGACCGGTCCTGGATCACTGAATTTGGTCGATCAAGCGAGAGGATTTGGAGCTGGTCAATAATACATGGGAGACAATGATTCCTTGATATTGCAAACAGGCCTACTGACGGCTTTCCCAACCATTTCCAGAGGTTAGTGCACACCTGTGGAATTGGTGTCCATTCCGTAGGCAGGACCTGTTTGCAAGGACTTAAGTCATCTGCAAGGACGTTTAACTTCCCCAGCATAAATCTTGTGAGAATTTTGGTGTGATCGTCCTGAGCCCAAAGGAGAAGATCCTTGGCTGCTTTATAGAGGGAGAAGGAGTGAGTTCCTCCGTTTCTGTATGTTAGCTAGTGCGATCATATTGTCTGAATAGACTATGGCTGTGCTGTTGAAAGTCACTGTTGCAAAACGTTGAAGAGCCAAATGAATTGCCTTGAGATCTTTCACATTTATATGGAGATTTCTCTGCTTTGAAATCACATCCCTGATACTTCCACATCCTCCAGAAGAGCTTTCCAACCCAGATCCAATGTGTCTAATTATAGTGAGAGGTTGGGGCTCAGAGGCCCTCCTTGACCTTGCCCAGAGTGATCAGGAAAAAAAAAAAAAAAAAAAAAAAAAACAAAAAAAAAAAAAAAAAAAAAAAAAAAAAAAAAAAAGTTTGGGATGTCTTTCTCTACCAACTGGTCTTTAGGAAGAACTTTAGTGCCCTCATGTGGAGTCTTCCCAATGGCAAGAACTTTTCTACGGAGGAATGAGTGCCCAGCAGACTCATCCATTCATACATGGAACATGACGGGCGAGAGAGGAAGTTCAAAACTGTCAAAAGGCATGATTAGACTCTTGTCAGATGGAAAATTCTTAAAACTCTGAGATTCGATTTTCATTCGCGAATACAGAATAGACTGAGTTGGGACTAACTGGGACATGTCCAAATTGATTAAAAGAAGCAATTCTTGGGCCAGGAGAAGTGTCTTCTGAAGGTCCTCAAGGAAGCTTGAGAGTCCATAAAAGCTACATTGTCCTGGGCACTGCTGGGTGTTCCGTGTCAGAGGTCTAGAACTAGAAAAATAAAATTGAGCCCTGTAGCATAGGCAGTGAACCTCTTGAGTAAAATGGCACCAAGCACCTGAGAATTGGCGCCCAGGCTAGTGGGTTGACATCAGGAGCTAGAAGATAGATATCACAAGAAGTAGAACTCTGACATGGAGGCAAAGTTCCGTAAAGACCGAGAGGAAGGAAGACAAAGAGGTGTTGGCCTTG
Organism: Macrobrachium nipponense; assembly: GCF_015104395.2. Taxonomy (NCBI): domain Eukaryota; kingdom Metazoa; phylum Arthropoda; class Malacostraca; order Decapoda; family Palaemonidae; genus Macrobrachium; species Macrobrachium nipponense. The sequence continues at coordinate 41,051,342 of NC_061108.1, forward strand.
TTTCCTTCACAACTAGAGACAAACTCGTATTCCTGGAGATACTAAGTTGGAAGTGTGTCGCCAGACAAATGACACCTAGCGTCAAATTGACAGGTGTATGTTCAAGGCGCTGAGACAGAAAAAGCATATGCAAAGAAAAAAGTCATAAGAAAACACCATAGGTGCCTCTTGACTTCACAGAAGCCCTCATTCTCAGAGAAAAAGGTGCCAAGTACCCAAGAATCGGTGCCGAGCATCCGAGAATTGATGCCGAATGCTCTAGAATTGGTACCAAGCGTCTGAGAATCATGCTGAGTGCTCAAGAATCAGCATCAAATGCTAGTGGCCATGAATGCAATTACTATCAAGATGTCTACCCAGTGGTATTCCAACACTACACATCCATCAAGACACCTTTTCAAAGGCAGTCTGCCAAAACCTTGGAAAAATTACAGGTTCGACGATGGGGGCAACCCGCTCAGACTCCCTTCGACTGCCAGTATGTATACATATCTTCCCCCTAGTGCAGTGAGGCAGGACAATGACTTTAAGTATAGGAGATCCAAGGGGTCAGATAGTCACCTCCACCACACATCCAATAAGATGCCTTTCCAGTGGCTCTGTTGATACCTGGGACAGGCAACAGGCTCGACTGAGAGGGCGACTACCCATATGTACACCACCCTGACTTCCCTTGGACCTCTGGTATGTCTTCTCACTGTTGAGCAAGAGCAGGACAGGGACCTTTGTCTAGGAGCATCGGGGGACGAGTAGCCACCTCCTTCACTGCATAACACTTCACTAAACAAGGTTAATATAATATCTATTAACACTAGAGCAGCCAAGTTCCTACACCTACCATTAACAGCCGAGCAGTCATTTTGACTGCTTTTATAAAAAAAAAAAAAAAAAAATCTAATTTCCTAATAAAATCTGTTAATAGTTCTCTGGTGGCTATATGGCTTTAAGCAGATCATTTATATTGAATAGAGAGAAATTACATGATTATGTCTGCAAATAGTTCATTGAGTGCTGTTCATATTACATACAGATTTACTCAAGTATACACTTCTTTATGAATGAAAGAAATTTTTCATTGTCTTATTTATATTTTCATGATGTTACATTAGGCAAAAAAATCAACTTCCAGTTTAGTTTCTCTAATTGAAAATACAGTGAACCCTCGTTTATCGCGGTAGATAGGTTCCAAACCCGGCCGCGATAGCTGAAAATCCGCGAAGTAGGGACACCATATTTACGTATTTATTTAACATGTATATTCAGACTTTTAAAACCCTCCCTTTACGTAGTACTGTTAACAAACCACCCTTTAATGTACAGAACACTTAATGCATGTACTACAGTACCCTAAACTAAAACAGGCACAAATATGTTAGAATATTAAAGTATAAAAAAATAAAGATTGTTACTGTACAGGTACTATCCTACTTACAACCAAGTTTGGTTCCGACCCACTGGTTGTAAGTCAGAATGGATGTAAGTCGAACCTTAGAAAGTGGCCAACATACTGGGTAAGGTATACTATCAAACCTTTGCTATATAAAAGTGCCTACTTAGTACTGTAATGTAATGTACAATCATTATTTCAATCTTTTTACCATAATGTACTTCTACTAATACATTTTAATCATTTATGTAATAGTATATATTACGTACAATCAGGCATTGAGTTACAATGGGGTTAGGTTCTTGCATGCATGTCAGAAGTCGATTCTTACATAAATTGGTTTGCAATTCAGTCTACAGTACAGTTAATACCAAATGATGCTGCAGATAGAGCAGGGTAACTCAAACTGATGCTGCCTGAGTGATGAGAGTTCTCATGCCTGAGTGATGAGTTCTCATGAGATGGCGCAGTGCCAAGTAACTCAATGGTCAACTGTCTGAAGTAAGGTTGTAAGTACGAGTGGTCGTATGTCGAGTAGGTTGTAAGTCGGATAGTACCTGTACTCACCACGAAAGAAGTTGAAGAAAAACTTGAATGATGATGGCGATGAATTTGCTGCACAGTAGAAATGATGATGATGAAGCTGATGTCTTCTACTGTGCAGCCAATGATAGTATTTTACGTCTCTTCAGACGGAGGTGTCTTTTCCTGGGACACCTCTTCAACTTCTTTCTGGGATACTTCTTCAATTTCTTCCTAAGGCATAGTAGCAGGAGGAACTGGCTCTTTTTTGCGAGGCTGGAAGAACATTGTGATCGGAAGTTGCTGCCGCTGCTTCTTTTTTCGCTCGAAGAGCATCCTGTAGGGAGTCATGTCTTCATCGATTTTGTTGCAGAATTGCAGAGAACGAACCATATCCTCGTCCCACTCTTGCGACAATTCTTTCAACTCCTTCGCAAGGTTGCAGAGCTTGGCAAGCCGTTCTAATGTTAAGCCCGTTTCTTCGACAATTTCTTGGGTCTCTTCCTGTGTTTCACTGTCTTCGTCACTGGCCGATTTCGTCAAGTCTTCGAGGTCTGCGTCAGTTAGCGGCTGGGAATGGCAGTCCAACAACTCGTCGACGTCTTCAGTCGTCATGTCGCCAAACCCGTCACCTCCAATAATCGCAGCCAACTGCACAGATTTCCGTACTGCAGAGTGTTGAATCTCAGCAGGTGTAAATCCCTTGTCATCGTAAACAATCTGGGGCCACAACTTCTTCCAGCTCGCATTAACAGTAGCAGGTTTCATTTCTTTCAGTGCCTTCTGGATGTTCTGCAGGCACGTGGCTATTGCGTACTGCCGCCAGTACGCCTTCAAATTGAATGTTTCATTCTCATCATCTTGGGCAGCATCCACACACGCAACGAGGTCCGCCAAGGTATTCTTCGTGTAGAGGGCCTTGAACGCCCTGATAACCCCCTGGTCCATCGGTTGAATTAATGACGTTGTGTTGGGTGGCAGGAACTCAACCTGAATGCCCTCATGCGACAGATCAGTTGCGTGTCCACCAGCGTTATCCATAAGGAGAAGGATCTTATATGGCAAGCCCTTCTCTAAGAGATATTTACTGACTTGTGGGATAAAACACTGGTGGAACCAGTTGGAGGTCAGCATCTTCGTAATCCATGCTTTTGCATTATGCATCCAGTACACGGGAAGGAGATTCTTATTTTTATTTTTCAAAGCGCGAGGGTTTTTCGATTTGTAAATAAGCCTCGGCTTTAGCAAAAATCCAGCAGCATTGCCACACATCACGAGGGTAACACGATCTTTGAATGCTTTAAAGCCAGAGGCTTTGGCTTCTTCTTTGAACAGGAAAGTTCACGACGGCATTCTCTTCCAAAACAAGCCGGTCTCATCCATATTAAACACTTGTTCGGGCTTGTATCCACCTTCAGTGACAATATTCTTAAATGTCTCATTCGCGTAAGTTTCAGCAGCGGTAGTGTCAGCGGAAGCAGCCTCGCCATGCAGGGAAACGCTTTTCAGGCCAAAGCGTTTCTGAAATTTCGCGAACCATCCTTTGCTGGCGGAAAAACGTTGTTTCTGAGGCTGGGAATCAGTGGATGTCCCTGCTTGAGGTTCATCTAGTACATCATCTTCGTCTTCTCGCATGGTCGCCATCGTCGTCTTGAGGTTCCTTTGCCGCAAAATTCTCATACAAACTCAAAGCCTTGGTTCGGATGGTGTTCGTATCCAAGGCTATGTTCTTCTTCCGGCAGTCGGCAATCCAGATTGCTAAAGCACCTTCCATACGGACGATCGTTTTATTACGAGCAGTAACAACTCGCTTCGCTGACCTGCTAAAGGTGATGGCAGCCGTCTTTCTAATGTTCGCCTCGTCCTTCTTAATGTAGCAAACGGTGGATTCGTTCACTCCAAAATGGCGGGCTGCGGCCGCGTAACTTCTGCCTTCTTTCAACATATCGAGAAGTGTCACCTTCTCAGCAATCGTCATCATTTTCGGTGGCGTTTAGGCTTACTACCAGCCTTAGCAGAAGCAGAACGCTTGGGAGCCATTGCAGGGGTTAAACAGAAAGTTCAACAAAAAGTTCAACTTCAAACAGTCACGCACAGCACAGGTTAAAGTTACACAGTAACGTAGCAGCATCTACCGGGCGAGAGAGTGGCAAACAAAGTGGCCGCGAGAAGATGCTACTGGTCGGAGACAAGCCAAGCTGCTGCAGATCGGAGAAGCGGTCAAAACACCAATCACAGGCTAGATTACAAATCTTGGGAGCTGATTCGTCATCTATCAGCATTGGAACCAATCACAGTCCGTCTTACATGCTACGTAGTAGTTACAAATTCAAATATGTACAAGGTACTATAGATGCTCTACGTACGCTATCTTACGCTTGTTTTGTTGTAAGATACATACGCTTATTCGAGATGTGATTTTTGCAACAAACAATATTATTGGATGCAGTACTACGTATACATACAAAAGATTCATGGAAAAGATGCACATCCATTACATTTGTAGTAGTAGCCATCAGCAGCCTTACACCATTCAAATATGACAAAGTCAGACTGCATCTGATTTGCGTTTCATGTTCGATTTAATTTTACTACGTATACTGAATTATCGTATGATCACATTCTCTTTTTGTGTTTTATTTCTTTCTGTACTGAATTATATGTCATATGTAATGCAATGAACCATCAGTAAGAGCAGATATTACTAATTATTAATGGAATTAACGAAATATTTGGGGTCTTCATATATCGTGGCTATTTTCAAAATTTCCGGAAAATCCGCGATATATTTCTTTTATAATATATGCATACGTAATGAAAAAAGTCCGCGAAGTCGTGAATCCGCGATGGTCAAACCGCGAAGTAGCGAGGGCTCACTGTATACAATAATAGCAAAACGCATTAGGAAAGTCAAAGCAAATAATGAAATATAATGTATACTATGGGAAAGCTATTTAGGTTTCAGTTGATATCATACAACCTATGAGTGAAATTAACTATAGTGTTGGAAATATGCTGTATTAAGTAATATAGTTACAGGCAGTCCCCGCCTTGCAACGGATTTGGCTTACAACGTTCCAAGGTTAAGACGCTTTTAATTACATTCATCAGAAATTATGTTCCAGGGTTATGCCACATGTTCCAGGGTTACAGTGCTTACAATGTCGATCTGGCAGAAGAAATATGACTCCAAAAATGCAAAATAATCAATATTTGAAGTTTTTTTTTTATAAGAAATGCAATAAAAATGATATTGTTAGATACAATAAAGTTTTGTACATACTTACCTGGCAGATATATACTTAGCTATAGACTCCGTCGTCCCCGACAGAAATTCGAATTTCGCGGCACACGCTACAGGTAGGTCAGGTGATCTACCGCCCCTGCCGCTGGGTGGCAGGAATAGGAACGATTACCGTTCTAGAACCAGATTTTCTCTTCCACCTGTCTCCTGAGGGGAGGTTGGGTGGGTGGCCATCAATCGTATATATCTGCCAGGTAAGTATGTACAAAACTTTATTGTATCTTAACAATATCATTTTTGTACATGGAACTTACCCAGCAGATATATACTTAGCTGATTGACACCCTTGGTGGTGGGAAAGAGACAACTATTTACTGAATAGACAGGTAAACAACATACGTTGTAGGTAATAAATAAATAAAACCTTGGTTCCTACTTGATCAGGCGGAAGACTCCATGGCTAATGCCTAGGAATCTGCTTCGCCTCAAGAGCCTCAGCGAGGATGTGACCTATGGCTAAGAGTTCTTGTGGGTCTGTCGATGGGGTCTTATCCATTTACTCGACAGAGCCTCTTACATGACAATATGCCTATGCCTAGTGGCATAATTAAGGAGCACAACCTAAAGTTTATTCCCCTTCTTTAAATTTAAAGATGTCTTATATTGCTACCTCTCTTCGGGTTCGAGGAAAAAGAAGCAGTCTAAAGGAAGCCTGTTCGTCTTCTACCTTACAAAGAGATCTATGAAGAAGACTTTTTCCGCAGGTTCTCACAACTCTTTTCAATAAGTGTTAGACATACGTTAACAGTTATTATCTTCGATCGAGAAGGTTCTCACGGACATGCAAAATCTTGCATCGAACCTCTTAAGGATCGTTACGTTCCGTGTCTGTTCCCAAATAGGTTCTCTTTTGTTAACGCGAACAGGGGCGAAAAAAGAGATTCTCGATGCTCTTTGCGATATGAGAGAGTCGTGGAATTGGCCTAAGTGATTAAAATAAATCATTTCATCATTCCTTGTAAGCGACCTCTTTTCGATTAAATGGGTAACGAAATCAGGAACGAATCTTGCCGTTACCGAGCCTGCTGTCCGAGAGGTACTGGACTCAGGTTAATAACTCGCTAAAACGAGAAAATATCTTGGATGGTGCTTCTGGCGCGGCAGGCGCTTCTGGCGCAATTTGCGCCAGGTGGCGCTTCCTTCTAGTTCTTTTTAGGTTATGTGCCATAACATCTATGCCTTTATGTAACCCGACATCCTTCACATGTTAATTCCGTTTCTTAGTGGGAAAAAAAAACTTTTATATACGTAGTATAGTCCATTCAGGGAGGGAAAAACAACTTCTGCCACTAAGAGAATGTTTCCCATCCGACTCGCCCAACTTCTCTTGAGCAATATATCCGAATTTAAAAAGGTTGTGTGCGTTTCTCGAAAGGATGAGAGAATTATATATATCGCGCGCTGCCGTATTAGAATCCTTTATAATACTGTCACATTGTGGTAAACAGCATTAATCTAGGAAACCTTTGTAAGGATACTAGGAATTTTGTAGTTAACCTCGGTATGTGCATAAGACTTGACCATACCGTAGTCTTAAAGTGAATTCTCTACTACATTCATCTTCTCACTAAGCATGTACTCTAATAAGTCATGCTTTCGTAAGCATGAGAGCATTATACAATATAGAGTTCCGCTGCGTTAGAATCTTTTAAAAATGTTACCTACGGTAAACAGCATTGAAATGTTGTAATATCTTTCTTATTGAAAGCTTCTTAGCAAAAGGCAGACAATATTTTATTTATGTTTGCTTAACTATCCCCTCAATCCGAAGCTAAAACCACGATTGTAGGGGAGAGACACGGTTATTCATTCCATCCCGCAGGAGAGAGACATGTTACCGACCACTCATGACCGGACACCTACATGAAACTGCGTTGGTGTCTAAGCGATTACGATAGCAGTCTCGTTAGCCGACTGGCCTTACTCTTCCAGAGTTGCCAGCTACTCCATTTAATAAAGGAATCTTATAAAATTATTATCGAACTTCAGGAAGTTCTTATAATGCGAAACAAGACTTCGATAAATCTAGAAGCTAAGTAGGTGTTGTCTTAACAATCCCTTTAAGCGTAGTCCTTCCTAGGAAATTCCTGGAAGGATAACTGGTAACTGAGTTGCTCAGCAAAGAAGTAACTACGGTATGTGCTTATGATTTGCCGTATCGTATTCTCACACAGCAGATACTCTACTACCTTCTTTCCCTGCCGAGGCAGATAGAGAAAGGATTCTGGTGCCTGGATCCTTGCACCTAGCGCCTGGAATGTTCCGCGCGCTGGAATGTTCCGCACGCTAGAAAGGAGACTCGCTCCTGGAACGTTCCGCTTGCGTGGAAGGTCCCCGTGCGGCCCTGACAGTTCCGAGCGCCTACTAGACCCCTTTTTTAGAAAGAGCCTCTTGCCCCGGAAACGTTCAATGGAAGGATCGTTCTGATTGCCACTCTACTGTAAGGCTCCTTGCTCTAGCCGTCTGTTTTCTGGCGCAATTTGCGCCAGGCTGGCGCTTCGTCTCTTTGAAGGCGCCTTGGCGCCAAGAAAAAATTTTCTAGAACGCGGCTCGCGTTTGGGGGGTGTTGTAGGAACGCGGCTCGCGCTAATCTGTTAGCTGGAACGCGCCTCGCTGCTGGCTATAGGAACGTAGCTCACGCTAGCTTGCTGGAACGCGGCTTCCTGGCAGCGGCTGGCCTCAGTGTTCTCTTAGTTTTCAGAGAACGCGCTAGATCATCGCTCCAAACATACATTCTTCGTCTTTTCGGATGTAAGATGAAGAGACGCACTTTTTTAAGGATGCCTTATCAATGGCTATCCTTGGCAGTCTGGGACGTTCTACAGAACCTGCCGAGGGGACGCCTGACCGGTGGGGGTTCTCCCTAACCTTCCTGCGGCTGTCGACTTTCCTCCTCCACTGGGTCTGGAGTTTGGAAGAGGTCTAGGCCTGGAAGCGCTACGGAGCCGATCAGACGCACCCTCCACTGCACTGGGAAACACTATATTCACTTCTTACCTTTTTTAGAGCTCGCCTTTTGAGCTCCATCCATTTATCCTCAAATTTGCACATATGAATTTGTAGATTCTGTGGAGTAAGAAGGTGATGAGGATGCAACAACTACTAGAATTGTCAATACTCTAACTGCTCGTTAGTACGAGAGCTCTTAAAGCTTCTAAAGGAAGCGTATCTAGTTATATGCTTTCTGACTTCCTAAAGTAGGAAGTTAGATCTTATATTTCCTTCATCAAGTTCTAACACTTATACACGTATTAGTGAAAAAAAATATCAATATTTCCCTTATTGCAAAATATAAGTGTCTACCGAAAAATTCGGTAGTTTCACGTAATATATTTTCGAAATTTCGAAGCCAAATTCATTAAAAAATTAATAGAAGCGTATGCCAAACCAAAGACCCAGTACTTCCTGCAAAAGACAGCCCAGAAGGTCGATGGCGATGAAAAAACGAAAATCAAACTGGAGGTAGCAACAACGTATGTTGACACTACCGCGACAGAGAAAATCTGATTCTAGAACGGTAATCGTTCCTATTCCTGCCACCCAGCGGCAGGGGCGGTAGATCACCTGACCTACCTGTAGCGTGTGCCGCGAAATTCGAATTTCTGTCGGGGACGACGGAGTCTATAGCTAAGTATATATCTGCTGGGTAAGTTCCATGTACAAAAATGCAGTTTACATAGTTTTTGTTACACCTAAAGCATTATAATTGAGGTTTTCTTAAGATTTTTGACAATTTTCTGGCTTACGACGATTTTCGGCTTACAGCGCTTCTCAAGAACGGAACCCCCATCGTAAGCTGGGGACTGCATGTATTAGAATTACATATATAACTAAGACAAAATATGACGTTTGGTTACAGAAGTGCATTTTCCACATATATTTTTAATTTTTTTTTTCCTTTTTTGCAGCTCATTTGTTTTGTTATTGCCCACACAGGTCTCGCACTGCTTCCATTCTACCATCCCCTTCCAAATTCTCATCAATATGCTTGTCACTTTCAGCCATCTCTGAATTTGTAACAGAAGCTGAACATTCCTCTGCTAATCCATAACCTCTGAATCAATATCCATGCAGTGATACCTGCAAGATCGAGAATATTTTAAGACACATGCAGAGGCCAATGTCTGGATGGGCAACTTGTGGAATAATGATGTGCCATTGGGTCAAGTATGTCTGCTCCAAATTTCGTTGCACTATAATACTGTGCTGTTTTTGGCTTTTTCTTCCATCCATCTCCAACTGAAACAGAATGACGAAGAGAACTGAGTGTAATGGCAGTCTTGTTTTGCTAGTTTTGGTATATGTACCGTCTATGTTACATCATTATTCTTCAGCAAATGTGCATCATACAGATGATCTTTCCATGATTTTATTTGAGGTGGAATTTCTCTATAAATGTAAATTTCAAAAATTACCCTTATGGCAAGTTTTTACCGTCTGCTAACTAGTAGCCTGTATGTGGTAAACACATCCTGAATGTATAGTATGGCCTGCAAAACTCAAGAATTACAATAAGACAATTGTTTACTGTTACTATCTAGTAACCTACATTTGGTAAACACATTGTAAAAGCAAATAGTTTTGGCCTAAAGGACTGTCGTATGTACTGGTCTAAAAACAATTTTATATAATTCAAGAATTACATTTAAGACAATTGTTTATCATCAGCTAACTAGTAGCCTATATGCGGTGAACGTATTGTGAATGCAAAAAATTTTGGCCTGAAAGATTAATGTATGTTCCAGCCAAAAAATAAAAATGTAAAATTCAATTGCTTACCATCTGCTAACTAGTAGCCTATATGAGTGCCCTGCTGGTAGCCGGCTTAATGAATGAACTTATGAATAATAAAACGAGAAAAACTCATTCTGAAAGATTCTGCTTGAAGGCTATGAAATAAGCATTTTGGTAGCTGTTTAAACACCAACAAAATCCAGTAAAGAAAAACTGGAAAATAAAAATAAAATGACGCCATTACACACTTGATGTTTCCATGAGTGTTGCACAATAAAGAATGAGGTGGTCAGCCAAGTTGTTACCGTATTGCTGTTAGTGGGCTTCACCTTGTACGTATCTACATTGAGTTTTCGAAGGCTTCTCGCGAAATTTGAATTTTTTCTGCCAAGTGGGGAAATGAAGTTTTTACTGTAAAACTAATATTGTAATACCTACCTGAACACCTGAATAAGCCCTAGTCACTTACCAGCCCGAACCCTCATTTATTAAAATTTTACCAAATCTTTGGTTAAAATAAACGATCAGTGTTGCCAATCTCCTGGCAAACACCCTCGTTACCTAGTTACCAGCCCACCGCTGGTAGCCCTGCCTCACGGGCCGGTCACACCTGCCCTCTTACGTCAATCATAACTCAATAACTCCGTATGAGAGGAGGAGGGTGGGAATCATTCAGGTGTTCAGGTAGGTATTACAATATTAGTTTTACAATAAAAACTTCATATTGCAATACACCCCCTGAACACCTGAATAAGCCTGATTAACAACATTAATTTGGAGGTGGGGAATCAAATCTGCCCAGCCCTCCACTGTACCAGTTGTCAGTCAATATAATTGAGTACGCGAGTCAGTCTCAAGTTCATTTGCCACTCGTCGAAACTAATCTCCCATGTGTGGCCATCTAGGCCTCCCAAATGTGGAGGGAAAAACTCCCTGCACCTCTACCCTAAGGTCAAAACTCATTGAGTGTGGGAGGGATACAAACCTGTTTCTTCTCAGCTGGCTATGTGCCTCACCTGAGTAAAGGAAAAACTGAAGACCTCCCATGTGGCTCTCGGCCTCTCATGTATGGAGGGAACCTGAAGACCTCCCATGTGGCTCTCAGCCTCTCATGTATGGAGGGAAACTCAAGACCTCCCATGTGGCCTTAGGCCTCTCATGTACGGAGGAGAAAACCATGTCCATCGGTGCGTCTGCGACGGTGTCGTCGTTCGTAGTGATGTCCTCTCCTGTAGTGTTGTACCTGCCTGTCTGTTCTCTGCCTGGTTGGCACTAGGATGAATACCCTCAGATAGACCCAGACATGTTCGTTCTTATCTGTCCTAATACTTAAAATCCTCTCGTGATATATCATATCATGAATACCTTCTACATATCCCTAATAATCGCTCCCTACTCTAATACTAACTCAGACAGCGAGATTGTTGGGTTTAAAAATAGAATTTAGGCCAAAGGGCCAGGGCCGAGTATTGGGGACCTATGAGGTCAGTCAGCGATGAAGGGAAAATTGACAGAAAAGTTTGAAAAGGGATGTAACAGGAAGAAAAACCTCTCTGTTGCACAATGAGTCCAGTGTTAGGAGAGCGTGGAAAATAGGATGAGACAATATGAAATCAGGAAAGTGAGAGAGAGAGAGAGAGAGAGAGGAGAGAGAGAGAGAGAGAGAAATACAATTGTCTAGGATGAAGAGAGAGAATATGAAATCAGGGAAGAGAGAGAGAGAGAGAGAGAGAGAGAGAGAGAGAGAGAGAGAGAGAGAGAGAGAGAGAGAGAGAGAGAGAGAGAGAGAGAGAGAGAAATCAGGAAAGTGAGAGAGAGAGAGAGAGAGAGAGAGAGAGAGAGAGAGAATTACAATCGTCTAACATCTCCACCTACGTAAATTGCACCCTCTTCTAAGTTAAAAAGGTATTATCTTAACGATAATATACTCGTATAACTGCGTACAGCTATGAACAACTGAACGAGAACTTGTTGCTAATGCGATCGACTCCTATAACATCATCACTTTACTGTATTGATCCGCGTGCGACAGTAATCGAATCCGATAGCAACATCCGTTATTGTATTCATCCGCGTGCGACGGTAATTACTGTATTCATGTTATAAACGTAGCTGAAGCTAAGAAGGCAAAATTACGTGCATCAGCAACCTGGACAGAAGTCCCAAGCTTTTGTATGAATTCAAACGCAGCCGTGGAAAAGAAACTAATAACATGAAAGAGCTCATTACTGTTGTTTTCACACCGACAAAGGATTAATAAAGTATATAAAGTGTAAGGTTCGTAATACCTATGAAAACGAGTGAAAACGAACGGAATCCTAAATTTAACGCCATCTAACCCGAGGGAAAAACTAGCTTCCAATGAGACGTATTAGTCAAATTTTGGCCTTAATTACATCGTAAGACGAACAGTATGACTTCGTTCCATAAGTTAAGTATCCAGATATTCATTAATACGCTAACTAGGGACAAAAACATTAGCCGAGACCAAGTGATATGGTTGAATCTGGAGCCAAGGAAAAAAACAGACTAGCCGGCATCCTTGTCTGTCTAAGCCACACCTCCTTACAATAGTGCTGTTTGACGACAAGCTAGTGTAATTTAATTTAATAGAAAAGTAATAAATTAATATTTTAATTGAAAAGTAATAAATTAATATTTTAAGGTAATTAAATTAACTTTATCAGGCCTAATATTAATTTCAGTTGTCACTGTAATTTGATAATGCGACTGGTAATAATTTGTAACTGTAATTGACATAAGCGCAATTTAATTACTGACGGCAATTAGTCTGTTAAACGTATGAAGACGTCATACATACGAATTCCTTATATCTGACATCTGATTATATGCCACAAGATAGATACCTTAATGACTATGTTAAATGTCAACATAGATGAACACACGTCTCCTTCAAGACGTTTGTACAAACCTGGCATAAGTGAGGAAGAGTTGTTACGTTAGTTATGCCAGCCAATCAGGACAGAATGAGATGGAAACGGCGACGCAAACCCGTATTCATCATCCGCTGATTCCAGCGTGAATGACTGCCGAGTTAGTGTTTATACTACGCTAATATGATGATACATATAATACAATTATAATGCTTTAGTCGGACAGAATCCGATCTTCATTCTGTTCGATTACATTCATATTGAATTATCCTCAGATCGGATTCTCGTTCGTTTTCAATTAAACCTGTACTGAATTATCCTAAGTCAGAATGCCTTGAGCCTACAGCGTTAGCCACTATAAAAATAACTACTGATATGTAGTACAGCGAATACTTTAGGCTAGGCTAGGCTACTGAATATGCATACGATATATCATCGTGAACACTAGGCTAGCCGTAGTTAATTTTATTCGATTTCTCTCTATACTGAATATCGTAAGTCAATATGTACTGAACGGAGAATTAGTTGATATCAACAATTATCGTATCGTATAAGTAGAGGAAAGTAACCTTAAAGACGAAGGAGCAGTACTCAACCCTTCAGAACTCGACAGACCCGAAACCAGATCTGAAAGACCAACCATGGGCTAAAAGCTTCTGATGCAAGGAACTCGAAGCAGGAAAAAAAAAAACCCAAAGAGGCTCTAAGGACACTGTCCCTCTATAAACTACTACTCTTAATAGAAAACCGACCCAAAGAAACCTGCACTTCTCTTCCTAAACACTATGTAGCCTATTATCCCTACTCGTCTGTATCTGACCTAATTTTTCATCATCCTGAGAACTTACACATCGAGGGAAGGGGAATCTGCTGCCAACACTGCCTGCTCCGCGCCAGGAGGGACGGCAGATCCTGCCCTGTGGGCTTGCGGATCTCCATAACCCCCAGCACCAGTTAGGCTGTCTCTGGAACAGGCAGGGGAGCTGGAAAAGAACTATTAGTAATTTCAGTACCCCTATTGCTCGATCTATCCTCACTTAATCTTGACATAAAATTGGTAAACAGAGACATCATACTCGATGTCAGCCTACTCTCGAGTCTCTTAAAGAGCGCTGTCTGTCTTTATCTTGGTCTACGTTAGTCTCTTCCTGCCTACGCTTACTTCTTAATACGAGACCTTTCCTATGTTTGAGATACCCTAACATCCGGTCCAAAGACCACTCCTGACATTCCACACATCTGGTCTTTACATTACATTGAACAGGCCTACAATTTACGCATAAGGAATGATTATCGTGTCTTAGGGTACTCATCCTTTTCTTGCATTGTTGGCAAAGACGATACGTTGTTGAACTTCCGCTCGCCGTTTTCTGTGATGTCGTGGCCGAGAATGCAGTAGTCGTTGTCGTAGCCTATGTTGTTTCTTCCTTTGCAGAATCAATGTCTAATGACAAGGTATTAAGAGCAATCCAACCGTAATCCAAAGGGATGCGTAATTCGTCACCAAATTCAATCAAATCAAAGGTGCAAACGAAGGCCAGGCAAGACCAAAAAGGAGTTCGCTGTGGATACATCTGTACTCGACCGCGAACGATAAGTGATTGACGTGAGAGGGCAGGTGTGACGGGCCCGTGAGGCAGGGCTACCAGCAGTGGGCTGGTAACTAGGTAACGAGGGTGTTTGCCAGGAGATTGGCAACACTGATCGTTTATTTTAACCAAAGATTTGGTAAAATTTTAATAAATGAGGGTTCGGGCTGGTAAGTGACCAGGGCTTATTCAGGTGTTCAGGGGGTGTATTGCAATATAATTAACTATGTAATTACTGGGTAAGTCACTTACATAAAATTTCAATTTACTATTGATGATAAAATGGCAACACATCTCCACCCAACAACGGCTTATAAAATATGCTGCCTAACAGCAAACAGTGCAATACTATCCCCATTTCACCCACCTATCTACAATTAACCACCTTGTTACCGAGATTCAATGACCATTTCCAGCTCATGCACAGAACACCCCATGTTCTTACTTTTGTAGGAACAAATTGGAAATTACAAAAACAACTACATAGTGCCACTGGATAAGTTCTACAACAGTTTAACTGGGTTGTACTGGACAGTGTTGGGAATGAAAAGAGATACTTAACAAACCAGTTTTGAATATCTACATACTCTCTCTGATATTATTTAACATCAATTAGAAAAGGGCATTCTGTACAGCAAGTACAGTACAGAACACAATTTACAGTTACCTGTATTTGTCAACAACAATTTTTGCTTCATCAAGCTGTGCTGGTGTGCAGAGTAAATTCAATGGATTTGTAATTGTGAAGAAATGCTTTGCTCTGCCCACATAAGTTCCTTGGTCCCAACGGGGTTCATCTATGTTTACACGATTCATTATGACTGGAATAAAAGAATGTAATTACTACACGATTCATTATGACAGGAATAAAAGAAGGTAATTACTACACGATTCACTATGACTGGAATAAAAGAAGGTAATTACATGCTTGCATGTAAAGTTCGAAAACACAATATTAGAATACATATACTATATAAATAGAAGAAATTTGTTTGGTAAATTTGTCTCATAAAATAATACTCTTTTAGTAACACAAAATGGCATTTTTATAATAAAATTCGTTTGTGCCCTATGTCTGTGAGAGGGGAGGAGGAAGGACTCGGATTCCCTAATGACTTGGGAAGTCCAGGCAGTCCCTGGTTATTGGCAGGGACTCCACTCTGATGGATGTGTGTTAATACTACTCGGTCTGCCCTGGGCCCTTCTATCAACAGTACAGTGGACTCCCCCGTATTCGCGTTCTCCAGATTCGCAGAAAATTCGCGCATTTGCGGTAATTTTCTATGATAAATATCCACAAATTCCTGGTTTTTTTTTTATGAATTTCGTCATAAAATGCACTTTTTGTGATAAAACTATTAAAAAAACAATGTAGGAAAATTTTTATTGGGTTTTTCTTGAGTTTTAACTAACAAAATAGGCTGTTTTTAGCATTTTTATAGGGGTTCCAAACATTCGCGGGTTCTAACTATTCACGGGGGGGTCTGGTACGCATCCCCCGCGAATATGGGGGACCACTGTACTAGGTAGCCAGTGCCTAGGCCTAGGGGGAACAACCGACTGGACTAGCGGATCCAGTTTCCACCATGTGTGGATCCACTCTCCGAAAAAGTACTTTAATACGTCCTGACACCGGAGATGGGCACCAATCACGAGTTGTTGGTGGTGAGAGCAAGAGCTCAAGACCTCTACTCTCCTATCAACGTAAGTATTTTCTCCAAAGTTAGAAATTAAGGTCATATTTTAAGATTGAACAGAGGTTAATGAAAGTCTGGATCTACGTAGTGCACACATACCTCCATGACGCTTTCAAAATTTCTACTTACTTGACGCCATCTCGATGTTTGCGGAGTCGCTTGTGTCAATAAAATTCCCATTCCATGTGCTAAATCCGCACACCACTTGTACCCATAGACACTGTGGCACTTTCTTTACAAAAATCATAAACAAAAACACCAACCACGGCTTATCAATGGAAACTACGATTTTTTGGTAGAAGAAGAGTGCACTGAATAATTATTTAAATAAATAGTTAAACGGCAGTATAAGGTCATGAATTGCATAAATTTTTTATATATTCATGATCATTAATTTGAAAATATTCGTTGTTCAAAAACTAAATAGATTCCTGACTCAAATAAGTTTTGCTGTGAACAGCACCTACGGCTTTGTTTGCGCTCTTCTACTGGTTATCAGCGTTGCCAATTGGTATGTGTTTACCTTCCAAACTGGGTACGTATAAGACTTACACGAAACCGGGGAAATAAGTGAAATTAGCAAATCTATTTGTAGTATATATACACATTAGAGTAATTTTATCATTATTGCATTACTATGACAACTAGAATTCATGGAAAAAGTTTGTAAATGCATCGGTGTATGTATGAAGCTCCACTAAATTGGCAACGATGAGTCATTTTGCCATCTGCTCATATCTACTTTAGAAATATCTGTAATTTTGGGGGGCTTATTTGGTTGCAAAAAAGGGATAATAGACATGAATTAAATAAACATTTTGAAGTAACAAACTAAAGTTAAACTAAATAATGAGTAAAGTAAACAATTAAGGGAATAAAGCTTTGCACCTCATAGACTGTGTAGTCGTGTGCTGCCCCCAACTGTGTTTGTGGAGTGAGTGCTTAGGAACCAGGAACAGCAATGTTGATCAAGTGCAATTTGGAGTGAATTAAGACCAAAATGTGTATACTAATTACATTCAAATAAGCACTGTGGAGTTTCAGTTGTGATGGCAGTAAGGATAACACCACCAATTACAGGGTAAAAATGAATTTCGGTTCAAACCATGACCCCGGGAATGAGAAATTTCATACTTTCACTAATATGGGCAACAAAATGTTGTTTTATTGTGCTGATTACAACTACAATCTTGAGTAAGATCAATAATATACACTAACATTGTTCAAATGAATGTTGAGAAGGCTGGGAAAAATGTTGGATCTTTTGCGGTTATGAACGGCACCTCAGTCAGTGAATGCCATATTGGATTTAAAAGCTGCCTTGAAAACATATTTTACGAAGACCTCACATGCCTGTTTTAGTTTGTATGACACTTTCATATATCACATTATGTTGACAAAACTTCAATTTTTTGAATAGGTAGTATGCTTAAAGATGTAATTGTATTCTTGTTTCACCAATTACATATCGAGCGAATAAGGCTGATCCATGCAATAACAACGGATCCACTGCGGTGTTTCCCCCATACCTAAGAATCTACAGTATTTCTAAGTAATACCTAACTCTGCATAGACTGCACGGAACAGTCCTGTGAATACAAAAGCCACCAGGGATTGGGGTCAAATATAGGGTAAAAAACCGCATGGTACAGGAGTGGACCATGTACGATCAATGTGTACAACCCCAAGAAAAGTACATTATAACGCGTCCTGACACCGGAGTAGAGGTCTTTAGCTCCGTTTCTCACCAACAA
Organism: Macrobrachium nipponense; assembly: GCF_015104395.2. Taxonomy (NCBI): domain Eukaryota; kingdom Metazoa; phylum Arthropoda; class Malacostraca; order Decapoda; family Palaemonidae; genus Macrobrachium; species Macrobrachium nipponense. Next base: position 41,069,223 of record NC_061108.1, read on the forward strand.
CAAGTCATGTCTGATGCCCATCTCCAATGTCAGGACACGTTATAATGTACTTTTTTGGGGGTTGTACACGTTGATCGTACATGGTCCACCCCTATACCATGCGGTTTTTTACCCTATGGTAAAATACCGAATGCCTGGCCTCTACCATAATGCGACCACCTTCCCAAATATCGAAAATTATGGCCTTACTTTGTGATTTGGGACTAAAATACGACCAAAACGACCGAAGAGACCGAAACGGCACACGAAATAACCGAAACGACCCTCGATATGTTTGTTTTAAAATTGCAAACTTGTGTAAATAGTAATTAAACATGGCATCGACTAACATTTGTTTTGTAATGTATGTATGGTGGCTGCTAGTTTTAGCAACTCTAGCTACATAGGCTACCATGTCATTGTAGAGTAGTCTAAGTTATCATTATTGTTATTAAAGTGGATCAATGGCATCCTTGGCTTCCTCACCCTTCCCTGTTAGCCTAATAAGCTAAGTAGCTATCGACTAGCTTCAACCCATTTCAAAACTATAGGATTAACATTTTTAGTAATTTGATAACAGGGCTTCTTCGCACTTTACCTGTAATTACCTGGGCAGTGGTTGGTCATGTGGCCTCATATCACCATGAAGACTGAAAAGGTTCAGATTCTGTCAGTTGTTCTCTTGGGCTGTTATCCAAGTTGTTAGTATTATGGTATAAAACCGCATGGTACAGGGGTGGACCATGTACAATCAATGTGTACAACCCCAAAAAAGTACATTATAACGCGTCCTGACATCGGAGATGGGCATCAGACGCGACTTCTTGTTGGTGAGAAACAGAGCTAAAGACCTCTACTCCGGTGTTAGGACGCGTTATAATGTACTTTTCTTGGGGTTGTACACATTGATCGTACATGGTACACCCCTGTACCATGCAGCTTTTTACCCTACAATGCCAAAGCATAAGAAAGTCAAGTTTGCACCTCCGCCAAAGTATCCCTGTGGTGTTTGTAGTAAGGAGTGCGATGGACGGTGGGCTACTTCCTACCTATTAGGCTAGGTAATGCAAATTTCATAGTGCTCCAAAAGTGACTGAGCCAAGGGGACACAATAGGATTACTAATTAGGTAACAGGCAGCCTTTAGCCGTCCCAATAAGTTTTTTGGCCGTTTCGGTAAATAGGTATAGTACTTAGGTAAGTAGGGTAAAAAAGCCGCATGGTACAAAGGTGGACCATGTACGATCAACGTGTACAACCCCCAAAAAAGTACATTATAACGCGTCCTGACATCGGAGATGGGCATCACATTATGTTGACGAAACTTCAATCTTTTGAATGGTATGCTTGGAGCTGTAATTGTATTCTTGTTTCACCATTTAAATATCGAGTGAATAAGACCTGTTCACCGTGATAAGGGTTGGTAGTCGCTGGTGTTTCCCCTATAGATACCTACCTACAAAGAAAAAACTTACTTCGACAAAAAAGTAGAGGTCTCGAGGTGTTGCTTCAACGGACTCTGGCTCTTGATTAAAGTCGATCCTGCTTTAGATACTATATAGGTAAGTCTAAAAGGGTACTACCTACCTACTAGGCTAAGTAGTACCTAAATCCTAGTCCTACCAGGCAGTTAGGTATTGCTATAAACCAAAAAGACCGAATGAATGTGCTATGACGTTACTTGTACCTATAAGTGAAATCTTTGTAGCACGACATTCTCTTACGCTTAAATAGCCTATAAGGAATGCAAACTCCTGCTTACCGCAAACTTGGCGATACTTGTGGGACTAGTAGCTATAGGTAGAGTGGTATCTTCCCTTTCGATTGCTTGCTTACTACTATAAATAGCTACTACCCTATACTAGTCGCAGCCTCGCAGGATTCGCAATAACCGAGACACAGATGTTACTTGATGGCGAAGAACGTGACCAGAGGCCTATAATAACAGCAGGGTTGGTGCAATAGTTTCTTTTGCCGTGGTTTTTACACGTTGTCACCGTCGGCAAGAGAAACTTGTTCTCGCACAATCGAGATATGTCCAGATCAGAGAAGAATGCGAGAGATTAAATAATACAATACTGAAGAGCATAGACTGGTGGTATCGTTCTTTCTAATTTAAGCTATGGTAGTACGGTATGTCAATTTTTTCACTCGATTCGATATTGCTAAATATACACTTTTTGTGATTTAGATTAAATACATTCTAACATGAAGCATGATTTCTTAAAGTGGATAGCCTTTAATTTTCACATATTCTTGAAAATTTGACGATAAGCACATTGAACACGGCAAAATACTCGATTATCGTCTGCTAGGGACACACACCACAATCCGGGAAATCTGATTGGCTACAGCATATCAGCTACTTCTACCATTGGACAGATGAAACCCACGTGTAAATTACCTTCCACATGGACTTACAACTATTGATGAGGTATTCCGTTGTGTTTAATACATTTAAACAGTGTAATGATTATTAATCTAAATGTCATATTTATTTACTACAGCTGTGGCGAAAAAGATGGACTTATAGTGGACTGTATTATATGCTTAACGTTGTTACTTGGTCAAAAACCGCTAAAAGCCTTACGTAACAACTCCACAAAACTCCCTTTGCGGTTTCTAAATTACGGGGAGATATCTCTCAACCCAATTCATTATTAACGAGGATAACACACCAATATCATTAATGAATAGTAGCGCAACTAAGTACTTTCACTTACTGAGCAGTCCTTGTATACATGAACTCAGATCATAAATTGCTATACGAGACACGACGAGAGGTACGCGCCTCTCTCTCTCTCTCAAAATGTTGCGAGTACTCACCGGTTGATTTTCAGACCTTAGAGGACCGCTGTGTTATCTCGTTTCTAAAGTTATTTGCATAACCTTAAAGTACGAACACAATAATGGTTTATCAGATCAATTTATATTCACCATCCACAAAACTGAAACAGGAAAAATGAAATAAAATCGAGGGATATTGAAACGCATTTGATAAATGTAAAGTTAAAATTAATTTAATAACTAAAAGTTAAACATATCAAAGAGTAATAACATATAAGTGACAAATGAAATTAATCACTCAAGGGGAATTGTAAATCAATGGCACTCAAATGAAACAAATTACGACAAAATTAAAAGAATCAGGGCAATCGCCCTTTCTAAATCCACACACACATCACTACACAACACTAGAAAACAGGTCACCTCAAAAGTTGAGCCAGAAGCTGTTCGTTCCGTCCTGCATTCGGGTTTTGTTGGGAAAAGAGACAAGTTATTCAATTACCACGAATGTAGAACTGACGTACAAAGTTTTCATGAACTTAAAAAACTTTACAATAATTATCAAGTTCTTTGTCAAAAATAAATTCCAAATATAATAGTGTGCAACTTCAACATATTTATTAAATGTAGTGAATTAATTGGTGGTGTGTGTCAATATACTTTTGGGTGGTATCATGCCCATACAGTGTACTGCGCACATACGCATACACACCCCTAGAGGGGCATGCAAAGGAGCGATCAGAGGGCGAACTACTACCCTTCCTTTCCCCTCCCGATCTTTTGACCTCTCCTGATGGCTTCTCTGGCGAGAGGCACAAACAAGACCCAATAACACCTTCAACTCTTACCATACGTATTATGCGCAATACATTCACCAAGAGCAATTTCATATATATAAAGACAAATGAATTATCATAACTAAAACAGTAATTATACTTCGTTACTAAAACGTCTACTGACGTTTATGTCAAAAGACTTCGTCTTTGTGTAAAACCATCTTTTCGGTGCTAAGCTCACCACAGATACTACGTACCAGAACATAGCAAAATCAGATAAAATAATGTTAAGAGTGTCATTCTCGAGTAGATGTGATTCTTTCACCCTTATTATGTCACGCAATATATGGGCATGCGAATATATTTGGTTTTCACATGAATACAAATACAGTACCATAGTCTGTCGATTACCTGACAGACGGCAATACGCAGTGAAAATCAATCAATAATTTCTTATGAGACAGACACTAATAACTATAATAAAAGACAAATAGCATGGAAACAATCGAATACACAAATACATTAGAAAATAAAATCGTTGTGAGAGGAATTCCTCACAACAGCCTTCATATCTGCTCCCATCTAACCGAAGAGGCTCTGGGTCTGGAGAAGTTAACTCGCTTATCCACGTACAGTTCACAGTTGCCTCTTCTTTTTTTATTCCCCTGGTCTCGTTCCACCGAAGGCGCTCGAAAAAGGACTACAAATTCATTATCAATAGTTCAGAGGTACTTTGAGAATAACACGGCGTACTCCGTACCATCAGATGTCAAATTCACACTATATCATAACACTGAATAACTGAGTCTTCAATTTTTCCTTGAAAGAGATGATGTTGTCGGTCTTTCTGGTTTCAAGTGTGAATCTCATAAAGAGAATTTGCAAACTTTTTAGTAGTTTTAAATATACATGTAATCAAAATTTCAATACTACAATAGCCCATGTCTGGAGGTTTATATATATATTATATATTATATATATATATATATATATATATATATATATACGTATATATATATATATATATATATATATATATATATATATATATATGTGTGTGTGTGTGTGTTGTGTGTGTGTGTGTGTGTTGTGTAGAGAGAGTTCCAGTGCATGTTGGGAAAGATGTTCGATTTAAATAAGCAATATAATTTTACAATAACTTCACTTCAGGTTCCCATAACATATGAAATTTAACGTTTAACTTTGTTCCATTTTGTTTGGTTTGTGTACAGCCATGGGCATCATTTGGCGGGCGGCAATGAGGGGTGTTCGCCCCTTAAGCTTTCTAGAGGGGTCTCCAAATCAGTGATAGGAAAAATCTATCATATATATATATATAAATATATGTGTGTGTGTGTATGTATGTATAATTTTATAAGGTCACTGTTCACGAAGCAAAGCGTCGAAAATAATATAAGGTTGAAGTGTAGAGGGGGAGTCATTTAAATTAGTTATTTTTGATGTGTTCATTAAGATATAAATAATACATAACATCTAATAGTTAGCTACCCGTTAAGAATATTAAGACAAGCAGTTTCCTCTAAGAGCTGAGACATCTAATCACTCTATCCACAAATGAACTAATGAGCTGACAGGTCTTGAGAACAGATGAAAGCTTCTCTAATATCTTTGACAAAGCTAAGATTTTATCTGCTGCACATGACACTGATACAAACTTGAAAGACTCCAGTCAAGTAGGCAGACCCAAGAGGATCCAAAAGATCTCATCCAAGTTAAAAAAGACTTTTTAACTGATTCAACTGTATGAATGAGTGAGGACAACACAAGTCTTGCTCCTGAGGTATCATTCAAAAGAATCTGTTTTGACATATTAGACAGATTTCTCTCTGAGATGGATAATAGATTCACTCATAACATGCCACTGATAGCAGCGATGAATGCACTTGACTGTAATGCTAATGACTTTTTAAATGACGAGAAACTGTCTACCATAGTACATTTTTATAAGGATATACACATAGATAAAATCCTTCTAAATGCCCAAATTTCTGCAGCAGAGTAACTTTCTAAGAATGACAAGCCTAAGAATTTGTTTGAATTGTATGACTAACTCAAACCAATTGAATATGCCTACTCAGAAATTCTTGAAATTGTTAAAATTCTCATCACCCTTCCAGTAACTACTGCCGGCAATGAACGACTGTTTTCAGTGCTTAGTTTAGTGAAAAAGCATCTACGAACTACCATAAGAAATGAGCGCTTGAATGACTTGCTTCTCATGGCCTCAGAAAAATAGCTTGTTAAACATCTTAACTATGACACATACTGGTTAATAAATTAAGATCAAGGAGGTATCCACTATTGCAGTAGATAATTTGATAATTTGAAATGCATGAAGCATGTTTATTTTGAAATTTCCTTAGATGAACCTTGTTAAAATTACGTGCCATTTTATCTCTACACATTTTCCGAAGCTTAAGATCTTCCTGTTCATATTAACTTTTCTTGTTCTGAATGATCCTTGTGTAGGTGGTGAGCGAGGTATATTTATTGCAACATGTTAAATTGCAGATATTCTAGGGCCAATACTACAGCTTATAACTTGATTTGTTTAGAAATTTCCACTACTTTTTCATCTTCGGGGGGCCTTACAGCAGCTCCCCGGACCCCCCAGCTGGTTAGGCTCGCTTCGCTAGCCACTCCCCGCCTTTTTCAGGGAAGGGGTCCTCAAATAAACCTTTGCCCTCGCCAAGGAAAAATGAAATGAGGCCCCTATGTGCAGCCCCCACAGGGGTGATTCCCTCTCTGGCGGGCTCTTATATGTTTAGAAAATAAGTTGCCTCTATCTATATAATTGTCTTTTTAGTGTTTTATCGTAGCTCCTGTAGAGTAGGAGAGTCTTTAGTTCTCTTTTAAATTTGATTTCTTCTTGTATGATCGTCACTTCATGAAGTATTTTTGTGGTATAGTCTAGGTTAAAAGCATTGTTTCAACTCAGATTATTATTTCTTAGTCTTGTCCCACTGAACACCATCTTCCTACCGTTTCTCGACCTAGTCAAGGTCCTTTAAATATTTTCGGAGACGGTGGCCGAGGTTTGACCTGACTAGAGGTAGTCTTACTTGATCTCTGTCATGTTTATTAACTTCCAGCATGCCTTCCGTTTGTGCTGCATTTGGATGCCATAATAATAGCAAAAAGACCATTAATATGGGTATCCGATATTTTAGTTTCCCAAAAGAAGAAAAAACAGGAATGTCTTCATATTTGCTGATGCTCCCCATTTGATAAAGTTAATAAGAAATCACTTTCTGGTCCACGGTTTTCTTATGGAAAGTGGAAATAGTGTATCTGATGCCAGAAAAGTGCTTTACAAAAAATGGTCGATGCTATGGTGAGAATGAGGGTAAAAAACCCAAAATTGAATTGCCTTTACAAATTCCAAAAAGGTGTGATATTATCTTGCCACTCAATGATTGGGCTACATAACGTGCTAAAACAGTCATGCCATTTCTTTTATTATGACACGGAGGTTAAATCAAGACTGTCTTGAAAGTTTTTTTGGATGCATTAGGCAGATGAGGGGTTCTCATGATCATCCCAATGCAGTTATTTTTGAATACAGATTGAAAAACTTTTTGCTAGGTAGAGATATTGAACTTGTTAGCGATGATACCATTTCATGGGATAACGGGTCAGGCTTTCCATCTCCTTTGTCGTAGTTTGCCTCATCGCTAACAAGTTCAATATCCCTACCTAGCAAAAAGTTTTTCAATCTGTATTTAAAAATAACTGCATTGGGATGATCATGAGAACACCTCATCTGCCTAATGCATCCAAAAAAACTTCCAAGACAGTCTTGATTTAACCTCCGTGTCATAATAAAAGAAATGTCATGACTGTTTTAACACGTTATGTAGCCCAATCATTGAGTGGCAAGATAATATCACACCTTTTTGGAATTTGTAAAGGCAATTCAATTTTGGGTTTTTTACCCTCATTCTCACCATAGCATCGACCATTTTTTGTAGAGCACTTTAGTTTCCTTAGAAATATTTATGACAAACATCATTTTTAGAGACCTGGAATTTGATGTGGATCTTGAGAATGACGAAATATGCTCTGAGGAAACAGAATTTGCTAAATGTCAGAAATCAGGAGACACCACGGGATCTGTTATCGAGGAAGAGTCCTTAAGATATATCGGTGGATATATAGTGAAAAATTTTTCCTTTAAATATCCAAATATAGGGTACATTGTTAACAGCAAGACGTCAGAGACATGGGTCCATTATATAAGTGGAGGAAAACTCTATGCACCATCAGACGACTTTTTTTCTAAATTAAAAATTCGTAGAGAAATTTTTACAGCAATTCATGGCTTTGGTCGTAGACCAGGAACAGAATGCAAAAAAAACAATGGCTGCTGAAATGAAATCTGCTGTCGTTGGTGTTCCTGACGAGGTTGTGGAATTTTTTGCCAAAATATCAGTGTTTTTTAGAATGCGGCACCTCAACAACATTATCGACATGAGTAAAAAGAAACAGAGGACTTGCAGGAGTACAGTAAGAAAAACCATGAAAACAATAACTTAGTTTTTCCCCTCGGGGTCCACACCTGGTTCGGTGAGAAACAAACTCATGCATATCTCAATTCCATCACCATTAAACTGTCATCTTTGTTCTGTTAATCTGTTAGGATTAAAATGAGAGTTCATTGTACCAACACAACTTTCTCTGTGTTCATCCTTAACTCGTTGTGTAGGATTTAGTACCAAGGACAACTTTCTCTACTTTAATCCATACCTCTTTGGTTAGGGATAAGTAACAGTCAATACATTACAGTATTTGTGTTCCCTTGAAAGGTACCTCTATACCCTATGACTTTTTGTTTAGAAGCATCAGGTTATTATGAAACTTTGATGTATGGTCTGCCGTAAGGAAAATCTGGACTTTATGTAAAACAAAATAAAAATATTTATACCTTAAGAAGTATTTTTTTTGGAAAGGTACCCTTGCATCGTGTTACTACATATACCTGTCAGAGTCAGTGCTGTCAGGGGAGACTTCGTAGCGTGACGTCATGCGCAGAGGGAACATATTTTCTCTCGTTGATGGGCCGACCTCTCCGAGTATATTTAAAGGACCTTGGATCTAGTCTTCGTACAGAACGAGTCTGTCAAAGTGGAGGCAGATGCACGTCATCATCAGTGAGACGCCATCAGATTCCACGCAATCAGGAGTGAATTAAGTCGCCTGAAACAATTATTGTAACTTGTGCGTCGCTGACGTGTCATAAAAACTGTGGTCAATATAAACCAGAAAAGATTTTCAAAGGAAGAATGCTTCGAACATTACGAGTATGCCGGTATTTAGGCTCAATGCGTTTTGTTACATAAAATCAACATTTATTATTTTTGTGCAAAACGCTGACAAGAATTCATATTTTATGCAAAGGTGGGATATGTTATTTACTCTGTTAGCTCAGGACTAGTTCTGACTCCTTCTGAGTACAGAATACTAAGAATGTTATTTCCTCTTACAGGGAGGGAATCGTTGTCTCGTTTAACAATTGTTCTTGCTCACAAGAACCTGAACTAAGCGTTAAAATACGACAATTTGACAAAACATGCATAATTTTAAGAGAGATTCCTGTTGGTATACGAATGTGTTTACAAGAATGTGCACGAGAGCATAATTGGCAGAAAAAAAGTGCATGTAAGTAAGACAGTTGTAGCTCATTTGTATATAAAATATTTGACCGCTCCTACGAGGTACCGAACTGTCCATGTATCGACGACCATGATCATACAACTTGTTTCTTACCTTTCAGGTATGGTTATGGCCACAAGCTTAATGGATAAATGTTCGTGAGCAGACAAGATGTTAATATAATCTGGAATTATGTACGGTATGAGTGACGTATTTCTCACTAGAGAGGGTAAGTCTGAGCCACTCCATGTTTGCCTTATTATCAATTGAATGATCCCTAAAAATATTGTTGTTATTATATTAAGCGGGTCTGTGTCATGACCGAATGTTGCCTTAACTAGTAATTCATATCATCAGCGTTAAAAAGAATTCCTTTTACGGAAGGATAATTAGAGGCTCACATGACTACTGTTAGATATCTAAGTATGGCAGTTGTGTAGTCTTGAAACTTCATTTTTACAATTCCCCAAGTGTAACCATGACATAAAATTGATAGAAATATATTAGAGTCGAGACGCCATGTCCCGATCCAGTGGATGTCAGGTAGTCTATATACCCAAGATCGGACGAAGGTGCCTTCATTTTGCCGACTTCTGTAGGGACCAATAGTGACTGAGGCTAACCCCAGGCTGGACGACGGCAAATATAAACATTACCTGTAGACTGTCGTAATGATGCACAGAGTAGATAAATTTGTGGATACAAATTGCTCTACGTGTCAGAAGACGATATGAGTCAGCGGTTGACAATGGTTAAATAAAAGTAGATTTCTACTTCAGGAATACTGACTAAACATAGACAGATTATAAGGAAAGGGTATCAAAATGTCAAAAGATGGTGGAACTGTTAGCCTGTCACGCCCCTTCTAAATTTTGACAAGAGGAAATGATAAGGTTCTCAATCGTAAAGGTAAAGAGAATAATGTCACTGAGTTATTGGAACCTCAAGAGGCCAATGAAAACCGAGAGCCATAATTTGTTAAAAAAATAAAAGTAAGAAAAAAAATATATAATCAAACTTGAGAGAAGAGACATCGTTTCCATGCATCAGCATTCCTGGGAACCAACAAGATCTTTAGAGTGGAAACAAAGGACGGCCTCGGATTCCAGTGGCCGTATTTTCTGATAATCTGGATTCAGCTAAACACTGACATTTCCAACAGCCTCACTGTCACTGATATTATGATATAGATGTGATCTACATAAATGACTACAGAGAAACGTTTCTGGATGGCACTTGCACTAATTCATGTTGAATATTTCTCTTGGACGTAATTGGTTTGCTAATTCTACTGACTACAGTTGGGTTACCCTTGTCCCCCATACGACGAGCAGTGTGTATGAACTAGGAAATCCCCTCACGTCATTTCTTTTTTAAGGCTCGAAATGTTTCCTAAAACAGGCCCTGCGAGCAGTTGAATGTTTTTTCTTTCTTTCTTAGATTTTCTTCCGAGGTTCTGACATTTTTTTTCATGTGTGGATCCATCTACATCAAGAAAAAAAAATTATGAAATGTTTTTTACCTTGGAGGTGATTTTAAAAAGTCCTGGACATTACACCAAACACATTCATGGCTTGGTTGATGTAAATGAATTGCAAATATTTTTAAATAGAGTTTGACCAATTACTTTTGTTTACCGAACATACACTTGCAATGGGAAAGATACATAAACAAAGTATTTCGCTCACTTTTTATTGATTCGTCATAGCGTATGACACACACAAACAAAATAACAATAAAGCAACGTAATGGCAAATGCGTATATTGATTTAGTAATTTTTCTCTTGCGTAAAGGGTACATCCATTCATACTAGAAGAGCTGTACTGAAGAACATGACATATCTGGAGTTTTTGTTAACCTGTTGTATCTTTGAAATGCCACTGATTGGTTAAAATATTTCAA
>NC_061108.1:41080839-41093339 GCF_015104395.2 Macrobrachium nipponense
ACCCATGCATATATATATATATATATATATATATATATATATATATATATATATATATATATATATATATATATATTATATAAGGTTTTCAGGCACAGACTCCGTCTTAGGCAATTTCCATTCAATGCCAAGGCACACGTGACATGTATCACTTTATGACAACACTTCACCAGTTCATTATATCTCTTCTTATCAAGAGTAGAACTTTGAAGGAAAAGACGGAAATCAATGATCTGTTGCCCCATATAATTGACTATGAAGCCGACGGCCGTTTCAGGGACTTACAGCTCTTATCACAGCCATAACCTACTACTTTTTATTATGGAAGAATTGTTCTCCAAAATATAGGGTAGTACTACAAGCAAAAAGTTGGGGATAAAGATAAATACCCGGAGAAAAACGAAAATTAACAAAAATAACTAAGATTATAAGAACACGCCGCCCATTCCCCACCCCCCCCCCGCCCGCACCATACCTCTACAAAGAAACAAGAGAGCGAAAGATTCATAGATCAGGATACTTCATCTTGCTCTGTGAAAATGTTTCACGTTCATTTCCGTTTCTTTCCACCTTTTCATCTCAATCTCCAGGTTTTTTTTTTTTTTTTTTTTTTCATTCGCTTATATTTTGGAGTGTAATTTCGCCATAAAAGATATATATAAATTTTAATTATATTATTATATATATATATATATATAATATATATATATATAGATATATATTATTATATATATATATATATATATATATTTATATATATATATCTTTTATGGCGAAATTACACTCCAAAATATAAAGCGAATGAAAAAAAAAAAAAAAACAAAAAAAAAAAAAAAAAAAAACCTGGAGATTGAGATGAAAAGGTGGAAAGAAACGGAAATGAACGTGAAAACATTTCACAGAGCAAGATATTATATATATATATATATTATATATATATATATATATATATATATATATATATATATATATATATATATATATATATACTATATATATTACTTGGGTTCGTGAAGTATTTCAGTAACGACGTAATGTTAGTTTCGAGTGTTCCAATGATCAAAATCATGGCGTCACATTTCTAAGATCTGAATGTAACATCACATCTAAATACTCCTTCACAGCACATTACATAGAGCCTATAAGCACAGACACCGCTCCATGGTTTACTGATAAAAAAAAAAACTAATAGTCAAAATGCTTGGAAAGAACAACGGAGCATCTGGTCCCTCATCCTGATGTAGATAGGGTAGGGTTGGCGAGGGGGAGGGGGGGGGTGTTGGTTGTGAGGCGAGGCGGTTAATCAAGCAAGATGGATGTTTAGAGCACGAACTGGTTTGATTTTAAGAGTGAAATTTTTTCATAAAGTATGTAAACTCTGTATGTCAGAGTCTGCACTATTACGAAGCCTTTAATACTCTCTCACTTTCTCTTGCTCTCTTTTCAGTCAGGAAATTGCTTAAACATGGAGTAAAATAGATCAAATTTGAATGTGCTATAACAAGCTATGTCAGTAGGGGTTCCGCTGTATTAGCACACGGAGTTCTTGGTATCCTCCCGGTTTCCGTTTTCACCTTTTCAGAAGAGAAAATTCAGTTGCTGATTATCTATCTACTCCTTGTCTTGACTTGTCTAGGAAACTTTGGTAGAAACTCCACATTCTGGCCGATTTTCTTTGAAAGCTCTCAAGAATTCACAGTGAAGAAGGGGTAAACGTTGTACATAATTATAATACTCTACAAACTGTGCACGACTATAATTTATAAGTGAAACTTAAAAACAATACATATACAAAATTATTGTCATGCAATATACATTGAGGCCTCTAAAAAATTAATGTACATTAAGTATTTCATCTTGTTATTTCAGGCCGACTTTCCAATTGCTGTAGAGTTCTAGTTGTCTCTGTCACAGTGCGGAAGAGTGCACTGCAAGTCCCTGGCAATTGGGAGAAAACTTCATTGTTATCACTCACAACAGTTCTTCCTTTCGGGTCACCTGAAGTGAGAAACAGAAATTCTTCAAGCAACGTGGGTCATTCACACTCTTCGAAATCACATTTTCTTAGTTAATCATTCAGTTCCTGCCTTGAATAATGATTATTATATTATGTATAGTATACTATCTTTTTGTTTATCATATCCTCAATTGCATTTGCAAGAATTGTTCATAACCTTTAAATTCAGTCTCTTTTGCTCCAATATGTCCGACAGTTCCAAACATACCACATCTGTTCAGTCCCACACTATTCCCCCTCATCGTCTTAAGAAGAGAGGTCATTGGCTTCTAGTCCCTGTACCTGATGTCATTTGTATTCTACAGCAGGAGTTTTCAACCACAGGTACTCGTACCCCTGGGGTATGCGTACGCAAAGGATCAGTTTCAGCCATTTCATTGACTCCCTTTGCAGCTGATGTAATAATAATGTATTTTATTTTTGCAGCTCAGTATACCATAACTTTCAAATTTTACTGCATAGCCAGAGGTGAATAATTATAAAAAAAATTGCCTTTATTTTTTTATGGAATTCTTAGCGTTTACAATATTATTGGTTATGTCAGGAGAGTTATGCACTTACTTCCCCTCTGTACAGTTTTTTTTATTTGTTTTTGTTTTCCATGTTACACAAAGTGAAGGGTGGCACATTACTGACATTACAAATACCGTTTCTTTTCCACGGTACACAAAGTGAAGGGTGGCACATTACTGACATTACAAATACCCGAAACGGTACGTGGGGAGGAAAAGGTTGAAACCCCCTGTTCTAGAGAAATCCAGAGAAGGAGTTCTAATAATATTAACTCAATAAATGAGATTCAGCACATCCGGAAGTTAGGTATGAACACACAAACGTTCTTTTTCTTGTCCGGCGATTTCTGCTCTGTTACCTGTGACTCTCAAGGTTAAAATATTCTTGGCGCGAATCTGAAGAGTGTGTGTGATCTTGAGTTACCGAACAATCGATATTTTGCAAATAACTGAAATATTGATGCAGTGAATTTATACAAGTTCATGGTAGGGGAAGTTGCGAGAGAGAATTAATGCGTTACTCTTTCGTATGAGAGTTCAGAGTGACTTAAGAATGTGAGAATGACAGTAAGTGTGATTGGGAACCACGAGAGGAGACTTGCAGTGTGGGGAAACCAGTTTCACACGACTGAAAGTAGCGCCCAAAATAACAGTAAAACCCAAGATAAATTAAAGTAGGCCCAAATGATCTTGGTTACTTTTTCTTATGTCATAAGATACGACGAGTAGGTATACAAAGTCATTCATTTTTCGGTACGCACAGCTTACAACAATCAACAGTGGCTTGAAAAGTCTGTAGTTCCACCAATTTATCAAAATTTGTCAGCGCTTCAGATAAGATACCGCGAAGAAGAATATTTATCCATTTTACGGCTACAATTTATAAAGATCACAACGCGAAGATCGCTCGGCTCAGGCGGTTTGCAGCAAGACCACCGACAGGTCTTGCGTGCAGCGGCTGCGTAAGAAATGGGCTGAAAGACCTCTGCACACCTCGCTGCAATACTCCAGACAACGGAGGAGATTCCAAATGCAAACTGAGGAAGATGATCAAGTAGGAAAGATGGCAGGAAAGACAGTCGGTTCGAATTTCGAAATAAATTTTCATTCAGTTTTCGGAAAGACCAGCGAAAGGAAACTATTAGCAACTCATTTCGGAACCAAGAGATTCGACAGAAGCAATTATTTCATGAAGAACGGTTCGTTGTTATCTATAAAAAAAAATGTAGCAGAATGGACGGATTTTTATACGAGAGTATATGAAGCGTGTCTAATTGAATGTACTCTTGCATGAATAACTAGTATCCCTGCATACGACGAAACAATTATTTCGATAAATAGTTGCACGTCGTTAACAATTTCCCTATTTTGATCTAGTATCTATTCCTTGTTTGGTACACTGAACCATGTCTCTAGACTGAGAAAACCGTCACTAATACGTCAAAGGAACTGGAAGAGACAGTTCTTTCATAAAGCGAGAATCTTCTGAAGACGACGAGACAGCAGCTGCCCTCTCTTCTTGGCTCGTCTCTCTCAGCAGATATGATGGACACATGAGTTATATAGAAACTGGTTTGACAGGAGGAGACTTGACCGAAGGTGACTAACGCTGTATCAGATCTCCCGCTTTTAGTGTTTTATTACAGAACTGAGGTTTCCTCTTCGTATGCTTCTCTGTTGTAGAGATGAACTAGGAAATCTTATATATCTATTAATACAGAAATATTAAATTTCCACTCCTGCCTTGTGATAAAGCTCTTCAAATATTATTCGACGTTTAAGCCAAATCCTATTTATAGATTTCAGTCAGGGAGAAAAATGTATTTTCACGTGTATTTTCTTTAGGCCTCATATATACCTTTCAATAAGAGTGTTCGTACAAAAAGGAACCTGGCACTCGAGGAAGAGGAGAACTGTGTCTGCACTGGAATAGCACTACTATTCTGTCACTCAGTCAAGGAGTGAGTGCAACTATTTCTCGTCGTACGACACAGCAGTGGTCTGAATCCTCCGGAAAATTAATCAGAGCAGATCCCGGAGGAAACTCAAATCAGAGGCGTCTCCATTGGCCCGTAGGCAAAAGGCCTCCCTTACTTCAAGCGGGAGATCGAATCACCATAGCCTAACATTTGGTCGGTTGTTCGCAAACAGACCAGAAAGTTTCTGCTTCAACAAATAAATCATAATTAAGAAGTTTAACCAGAATATACTACATTGCACATATCAGCTTCCACACAGAAGCAGAATGGAAGTTGAAAATTTCACAAATATATGACTCATTAATTACACATACTATGTCAAATCAGGCGCCGTGTGGCCAACAATTTACAATTCAGAAAAATATACATTTTCGTAAGATTATGGGCTAATTCAAGACAATAAATTCACTCTCACACTTTTAGAAGAACTGTTCCAGCTCTCATTTGTATCTTTTGATCTTTAACGATAAGAATGAATAATTATTTGAAACTTCGAGATTTACAAGCAGTAAAACGTTCCAAGGTCAACCAATTCTTCCTTAAAGTCTGCCACGAACTTACGGCAACAGCTCATCGAGTCTGTCGGCTTTCACCTGCTGCATCGCAGCCTCCGATGGGTCCCCAATCAAATCTACGTAGATTACTAACCCATTATTAGTTATGCTTCGAAGTGGCCAAAATGATTAATTTTGTCTCATTTCCATTTTTCTCAAACAGCAAGTTTTATACATTTCATACGACCTTCCCTTTTCAACTAGTATTTTACTCCTATTTTCGTTGGACGAGTGGTTTACGTGCTCGTCTACCGATTCGGTAGTCCAGAGTTCGAATGCCCGCGCTGCCAACGTGGAGTCAGAGAAATTTGTTTCTGGTGATTATAAATTAATTTTTCGACATAATGTGGTTCAGATCCCACAATAAGCTGTAGGTATCATTGCTAGGTAACCAACTGGTTCCTAGCCACGTAAAAATATCTGATCCTTCGGGCCAGTCCTAAGAGAGCTGTTCATCAGCTCAGTGGTCTGTTTAAACTAAGATATACTTAACCATAGAGGCAAGGCTCTCAGAAACATGGAAACAAAATTGCATCGTGTGAAACATTTACGCACAAAGTCAATGAGTTTCAAAACATTAGAACGAATGAAGGTGAAGTTGAACTTTGGAACATTCATGATGAAGAAACATCAAACATATATTTAAAAATAATAACAATAATCTCCTTCCTTGTTCTAGAACAGTTTAAAAAAGATCACGTGAATAGCTCGGGCTCCAAAAATAGTTACACTAGAAAGCGCAAGAAACATCAGCTGACGCCCCTGACACACAGGAATAGTTTTCACTACTGATAGTGAACGTCCATAAAAAGTGGCCTGCTTAGCAACCAGTCACTCTGTTTGCCAAAAACTTATAAAGATTTTCAACCACTCCTCCCTATCTTATCGATTCCTGTGAATCTCCTGCAAATTTATTCTTGGGAGCCAGGGAAACTATATGAGAAAAACTTGAACTCCAAAGAATAACAAGAACTGGCAGGCCCAGTTAAGAACCATTAATCCTTTGCATACCTAATAATAATTCGTGTCTGACTTTGAATGGTAATTTCTTTCATTCTTTCGGAATATCCACTTCTTTTGTTATATTCGTATTCTTTCAGAAATGATGAAACAGAATGGCATTTTTTTCTACGTGAGTTTACATTAGTTTTAAAATAAGTAGTCAGAGAAAGCGGATGAAACCGAGCTGAAATAAGTTCTTCTGAGAACTTCAACTTTCAAGTAGTTCATACCCATAATTTCTCAACCATCGAATAATGCTGGTCTTATCTGCCAAGTAGCTACTCAGTTCTCAGCTGATAACTCTTGTAGACGTTTAACTGACCTTCAAAGAGGTTATTCGCCTAACCCTCATCTACCCCATTTTGTCTGTTATCGACACAGATCAAGTAACCTGTGGTTTTATTTGTTGAGAGGCTTTGCACTTGATATATTGTTTAGCAAGCACTGTTGATTAGCATTGTTGATTGGCTAATTATTGCATGATGAGTTCAGTAGTGCATCTAACGACAGAGACTGAAAACCGAGTGTAGATTCTTGCCTGTCTCGCAACAAGGTTAATATTTGTCAGTTATTCATGTGCCTGCCATGGAAGACAGTAAGCTCATAGGCCCCGCTGACTGCACTACTGAGGAGAGACTCCCACTCCCTTCCAACGACTTCCATTTAAAACTTTTTTTTGAAATCCTACTTGTAGTACTCACGTTCACCGTGCATATTCTGTAGGCTCATTTATATACTATTTTGTTAATAATTAACCTTTGACTTTTTCCTTTTCTCTTCTGCCAAGTTTTGGAAGTCTTCTTCTGCTTCCTGATTTCCTGATTTGTGCAATCTTTCTCCCTTAACGATGGGGCTAATCCTTTTTAGGAGGTAAGGATATTTCAGTAGTTTGCTCCTAAATTTTGTACTAACATTCTTCAGTGGATGACCATGGATTTTTAGATTTTTGTAAAACGAAATACTGAGATGCCCATTTGTCTGTCCAGCCGCACTTTTTCTCTACGGCCTCAGATCTTAAAAATGACTGAGGCTAGAGGGCTGCAAATTGGTATGTTGATCACCCAACCTCCAATCATCAAACATATCAAATTGCAGCCCTCTAACCTCTGAAGATTTTATTTTATTTAAGGTTAAATTTAGCCAAGATCGTGCGTGTGGCACCTCTGTAGGTGTCAACAACACAGGCTACCGACTGGCCGTAGAGGGTTTCATACAGCAATACACGCTGTACAAAAAACGCGATTGCGCCGAAGAAATTTTGGGCGCGTTTTTTGGCTGGTTTTTATTAGTTACTGGAGATGAGATATTATTCTCTTCTCGTGTTGTAAACGAAATATTTTTATTCTGCTTTGGTGCACTAATTTGTGATCTTATCTCTCGCGTCAATAATTCTGGGAGGCTCTCCATCCGCCGCTCTCTTGCTCCACCAGGCGGACCTCTTCTTTGCCGGTTATAGTTTGCAATTTTCTCGAAGCACTTCTTCCTTAGCTCGTAAGTTTCTTGTAATACAGGAATCTTTGGCTTATTCTTCAGTGTCCCAAACTGTCACATTTTTCAGAAGCTGGAACTTCTTATCAAATTATCTGAATGCTTAGTATTCGACAGTCCGTTCTCCAATACCTTCATAGCGTATTGGCTCAAATGATCTCTATTTATCTGGGTCCTGTATACATGTGTATAATTGAAATGGCAAAGGCCTCCAGATCTCTTCAATTTCCTGTTTTGCGTCCGTCATCAGAACAGATTACTTTGAATTCAATCTCTTGAGCATAGCAAAGATTCTCTCCCAACTTCTTAGTTTACTTCTTTTCATCAGTTTTGTACCCATTTCTACTGCTACTCGGAGGTTCTTTGTATTCTCTTAGATTTTACTTTTATGAGGTCAAAGAATCCCTCTTCATATTTCTGTCCATAACCCCATTCCCGTAGGAGTCGAGATGAATGATTATCAGTTTGATAAGGCATGTTGCTTTATCTATGGTCAAGTATTAAAAATATCCAGCAGTAAACGAATAACAAACCGAATGTTCGAAGTTAAGTTCATCCACTTACTGTATCAATCATACTTTATCACAATAACACGAATTTCAAAGCGTCGGCAAACTCTCTTTAATGGAAGCTCGTTTTCTGAGTCATGGAAGCAGCATTGGTCCTCGTTCCTCAACGCGATGATTCATCCTTACAGAAATCTTAGAGTAAGGTCGTAAGCGGCAGTGAAAGTAATTGAGAAAGCAGGAGAGCTTTCCATTACAAGGAATAAAGAGGAAGTTGGCTTTGCCAAACCTCACTGGACATCAGCCATTCATTTTTTTTTTTTCACCTGTACTGGAGGACTGTACGTTGCTGACACCATTATTCCTCTGGCAAGTTCTGACAGTGACCGTTGTTCAGTCAAAAGACTCAGAATAGCCATATTATAAAAATAACTTCATTTCTAGCTTACTGCGGTCTCTCAAAAGGCATCGGCGCCGGTTACTGAAGGCCTGGATGTAACTAAAGCACCTGACTGACTCTCTTATCACCAATTCACACGAGAAAACCCCTGGAGTCTCACTTCGTTGTCTCTTTGTCAAATCTATTTCATTATTGCCTCTCCTACGTCTGCATATGAACTTGGAATGTTTTTTTATCACTTTTTTCCTTTAGAATAAAAACGGTAAACATTTTCCCATAAATCAGACATTATTGGGGGTTGGTGGATCATGCTGGAATTTTATCATGATTTATTTCGCACGTGGTATTCAAGTTCTAATATTGACAATCCCTATGGCCATATGATATCTTTTATTCGTCACAACAAATATAGAATATGCATAAGCATATTCTATATTTGGAATGGAATGTAGTCTATAAAGCCAGACAGAGCGGCACTTTCAATCATCCAATTGGTAGGTCAGTGAAAAGGTGCTGAAGCGGTTGAACAGCAAAATACAGAGATCCAAGAGATGACGGCAATGGCATTCAAGGATCTAAAACATGAAGGTGTTATACGAGAAGACTGGAAAAAGGACGAGGGATGGATGGTCAAATAAAAGATAAAAGCGAGTGCAGCTAAGGGCGGAAGGGACGATGCAAAAAGTGCCTAGCATCAGGTGCACCGATGATGCAACACAAGAACTGGGCGGTAGGTATTACTTTGTGATAGATTACTGACTGCACGCCGCTTATCGTCAAGTGGAGGTACTAGTGCTCCCTTCTCTTATCACAGGTTTTTTTTTTTTTCTTCTTTTTTAATGGAGACGAGGGTTTTTCTGCATCTGTATGATACTGAAATTCTGGTGTTCATCCTCCAAGGAATGGGGAGTCCCAATTAACAAATAATTGTGTTGTTTCTATTCTTAAATGGCCACAACTTAGCTAATTCTGCACAAAATATGCAAAGAACAATGCCTCATGAATTCGTAGCACTCTAGCAGTGTGAGAAATTGTTCTTGTGGAATGTTAAGTTAATTTTTAGGGCATAAAATCATTTCTCGGTCTCCTGCTGATTACTCGCTAAAGGTCTGCGTAACAGGAGATAATTAACTTGCTGGCTTAGAATTCTGTATTACTCCGATAAACTGATCAGTGTTTTCAATACCTGCTGGTTCCTTCTTTGTGTCACCGAATCACCTGTACAAAAATCATCAGTACAAAAGGCATTTTGTCTTTTCTTCCACCGTATTTACTTTATTAAAATATGGCAGATGTTTCGAAGAGACAAAAATTAATCTCTGATATGATGTATTAAGACTCCATTTCAGCTTCTAACAATCAACAATCTCACAATTTTTCAGGTCCCCTCCCCTGGCAAGGTCATCTAATCATCGGCCTTTCTTGGATACATTCTTAAAGTCTTGAATTAAACTGACATTATTCCCTAAAAATAACATTGACATTCGTCATTCACGTTGGCACATTCGATGGTAGTCGGCATGTGGCCTGAGTAGAGTGAGAGTTGCTTGGAATCTGCATCATCATGATAACGTCTGCTCTCCCGACAATTTGCTCACTTCACATGGTATGTGACCCCTGCTATTTGACAATGTCTGGAAAGAAGTTAGAAGCTTTTTCTAACCTGGAGACGAGAAACTAAATATAGAGAAAACAGATATATACTGACGGAAGGGGAGATGGATGGAATGATTTACTATTGTCAGCTAAAAACAGGGACTATTTTTAGAATATATATGTCATATGTATTTGATATCCTTTGCTAACTACCAGTCTGTACAAAATCGTCATGAGCAGTTTACTCGTCTTTCCCCCTCGTTTTGTCTCTCTAAAGAAGACCGAGCATTCGCCCTGAGTCTAATATTGTTAGTTCGAAACTGGGTAACTTACCATTTTACATACAACTTCACCCTTTTGTTTTCTCGTCTCCCGGTTTTATTTTTCCTCCTTCGGTAAAAGCCAGCGGCAAAAGTGAGGCCGGTATGCACTACATTCATTTTTCAAACGGCGAACACCGCCTTCATGACGTCAAGAACCTGTTCCTTGGCGGGAGAAACTATATAGAGGCTAGAGACGCTTCCTACATCGACTTATTCAAGAGTCAGTATCAGAGTCAGTGCATCGAAAGAGTGCGCCGCTGGTCCGTCCTTCAACAGTCGTCACTCTGTAACTGTTACAGCCACAATTTTGTTTACCTTTTATTGACACCCATAAATAACAGCACTATGAAGGACTCCGTAGTGATACTGCTTTGCTTTCTTTTGTAAGTACAGAGAGCACTTTCGTGAACAATATGTTGTGACGTAAAGTCTGTATGACTAAAGTAAAGGTTTACTAGTAAACATATCTTTGTGTAATATGTATATATATTTGTGTGTATATATATATATATATACACATATATATATATATATATTATATATATGTGTGTGTGTGTGTGTGTGTGTGTGTGTGTGTGTGTGTGTGTTTAAGACAATCGCCTTTGTGGCATTGACTTCTTTGATGCAAAGTTTTTCAAAATTTCCTTACTTCTGCTATCAATGATTCTTCAGAATTCTGGATAAGTATACATAATTCTGAAGAATCATTGAAAGCAGAATAAGGAATATGAAAACTCAGCATCAAAGAAGTCAATGCCACAAAGGCGATTACCTTAAAGAAAAAAAAAAGAAGAAACACACTCACACACACACACACAACACACACACACACACACACACACACACATACACACACACATATATATATAATATATATTTATATATATATATATATATAGATATATATATATATATATATATATATATATATATATATCCAATGTAGCACGAAGAAACACGTGCTTGAGAATATGTGAAAATGCTTTGGTGTGTTCAGTGCGTTGTCATTATAATCCTCTAATCGCTCCTCAAATGATGAAGTTATACGAAACAAATACCTACGCTATAGTATAAGATGTCGTTAATTTATTTCTCTATTGAGAAGATGCTTTTTGGCTGCAAAGATAAACGCGCCTGAAGTAAACTGTGGCGGATACAGGAAGAAAGTCGGAAGACATAAATATCCCGGAAGTGAGTAGGAAATCTTTGTCTGTGGACGTCTAACCTTGGCTATTCGGTGTTTTCTATCCGTCCGACCGACTCTTGGTGTATTTTTCTTTCCATCCTCATTAATCTTGCTCAATAAGCACTGACCGAAGTGTTACACTGCTTGCAGGACCTTGAAACTCAATTCTCCTAGAAGGGCTCCGTTTGGCTGGGTACTCTCCTTTTAATTAACATCATGACTAGAGCGTAGTTGTTTCTTGTGGGTTGTCCGCCTGAGATTCGACCCTTTCGACATACGAGTAGTATATTACTGTCTCTCTCTCTCTCTCTCTCTCTCTCCCTCTCTCTCTCTCTCTCCATGACTAAAGCGTCCTTATATTCTTCATTGAAATCTTGATACTATGCGAAGCGAGCTTGTTGTCGTCGTTTTCAGCTGTCATCACCTGAGCTCATCAACAGTATAGCTAATACTCGTTTTCCTGATATGAACTTTGGTCTGAACTTTTGCGCCGTTTTCCGTCCGTGGAGCCGGTTATAGTCGTCACTTCAGTCATGTGTGGATTTAACAAAAATAGAATAAATAAATAATAAATCTATAAATGAGTTCAGCAAACGTCGTTTTATTGCGAGAAGTATGGAAGTCAGGAATGATTATGGCTGCTGGACTCAGGCGAAATATTTATAGACTTCAGAGGTATGACTCGTCCATCAAGTGAGGTTGCCGACTCATGTACGTTGTCTGATAATATATATATAATATATATATATATTATATATATATATATATATATATATATATATATATATATATATATATTGCTACTTTCAAAATGCATATTTCCCCTCTTTGAAATGTCATGTAGATTGTGTAACATTTTTTCAGATTCCTAGATAGCTTAGAATAGGATGTTTTAAAATGTGTGTTCAGATTTCGCATTACATATTGTAAAAGAATA
>NC_061108.1:41103124-41115166 GCF_015104395.2 Macrobrachium nipponense
ATCGTCCCTTCCGCCCTTAGCTGCACTCGCTTTTATCTTTTATTTGACCATCCATCCCTCGTCCTTTTTCCAGTCTTCTCGTATAACACCTTCATGTTTTAGATCCTTGAATGCCATTGCCGTCATCTCTTGGATCTCTGTATTTTGCTGTTCAACCGCTTCAGCACCTTTTCACTGACCTACCAATTGGATGATTGAAAGTGCCGCTCTGTCTGGCTTTATAGACTACATTCCATTCCAAATATAGAATATGCTTATGCATATTCTATATTTGTTGTGACGAATAAAAGATATCATATGGCCATAGGGATTGTCAATATTAGAACTTGAATACCACGTGCGAAATAAATCCTGATAAAAATTCCAGCATGATCCACCAACCCCCAATAATGTCTGATTTATGGGAAAATGTTTACCGTTTTTATTCTAAAGGAAAAAAGTGATAAAAAAACATTCCAAGTTCATATGCAGACGTAGGAGAGGCAATAATGAAATAGATTTGACAAAGAGACAACGAAGTGAGACTCCAGGGGTTTTCTCGTGTGAATTGGTGATAAGAGAGTCAGTCAGGTGCTTTAGTTACATCCAGGCCTTCAGTAACCGGCGCCGATGCCTTTTGAGAGACCGCAGTAAGCTAGAAATGAAGTTATTTTTTATATGGATATTCTGAGTCTTTTGACTGAACAACGGTCACTGTCAGAACTTGCCAGAGGAATAATGGTGTCAGCAACGTACAGTCCTCCAGTACAGGTGAAAAAAAAAATGAATGGCTGATGTCCAGTGAGGTTTGGCAAAGCCAACTTCCTCTTTATTCCTTGTAATGGAAAGCTCTCCTGCTTTCTCAATTACTTTCACTGCCGCTTACGACCTTACTCTAAGATTTCTGTAAGGATGACTCATCGCGTTGAGGAACGAGGACCAATTCTTAAGCTGCTTCCATGACTCTCAGAAAAACGAGCTTCCATTAAAGAGAGTTTGCCGACGCTTTGAAATTCGTGTTATTGTGATAAAGTATGATTGATACAGTAAGTGGATGAACTTAACTTCGAACATTCGGTTTGTTATTCGTTTACTGCTGGATATTTTTAATACTTGACCATAGATAAAGCAACATGCCTTATCAAACTGATAATCATTCATCTCGACTCCTACGGGAATGGGGTTATGGACAGAAATATTGAACGGGGAGGGATTCTTTGACCTCATAAAAGTAAAATCTAAGAGAATACAAAGAACCTCCGAGTAGCAGTAGAAATGGGTACAAAACTGATGAAAAGAAGTAAACTAAGAAGTTGGGAGAGAATCTTTGCTATGATCAAGAGATTGAATTCAAAGTAATCTGTTCTGATGACGGACGCAAAACAGGAAATTGAAGAGAGCTGGAGGCCTTTGCCATTTCAATTATACACATGTATACAGGACCCAGATAAATAGAGATCATTTGAGCCAATACGCTATGAAGGTATTGGAGAACGGACTGTCGAATACTAAGCATTCAGATAATTTGATAAGAAGTTCCAGCTTCTGAAAAATGTGACAGTTTGGGACACTGAAGAATAAGCCAAAGATTCCTGTATTACAAGAAACTTACGAGCTAAGGAAGAAGTGCTTCGAGAAAATTGCAAACTATAACCGGCAAAGAAGAGGTCCGCCTGGTGGAGCAAGAGAGCGGCAGATGGAGAGCCTCCCAGAATTATTGACGCGAGAGAGAAGATCAGATAAGATGAGCCACTTGAAAGGGATCACAAATTAGTGTACCAAAGCAGAATAAAAATATTTCGCTGACAACACGAGAAGAGAATAATATCTCATCTCCAGTAACTAATAAAAACCAACCAAAAAACGCGCCCAAAATTTCTTCGGTGCAATCGCGTTTTTTGTACAGCGTATATTGCTGTATGAAACCCTCTACGGCCAGTCGGTGGCCTGTGTTGTTGACACCTACAGAGGTGCCACACGCACGATCTTGGCTAAATTTAACCTTAAATAAAATAAAATCTTCAGAGGTTAGAGAGCTGCAATTAGATATGTTTGATGATTGGAGAGTGGATGATCAACATACCAATTTGCAGCCCTCTAGCCTCAGTCATTTTTAAGATCTGAGGCCGTAGAGATAAAGTGCGGATGGACAGACAAATGGGCATCTCAGTATTTCGTTTTACAAAAATCTAAAAATCCATGGTCATCCACTGAAGAATGTTAGTACAAAATTTAGTACAAACTACTGAAATATCCTTACCTCCTAAAAAGGATTAGCCCCATCGTTAAGGGAGAAAGATTGCACAAATCAGGAAATCAGGAAGCAGAAGGAGACTTCCAAAACTTGGCAGAAGAGAAAAGGAAAAAGTCAAAGGTTAATTATTAACAAAATAGTATATAAATGAGGCTACAGAATATGTACGGTGAACGTGAGGACTACAAGTAGGGTTTCAAGAAAAAGTTCTAGATGGAAGTCGTTGGAAGGGAGTGGGAGTCTCTCCTCAGTAGTGCAGTCAGCGTGGCCTATGAGCTTACTGTCTTCCATGGCAGGCACATGAACAACTGCCAAGTATTAACCTTGTTGCGAGACAGGCAAGAATCTACACTCGGTTTTCAGTCTCTGCCGTTAGATGCAATAATTAGCCAATCAACAATGCTAATCAACAGTGCTTGCTAAACAATATAGTAAGTGCAAAGCCTCTCAACAAATAAAACCACAGGTTACTTGATCTGTGTCGATAACAGACAAAATAAGGTAGATGAGGGTTAGGCGAATAACCTCTTTGAAGGTCAGTTAAACGTCTACAAGAGTTATCAGCTGAGAAATGAGTAGCTACTTGGCAGATAAGACCAGCATTATTCGATGGTTGAGAAATTATGGGTATGAACTACTTGAAAGTTGAAGTTCTCAGGAGGAACGTATTTCAGCTCAGTTCATCCACTTTCTCTGACTACTTATTTTAAACTAATGTAAACTCACGTAGAAAAAAATGCCATTTCTGTTTCATCATTTCTGAAAGAATACGAATATAACAAAAGAAGTGGATATTCCGAAAGAATGAAAGAAATTACCATTCAAAGTCAGACACGAATTATTATTAGGTATGGAAAGGATTAATGGTTCTTAACTGGGCCTGCCAGTTCTTGTTATTCTTTGGAGTTCAAGTTTTTCTCATATAGTTTCCCTGGCTCCCAAGAACAAATTTGCAGGAGATTCACAGGAATCGATAAGATAGGGAGGAGTGGTTGAAAATCTTTATAAGTTTTTGGCAAACAAAATGACTGGTTGCTAGCAGGCCACTTTTTATGAACGTTCATTATCAGTAGTGAAAACTATTCCTGTGTCAGGGGCGTCAGCTGATGTTTCTTGCGCTTTCTAGTGTGAGTACTATTTTTGGAGCCCGAGCTATTCACGTGATCTTTTTTAAACTGTTCTAGAACAAGGAAGGAGATTATTGTTATTATTTTATATATGTTTGATGTTTCTTCATAATGAATGTTCCAAAGTTCAACTTCACCTTCATTCGTTCTAATGTTTTGAAACTCATTGACTTTGTGCGTAAATGTTCCACACGATGCAATTTTGTTTCCATGTTTCTGAGAGCCTTGCCTCTATTGTTAAGTATATCTTAGTTTAAACAGACCACTGAGCCCGAAGGATCAGATATTTTTACGTGGCTAGGAACCAGTTGGTTACCTAGCAATGGGACCTACAGCTTATTGTGGGATCTGAACCACATTATGTCGAAAATTAAATTTGTATATCACCAGAAACAAATTTCTCTGACTCCACGTTGGCAGCGCGGGGATTCGAACTCTGGACTACCGAATCGGTAGACGAGCACGTAAACCACTCGTCCAACGAAAATAGGAGTAGAATACTAGTTGTAAAGGGAAGGTCGTATGAAATGCATAAAACTTGCTGTTTGAGAAAAATGGAAATGAGACCAAATGAATCATTTTGGCCACTTCGAAGCATAACTAAGAATGGGTTAGTAAATCTACGTAGATTTGATCGGAGGCTGCGATGCAGCAGGTGAAAGCCGACAGACTCGATGAGTTGTTGCCGTAAGTTCGTGGCGCTTTAAGGAAGAATTGGTTGACCTTGGAACGTTTTACTGCTCGTAAATCTCGAAGTTTCAAATAATTAGTCATTCTTATCGTTAAAGATCACAAGATACAAATGAGTTTAGCGCTGGAGCAGTTCTTCTAAAAGTGTGAGGGTGAATTTGTTATCTTGAATTAGCCCATAATCTTACGAAAATGTATATTTTTCTGAATGTAAATTGACGGACACGGCACCTGATTTGACATATAATCCATGTCATATATTTGTGAGATTTTCAATTTCCATTATGCTTCTGTGTGGAAGCTGATATGTGTAATGTAGTATATTCTGGTTAAAACACCTTAATTATGATTTATTTGTTGAAGCAGAAAACTTTTTGGCCTGTTTGTGAACAACTGACCAAATGTTAGGCTATGGTAATTCGATTTCCCGCTTGAAGTAAGGGAGGCCTTTTGCTTACGGGCCAATGGAGACGCCTCTGATTTGAGTTTCCTCCAGGATCTGCTCTGATTAATTTTCCGGAGGATTCAGGCCACTGAAATAGTTGCACTCACTCCTTGACTGAGGGACAGAATAGTAGTACTATTCCAGTGCAGACTCTTAATGCATTGACCACAGACACAGTTCTCCTCTTCCTCGAGTGCCAGGTTCCTTTTTGTACTAACACTCTTTTTGAAAGATATATATGAGGCCTAAAGAAAATACACGTGAAAATACATTTTTCTCCCTGGAATATTTGACTGAAATCTATAAATAGGATTTGACTTAAACGTCGAATAACATTTGAAGAGTTCTATCACAATGCAGGAGTGGAAATTTAATATTTCTGTATTAATAGATATATAAGATTTCCTAGTTCATCTCTACAACAGAGAAGCATACGAAGAGGAAACCTCAGTTCTGTAATAAAACACTAAAAGCGGGAGATCTGATACAGCGTTAGTCACCTTCGGTCAAGTCTTCTGTCAAACCCAGTTTCTATAACTCATGTGTCCATCATATCTGCTGAGAGAGACGAGCCAAGAAGAGAGGGCAGCTGCTATCTCGTCGTCTTCAGAAGATTCTCGCTTTATGAAAGAACTGTCTCTTCCAGTTCCTTTGACATATTAGTGACTGTTTTCTCAGTCTAGAGACATGGTTCAGTGTACCAAACAAGGAATAGATTCTAGATCAAAATAGGGAAATTGTTAACGACGTGCAACTATTTATGGAAATAATTGTTTCGTCGTATGCAGGGATATTATTTATTCATGCAAGAGCTACATTCAATTAGACACGCTTCATACTCTCGTATAAAAATCCTTCCATTCTGCTACATTTTTTTATAGATAACAACGAACCGTTCTTCATGAAATAATTGCTTCTGACGAATCCCTTGGTTCCGAAATGAGTTGCTAATAGTTTCCTTTCGCTGGTCTTTCCGAAAACTGAACGAAAATTTATTTCGAAATTCGAACCGACTGTCTTTCCTGCCATCTTTCCTACTTGATCATCTTCCTCAGTTTGCATTTGGAATCTCCTCCGTTGTCTGGAGTATTGCAGCGAGGTGTGCAGAGGCCTTTCAGCCCATTTCTTACGCAGCCGCTGCACGCAAGACCTGTCGGTGGTCTTGCTGCAAACCGCCTGAGCCGAGGCGATCTTCCGCGTTGTGATCTTTATAAATTGTAGCCGTAAAATGGATAAATATTCTTCTTCGCGGTATCTTATCTGAAGCGCTGACAAATTTTGATAAATTGGTGGAACTACAGACTTTTCAAGAAAAAGCCACTGTTGAATTGTTGTAACGCTGTGGCGTACCTGAAAAATGAATTGACTTTGTAATACCTACTCATCGTATCTTAAGACATAAGAAAAAGTAAACAAAGATCGTTTGGGTCCTACTTTAATTTATCTTGGGTTTTACTGTTATTTTTGGGCGCTACTTTCAGTCGTGGGAAACTGGTTTCCCCACACTGCAAGTCTCCTCTCGTGGTTCCCAATCACACTTACTGTCATTCTCACATTCTTAAGTCACTCTGAACTCTCATACGAAAGAGTAACGCATTAATTCTCTCTCGCAACTTCCCCTACCATGAACTTGTATAAATTCACTGCATCAATATTTCAGTTATTTGCAAAATATCGAGTGTTCGGTAACTCAAGATCACACACACTCTTCAGATTCGCGCCAAGAATATTTTAACCTTGAGAGTCACAGGTAACAGAGCAGAAATCGCCGGACAAGAAAAAGAACGTTTGTGTTCATACCTAACTTCCGGATGTGTTGAATCTCATTTATTGAGTTAATATTATTAGAACTCCTTCTCTGGATTTCTCTAGACGGGGTGGGGGTTTCAACCTTTTCCTCCCCACGTACCGTTTCGGGTATTTGTAATGTCAGTAATGTGCCACCCTTCACTTTGTGTAACGTGGAAAACAAAACCAACTCAAAAAAACTGTACAGAGGGGAAGTAAGTGCATAACTCTCCTGACATAACCAATAATATTGTAAACGCTGAGAATTCCATAAAAAAATAAAGACAATTTTTTTTTTAATTATTCACCTCTGGCTATGCAGTAAAATTTGAAAGTTATGGTATACTGAGCTGCAAAAATAAAATACATTATTATTACATCAGCTGCAAAGGGAGTCAATGAAATGGCTGAAACTGTTTTCATTAACTGTCCTAGTTGGCCGAGGCGCAGTTTTTGCTAAAGCACATTGAAGGTTGGCATCTAACGTTCATTCGAGTGCCATTGGGAGCGCGTACCCCCTAACAGACCCTTGGCGTACGCGTACCCCAGGGGTACGAGTACCCCTGGTTGAAAACTCCTGCTGTAGAATATAAATGACATCAGGTACAGGGACTGTAAGCCAATGACCTCTCTTCTTAAGACGATGAGAGGGAATA
This sequence comes from Macrobrachium nipponense, assembly GCF_015104395.2. Lineage (NCBI taxonomy): Eukaryota > Metazoa > Arthropoda > Malacostraca > Decapoda > Palaemonidae > Macrobrachium > Macrobrachium nipponense. The sequence goes on from NC_061108.1 coordinate 41,110,064, forward strand.
GCGTGCGACTGAACAGATGTGGTATGTTTGGAACTGTCGGACATATTGGAGCAAAAGAGACTGAATCTAAAGGTTATGAACGATTCTTGCAAATGCAATTGAGAATATGATAAACAAAAAGATAGTATACTATATATAATATAATAATCATTATTCAAGGCAGGAACTGAATGATTAACTAAGAAAATGTGATTTCGAAGAGTGTGAAAGACCTACGTTGCTTGAAGAATTTCTGTTTCGTCACTTCAGGTGACCCGAAAGGAAGAACTGTTGTGAGTGATAACAATGAAGTTTTCTCCCTATTGCCAGGGACTTGCAGTGGACTCTTCCGTACTGTGACAGAGACAACTAGAACTCTACAGCAATTGGAAAGTCGGCCTGAAATAACAAGAAGAAATACTTAATGTACATTAATTTTTTAGAGGCCTCAATGTATATTGCATGACAATAATTTTGTATATGTATTGTTTTTAAGTTTCTCTTATAAATTATAGTCGTGCACAGTTTGTAGAGATATTATTATGTACAACGTTTATCCCTTCTTCACTGTGAATTCTTGAGAGCTTTCAAAGAAAATCGGCCAGAATGTGGAGTTTCTACCAAAGTTTCCTAGACAAGTCAAGACAAGGAGTAGATAAATAATCAGCAACTGAATTTTCTCCTCTGAAAAGGTGAAAACGGAAACCGGGAGGATACCAAGAACGGGTGCTAATACAGCAGAACCACTACTGACATAGCTTGTTATAACACATTCAAATTTGATCTATTTTACTCCATGTTTAAGCAATTTCCTGACTGAAAAGAGAGCAAGAGAAAGTGAAAGAGTATTAATGGCTTCGTAATAGTGCAGACTCGACATACAGAGTTTACATACTTTATATTGAAAAAAAATTCACATCTTAAAATCAAACCAGTTCGTGCTCTAAACATCCATCTTGCTTGATTAAACCGCCTCGCCGCACAACCAACCCCCCCTCCCTAACCCTACCCTAATCTATATCAGGAGGGTTCTTGATGAGGGACCCGATGCTCCGTTGTTCTTTCCAAGCATTTTGAATATTAGTTTTTTTTTTATCAGTAAACCATGGAGCGGTGTCTGTGCTTATAGGCTCTATGTAATGTGCTGTGAAGGAGTGTTTAGATGTGATGTTACATTCAGATCTTAAAAATGTGACGCCATGATTTTGATCATTGGAACACTCGAAACTAACATTACGTCGTTACTGAAATACTTCACGAACCTAAGTATATATATATAGATATATATATATATATATATATATATATATATTACTCCTAGGTTATAATTAATGATATATTGCCAATATGTTCGCTGTGACCTATTGGAATGTGGAGAACAGAGCCGAAGCAACGACCTGAGAAAAGCTGACAAATGGTTTCTGGGGTGGCGTGATATGAAACTGCATAGAAAGACGAGTCAATGTATGTCAGTTCTTGGGCTCTTTTCAAAGTGCCTTTGGGAAACTGGTTGTAGCCAGTAATATGAGGCGTTGTCGAAATGTGCATTCGTATGTGCGTGTCTGCCTCTTCCTTTGATAATGTATCACCAACCAAGTCTATGAGAGACTTGGCATAGAGACGTCTTGGGAAGAAAGGCAAGATGCCGGGGAAACTCTGCGAAAGTTTATCTGTATTAAGTGAGTTAAATATTCCGGCTGCATGGGTGAGTCTTGAACTATTTTAGCCAAAGGGTGGCTTGTTGTCTGTTTAACATCTATGAGAATATCCAATCTTTTAATCTTTGTTGTTAAACTTATGTGTACTTCCGAGTTTCTCGTGTCTTTGAAACGGATGGTTTTGGCGGAACTATGGGGGGACCGAGAGAGTCCTGATGGGAGAATAGACATTTGGTGTGACCATTACTGTTTTAGACATTTTAATATTGGGGGTAACTGAGTTAAGTTAGTCTCTGAGACTTGATTGATTTACTATCTTTCTATTGTTAAATAAATGCATTTTTGTAATGCAACTCTCTCATTTGATTACCTGTTAGCATGGAGTAGAGAGAGAGAGAGAGAGAGGAGAGAGAGAGGTAGCGCTTAGAGAGAGAGAGAGAGAGAGATCGCTTGGAGAGAGAGAGAGAGAGAGAGAGCGGTCGCTTGGAGAGAAAGAGAGATTATGTGTTGGTATGCCTGACGCTCGGAGTTACACGTTTACCAAATGAATAACAAGATTAGTATCCCGTTAACAGATGAGGTGGCTTTTGGGTGTTACATATATATTATTATATATATTGCTACTTTCAAAATGCATGTTTTCCCCTTTGAAATGTCATGTAGAATTATGCAACATTTTTTCAGATTCCTAGATAGCTTAGAAATGGATGTTTTAAAAATGTGTTTTCAGATTTCGCATTACATAATGTAAAAGAATATATATTAATATTTATAACGAAGAATGTAAAAAGAGAGAGATTTTCTTTGTCTGTTCGAAACTACGAATGTTTAACTTTTATGTCAACACTTTGAGATTGGAGGATCTGCGAGATCCGTTTGCTTTCCTAAATCTGTCAACGCATTTGATAGCGAGCTCGAATCTTTGCGTTGTTATCAAAACATGTCAATCTTAATTGTCGCTCAGCCTCTGTTTCGATCGAGTAGAGTACGTCTTTTTTTTTTTAACAGACTGGACTCGTACTCGTATGTCTTTGATCAAGCCACGTGGAGATTGCACATTTCTTTATGAAGATTGCGTCAGATTTCGAAGCTACTGGAAGCATTCGTGCCAAATATGTTTTTTGTCATCTGCCCTGTCCAGTTTTCACAAGGGAAGAAGATTTTATTATATCATAGAACCTCGAGGCATTAACATCTCGCTCTCGCTCTTCTCTCTCTCTCTCTCTCTCCCGCGACATCCTTGGGATTATATCAACGTAACGTAAATTGGTCACTCGTAACTTAGAATTTCATATTTGATATTTCTTAGAGTTTATTTAGTATTAAATAGCATTTTTGTGGAATCTGAACAAACATTGTTTCGTAATGGCGCCTGGTTTTTGTGAAAGTGTGTAAGACAAGACTGCAGCTAAGAAAGAAATTGGTATACCAAAAAGGTAAAGTGTGTTATATTTTTATTAGTTGCAACTAATAATGGTTAGGTAATAACTAATAACAAATACAGTTAGGTAATAACTAATAATGGATTGTTGGGAACGTGATTAACTAATAAACTATTTAATGGTTATGATGGTTTGGTTAACTAATAACTAATAACAGGTGGTTATGAAGGTTTGGTAAAAACTGATGGTTATAATGTTTTGAGTGAAAAAGATTTACACTTTTACACATTGCTGATTTTTTGTGTTTGTGTTTGTTCCACTGTTTGTGCACTTGTTCATTTTCTTATTGAAGTGTGTCTTTTTATTTTATACTTTCATTTGCATTCACAATTTAATTGACTTAGTTATTTTCATTGCTTAATCATGCACATTTAATTAAATTTAACATTTGTGAATTAATTTGCATTTACTTAGAATTCTTTTCAAGTTTTATTATTGTTTAGTACTTGTGAATTAATTTCTAATTTCAATTATTGCCTAACACTTTTGAATTTTGATTGAATTAATTTTCTTGAATTTTGTGATAAATTAATTTTGATTTAATTTTACTTAATTTGATTCAAGAATTAATTAAACTTTACTTTGTTTTCAAGTAACAGTAATTTTCCCTGATATTGTGAATTTCACTTATAAATTTGAATTTAATAATAAATTTTTGTATTTAAAATTTTTATAAGTGTTTTATTTCTAACCAGTATATTTGCATTTAATTATGATTATATTTATGATAGGTAGAATCATAGAGTGGTAATTGATTTGCTTTCCTTCAATTTACTTGAAGTGACTTAGAACCAGGGAAGTACTTAGACTTCTGAAATCAGGGAAATACTTAGACTTTTAAAGTTGTTGATGGAGTGATGCCCTTTGATTAATTTAATTACTTACAAGATTACCTCACACCTGTTTTGATGAACTTAGTCTGATTTCTGCAATACTGGTAAGTGTTTACGGATCACTGTTGCCTTAGAGTATTCAGTCGTTTAATACATGTTATGAGGGTTCAGGTGTCTGGCTTTTGGTGAGGTAATATTTGATGCATGGTAACCAGATACTTGGCACTTCGTAACAATATATATATATATATATATATATATATATATATATATATATATATATATATATATATATATATATATATATATATTATATATATATATATATATATATATATATATATATATATATATATATATATATATATATATATATATATATATATATATATATATATATATATATATATATATATATATATATATATAATATATATATATATATATATATATATATATATATATATATATATATATATATATATATATATATATATATATATATCTTTTATGGCGAAATTACACTCCAAAATATAAGCGAATGAAAAGAAAAAAAACCCTGGAGATTGAGATGAAAAAGTGGAAAGAAACGGAAATGAACGTGAAACATTTCACAGAGCAAGATGAAGCATCCTGATCTATGAATCTTTCGCTCGCTTTTTGTTTCTTGTAGAGGTATGGTGCGGGGCGGGGGGAGGGTGTGTTCTTCTTATAGTCTTAGTGATTTTGTTAATTTTCGTTTTCTCCGAGTATTTATCTTAAACCCCAACTTTTTGCTTGTAGTACTACCCTACATTTTGGAGAAAAATTCCATAATAAAAGTAGTAGGTTATAGCCGTGATAAGAGCTGTAAGTAACTGAAACGGCCGTCGGCATCATAGTCAATTATATGGGGCAACAGATAATTGATTTTCGTCTTTTCCTTCAAAGTTCTACTCTTGACAAGAAGAGATATAATGAACTAGTGAAGTGTTGTCTTAAAGTGATACATGTCACGTGTGTCTTGGCATTGAATGGAAATTGCCTAAGACGGAGTCTGTGCCTGAAAACCTTATATATATATATATATATGTATATATATAATATATATATATATACTATATATATATATATACATATATATATATATATATATATATATATATATATATATATATATATATATATATATATATATATATATGCATGGGT
>NC_061108.1:41115666-41170666 GCF_015104395.2 Macrobrachium nipponense
ATATGCATGGGTGTGCGCATGCATATGTATACTGAATTTTGAATCTTCAAATACCGAGTGCGATGGATCTTATGAAAATTAACAATTATGCTGTAAATATTGACAATGATATCCATCGCTTTATCACTTGAGGATGAAAAAATGATTTTGATGCTGTCTTTCCAAAGCAGCAAGTGCCAAGAAAATAGAAAAAGAAAAAAGGAAGACAAAACAGACATTTTTTTTGAACGATAACCAATGGTATCCTATTGCTGAACAATCACAATACAGTTCTAAGAACATGAAGTAATGGATCCTCACGCCTTATACAATAACGTCTCTATAAACGAAGGTTATAATTGTCGGGAGGTGATCGTGAGGCGTCGCTGTGACTGCCAACAACCGCTATCAACCAGCGCGACAAACACCAATGACCAGGCATTATGATTACTGTCCCACTTAACGTAGTATCTCCCTGTGCTAGACCAAGGCCCGGCCAACCTTCACTCTGCCAACACTCCGATCGCTACGAGAAATACCACTGAGGGTAGAAATACAAGTTTATAGCACAGATAAAATGATCAAGGTTTTTGTTAAAGAAGTTTAAGTTTTGGCTCCTAAGCACAATTGAAAGAGAGAGAAAATAAATCAAACTTACGGACACATTCCAAACTCACGTTTTGTTTAGTCTAGGTTTCCGGCAGAATGGGAGGTTCGGGTTGCTTGAAATGTCATTTCATTTGTAATCAAAATATTGTCTCGTATTTAACATTATGTAATTTTCTCTGTCAGTTTTTTATGAAGTAAAGACGGTAGTTTCCATGATGCTTTCGTGCCATTACTGTTTTACTAACTAATTCATTTATGTCCATCGCCGTGGCGACATCTTTTTTCACCAAGGTCCTTAGACCTTGACACGCGTAGTGCCTTTAGTGTAGTACCTACTCGCATGCTGCACTGTGGGTATTGCTAAAGCTGTCCGCAGCTTGCCTTCAACCCATTAATGCTCCTACATTTATGCCTTTGATTGACTTGCATTCCCATTTCTTTCCTCAAACTTGCTTTCTAAGAAAACCTCTCTAACTACTTTGTAGTACAATTCTCGGGTTTTCCCTATAATGTCCCTTTTAGATCCTATTACTTTATTTCCTTTATTTTCTTCTTTCCATCCTGCTGTCCAACCACTCCAACTCCGTCTTTTTGCTGTCTTAGTGTTGAGTGGCCGAAAGTTCTCAGTGCTTGAACTGACAGTCGCAATTTCATTTTGTCCAAATCAAAGCCAATAATGTCTAACTAACATTTGTATTTGCTGAAAGAAGGAATTTGGTTGACATGATCAGTAATGTTCCTGCGGTTACGAGTGTTAACCTCATTTTGTAGCATGATGAAATATTCAAATGGGCATGATATCTTGTAACAATTCTAGATTTAATTAATTTACTTGGTATTCTATTGAGCATTATTATGCTATATATAAGGCAGTTCTTAGCTGAATTTATAAATGATAATCTATTGGTCTCACACAAACACGCGAGCGCGCACGCACACACACAACATCTGGAACTTCTCTAAGGTTGCCCTTTCAAGTGTTGACAGACCTAACAGACCTCACACTGTTTAGTTTAGCTGTTTAACATCAGCATTAAAAGTTGGGTGATCAAATTCACGCGAAAAATTCTGTCTTTACCACTGGACACTTTTACTTAGTGTGAAAGAACCTCTCTCACTTGGGCCATATTCTTTCTGCTAGATATCTAGCGTTTGTGAATTATGACTCAAGCAACGTCTTTGCGATTAAGAAACTATAGTTAAAACAGTGATTTACATTTCTTATGAAGAGTTTGTGAGACGCCTGAGTGTTCATGATTAATGAATATACGACTCAAACACGAATGATATTGATATTAAGGGTTGTAATTCTTGTTATAACGAACGATGACTACCGCAGTGTCCAGCGTTCACTGCATATGGGTATTAACTCGAGTATATGTTGAAAAAGGAAAGCTAGCTATGAGTACTGCATCTTCAATTTACGTTTAGTAAGCCCACATGTAGTAGGTGAGCCTACGTACGTGCTCTCACGATTTGCGTACACTTCTCTCGTCGGGTGTTAGTACATTCATTACAGAAATTTCTATTTTTCTCCAGGCTTGTACCGAACGGATACGGGGTGGTCGGGGGTGTCGAACAACCGCCCCCCCCAAAAAAAAAATCTTGAAGGCCATATTTTCTAAGCCTATCCTTTTCATCGAACTGTACTTACAAAGTTATTAAACATGAACATCATTCTTTAGTAGCAGTAAATACAAGCGTAATAATATAACTAAAATAACATTTTTAAATATTTCATCTTGTATATATCTGTATATCCAATAACATTTATAGAAGAAAAGGTCCAATTGTAGGAAAAAAAGACCGCCCCCCCACAAAAAACTGTTATGGGCATTAATTTCTATTTATTCTTTATTTACTCTGTGGTTAAGAAGACCATGCTTAAAAGCAACTTGTCATGAGGGTACTCATCCTCCTATCTCCTGTGGTCATTGCTCTTGAGGTGAGATCAACACTTTCCATGACCCGACAAGAGGAAAATGCGCCTCCGACCATCAGAGAGGAGGCAGGTTTCACACCAAAGAATTTGTTGTAGCTTTGAAGGGAGCTCACTGACTGTTGCTGTGGAGGAAAATATTCGTGTATGATAAAATCTGGTTCTTCAGAAAGGAGCAACGTAAAAGCAAACTATCCTAATAAAACCAGATTGTAGCAAGTAATCTAGAAACTGGACGATAAAGTCTAACTGGTGACAGCCGGTCAGCACAACGGATGGTCAGTTTGTTGCCTAGACCCTTGCCTAGACCTATCCCGCAGCTAAATACCTTCGATTGACCATGGAAATGATAAAATGATAAATCGTCTTGTAAAAGGGCAAAGAAGATAAGAAAGAGCGAGCAACCGGGTGAAACAAGATGCGGTCCAGAGAGGAAAATACAGTTGTTAACGTTTGATAAAAGGGGCAGAATATACACTGAAGGCGGAGATCAAGAAAGGGGACGGGTTTTTTCCTTGGAATTTTCTTCTTCAAAGGCTTGAGAAAACACAGGTCATTTTGGTCAATATTGGATGAAGACCTTTATACGCAACCAGTCATTGTAGTACACAGAAATAAGAACTGATACCTGGAATCAATGGCGACAGGGAATCGTACAGTAGTTTAGCAACCTTTTAAACCCAATTTCTTATGAACTGTATTTTCTTCACTTGACAAGGAACTTAACGCATATAGGAAGCATATTCAGGGTGAAATGACGTAGACGTTTTCAGAAATGGACTGAATTGAAATTCACTGTTGTCATCGTTGTCAATCAAAAGTTTTGAACGCGCATATTTTTTGTTTAACTTTCAGAGGAGCGTTGTATTCTAAAACTGTGTCAAGGAAGATATGCATACACACACACACACACACACACACACACACACACACACACACACACACATATATATATATATATATATATATATATATATATATATATATATATATATATATGTGTGTGTGTGTATATTCCCTGTCTATACGCCGACTTACGTAACAGCCCACTCATATATAAGCATACAACTCGACAATCTACTTTCACACGCAAAAGAAAAAAAGGGAAAAAAAAACAAGGAAAAACAAAATTGTTCCCAACGATTTGTTCATCACTTGATATTTGCAGCGTCACTGTTCATCAGTGAATCCAATAATATTTTCATTCGCGACAAAGAATTTTCTCAGAGCGAAAGATTAAGAAGAAATTGAAGGCCGAGCAAGATCGTCCGTCGTATTTTCACATGGAAGGTTCCAGAACGAGAAACCTCTCCTCTGATTCCCAACTCCCACCCTCCCTACCACCGGGATATGGCCAACTAACTCACCGGGTTAGGATTGACGTCATCTGGTGCTGGCCTACTTTAGCTCGGTAAATGACACTAACGTTTGCCGAAAGGTATTTCTATTTTTTTTTTTTTTAGCTTTTATTTGAATCAACAATGAGGTTTGTGCTTTTGCGGGAAGAGTTTCTTTTATTTTCAATGGATTTTGTTTTGTTTTGTCTTGTTATAACTGCTATTGTAAAGCAGCACACGCATCTATTACGTGTGGATTTCCGTAACTACGTATCATATATATATATATATATATATATATATATATATATATATATATATTATATATATATATATATATATATATATATATATATATATACTATATATATATATATATATATATATATATATATATATATATACATCTTCATCATCTCATCACCATGATTCGTATACCTATTGAACCTCCTTGTCATATACAGGATTTAAGCTACAAACGTCTCTTAATATCCAATTTGCCATACTTCGGAAAAAAATATATTTTCATATATGTTAACCGAAGGGGAATTTTTTAGTTGATACTAATAAATTCGTAGTCTTGTGGGCTTGAACCACAGAAGACCAGAAGACAGGTTATCATATTTGAAATTATGTTATTTCCGATGTAGAGCGAATTGGATAGTAATGAACATTTATAACGTAATACGTATATATATATATATATATATATATATATATATATATATATATATATATATATATATATATATATATATATATATATATACATATATGTATTATCCAATGTATCACGAAAGAAACACGTACTTGAGAATATTCTTAAATCCACTGTAGAAAGGTTAGTTTTACTAACCTTTCTACAGTGGATTTAAGAATATATATATATATATATATATATATATATATATATATATATATATATATATATATATATATATATATATATATACATCGAGCTACAGATTACCTTTAATATCTAATTCGCTCTACCTCGGAATTAATATATTTTCATATAAGTTAAATTTCTTATCGACTAAAAAATTCCCCTTCGATTAACATATATGAAAATATATTGAATTCCGAGGTAGAGTGAACTAGATATTGAAGGACATTTGTAGCTCGATGTATGTATATGAATCACTGTAATGTGGAATGATTCATATATATATATATATATATATATATATATATATATATATATATATATATATATATATATATATGTATATATATAGTGCACTCACGGCTATGTGGTTCCAGAAATTTCGAAGGCCTCGGTATCTGATTTCTGCAGAACGGAGGAGCGAGTGGTTACAGGAGGATGAGAGATCGTCCGATAAACAGACATCGATTGAATACAGATGTTCCGAAGATTTTCTGAGGAATGCCGCACTTCCTGAGAACTCTAATTTAGGAAATATTTCTTGGATATTCACTGATCACCTATTTCATACGCGTCAGAGGTCAACGCCATAAGGGAAAATAGGCAGCACTTCTTCTAAAAAGTAAATGAATGATCTAAGAGCAAAGTAGGCCTAGGTGTCCGAAGCTGAAATTTCTTGTCATCAGCATCAACGTCAACAGATCATTTCTAAAAACAAGTAATTCAACAAATGTTGATAATTTTATAAGTAAAAATGTCAAATTTTGGGAAACGAATTTCGAGTCATTTTACTGTATATATAAAATAGAAATTGATTCTGATGAAAGAAAAGAAACCTCTGATAGCTGAAGGCTGACGGACAGGCAAAAAGTCTCATTCATTCCTAGATTAACTTGAGTGAAAGGTTATGTTAGAAATGGTCTAAATTGCTTTCATTCATAGAGAATAATCGAAATCCCATATTTTTTGTTCTGTTGAGAGTAATACTTTAACTTTTATTCACTATTTATAACGAGAACGACATGGTGACATGTTTTCCCTGAGAAGTCAGTCTCGTGTGACATATGAGCAAATAACAATGGGTAAGGCAATACAAAACATGAAACCGAGAATAGCAGCAAGGATCACAATAAAAAGTTGACATGAAACACTTCCATAGACATTTGAGATCAAAAGAAAATTAGGAAAAACCAAAATCCATTTCGGGAAAATTCTTTTGGAACTTTACACAATGAAATACCTCCCCGTTCGGCCCAGTATGAAATACCTACAAGCGGTTTAAAGATAAGTATCTGTGCTACTTGGAAATGTTGAATATAGCAGCCACAAGAGCATGACAGCGCACGCGCGTAAACGTACACATACACATACATGCATACATACATACATACATATATATATATATATATATATATATATATATATATATAGTATAATTAGATATGTAATAACATAAAAAAAACATACATACATACATATATATTATATATACGTAACTACATACATATATATATATATACGTAATACATACATACATACATACATATATATGTATGTGTGTGCATGCGTGTATGACTATGGTTACGTACCAATCTTATAATTGTTCTGTAACAAAATTCCAACTAGGTCTTTTCTGTACAAATCGTCTTGATTATCATCTGTGAATGAAACCGTTAGACTTAATACTGTCCATCAAGAAGAGCTACTCGCTGTAACTATACTTTTGTTGAATGTTCACTTTTCCTGTGTTCGAATACTAATTAAAGAAGAGCCTCATTAACTTTGAAATTCGGTATGAAATACAGATTTGAAATCTATTATGATATAAGAATGAAAAATAACAGGTTGGTGTAAAATCAACTAGGTTCCTTAAAGTTATTTATCCAAACCTGGATTAATAGGGAGTATTGGAGCTCCGAACGACATAATGCGTCTGTAAAAGAACGAATCTGACCAGGAATCCTGCTGAGAAGAAGCAGAAGAAGAAGAAGCGCTCGAGGAGAAGATCACTCAGCTCGGATTTGTTGGACACCTCTCCTTCCTTCCCATAACCCTTCCAGAGCAGCAGCATCTGACACTCGGCAGGTTATTTAAACGATGACAGGCTCAGCCAAAATATAATCATCATAATAAATCATCTGAAGAGTTGAGTTGAATATGAAATTTAGGCCAATGGCCAAGCACTGGGACCTATGAGGTCATTCAGCGCTGAAATGGAAAATGACAGTAAAAGTTTGAAAGGTGTGACAGGAGGAAAACATCACAGTTGCACTATGAATCAAGTGTTAGGAGAGGGTGGAAAGTAAGATGAAAAAAGCGAATATGAAAGGAGGTACAGTAAAAGGAACGAAAGTGGTTGCAGCTAGGGGCCGAAGGCAGGCTGCAAAGAACCTTAAGTTATGCCTACAATGAACCGCATGAGGTCCACTGACGGCACTAACCCCCTACGGGGATCATCTGAAGACAGTGTACTAAGAAGCCACTTAAAGAGCTCTCACCTCGTTGGAAATCCTGCTATCTCAAGAACTTCAAAGCAGCAAAGCCACGTCCAGTGACTTGAATCAACCAGCCAGCTTCCAAGAAAGCAACAGCATGTCCAGTTAGCAACACTCTGACCATGAGATGGTTCTCTCTGACTGACTCTATGCGACAACATGAACGAAAATCGTCAGTGAAAATAGGAGAAAGCCTTCCACCTTTAGTAGATTCACATCAACCGTGCATTTGATGTCTAGGCCAGTCCCTTACGACTTTCCTGATTTGCTGTTGATAACCCAGTCACAGGGCTGGAAACTCTCAGTCCCTCGAGAGAGTTCACATGGGATGGTCTATGTTCCACCTCTCCTGAGGTATACGTCTTTCAGGAGAGGTTGAACATACATCCTGCCTATGTGAACTCTCGAGGGAGACTGAGAGTTTCCAGCCCTGTGATTGGCTTATCAACAGCCAATCAGGAGCGTCGTAAGGGACTGGCCTAGACATCGAATGCACGGTTGATGTGAATCTACTATAGTAGAATGAATCTGTTATGGTCAAGTTGGTGAATATTACTGCTGACGGCCATAATCTCTACTTAGAATTCCAACGACTACCTTCCAACTAGTCTGCCCAATCTGGAGAAGTGCGGAGGGACCACTATCGTGACGCCCTTACGTCCTCTAGCAGGCACCCAGATCTTTACACGTGGACCTTCAACACTGAATTTCTGCATCGTTTGTCTGAGATAAGTAACCTGATTCTGATCTTGGGGGCCAGGAATTCTAGTAAGTCCCCGGACATGAAGAACTGCCTCCTATTTCATGATTATGGTAATCAGTCACAACTACTAGCACTAGAAGCTGTAACATAATGCATTAATCTGGAATCACTTTCTACAAGGACTTTTAAAGTTTCAAGTTGTCAAGTTTCTACGGAACTGGAATTTTGCACCGTATAATCGTTATTGCGTTAGTACAATGTTTACTTAGCTGAGATTCTCATATTTTGTTATTTGGTGAAAAAAAAAAACATTATAATACTTGTATCTTGTTTGGTCAGTCAAAATCTTTGGAAGTAGCTGATTCACTGCCTATCCTTTCTGAACTTGTTAACACACTGTAACAAACTACTTTGCAGTTATTGAATAATATGTATTTTAATATTTGATTCCATAATTTTGTATGTGCTGCTTTGAAAACGACACGAACTACTAACATGATTTAATGGTATTTGGCAGAGAAGTGATTCCCGAAAAACTGGTAGTGTATTGAAAGAAAACTTGTAATATAAGAACAAGGTACAGCATATTTTCACGCAATGAAATGACTATCTTTGAAATGACTATTTTCAAACGAGCCAACGATGATCACCTAAATCAGTCTCATACACTGAGAATAAGTAGGACTTGTATTGCAGTGAACATCCGTGATATATCAATGAAGAAAATGAAACTGAGTCTTGACAAAAGTTCGTTACCCACTCACGTTATTTCGTGGACTTTGTTTATTGAGTTCCTGTCAGGTAGGAGCATCAACAACAATTGTGCTTCATGTTTTGAAGCCTGAAGACAAATAAGTCACTTATTATTATTGCTTAAAATCCGTTGTTTTCCCACTTTTCTATACTGTTAAATTTCCCACTATAAAATATTCCTATGAGTGCTAAAGTATAAAAAATGAATGACGTCTTCACACTTCCACAAAAAGCAAAGCCGAGGGAAATCACGGTATTCAATGCACTATTAAAGCAACAAAGATATATAGGCAAAAGGTGTTTCTATTATGAGGATGCTGAACATTAGTAACGAATTCAGGAGATAGTTTAAACAACCGATAAAAAGTGTTTTGACACTGAGTTTGATGGACACCCATTACTTCAGATAACTGGAAGAAAACGTGACTGATACAAACTCATACGAATGAGTAAAAGGCGCGAAAACGGTCGCAAAAGTAGCCGGGAGGATCAAACTGAAAACTTGCTGAATATTGAGTTCAACCAAGGATTTTGATAACCTGGAGAATCTTTCATGGATGAATGGTAATCATAAGTCTACCATTTCAACCTTTATTTTACTGAGTCATTTCTGAGGAGAAATAAACCTAAACATCACGCTGTCGGGGATGCTTAGGCATTGGCAGTGGCACTAAGATCTGACTCTGTTGACACTTGGAAAAAATACAATCTCAACAGCTAACATCTGTTGCCATTAATTGCTCTCATCCCAAGGGTCTAGGAATCTCGGGATAATAAACACTGCAATTTTGTAAAAATATATATGTTTGTTTGTTTCTTTGCACATATATAAGTAGAACAATACAACAGTAACATGTATCCAATAATTGGTGGTTCCTAAGGAAAAGAGAGAAATGGCTACCGCTGAATTCATGCTTCACTTGGTGTATCAATCAGGAGTTCCTGCGAGGGAAACTTAAAAAAAAAAAAAAAAGTTTACACATCTATGGTGCAGGTCTTAGAGGAGAGTGCTGAACTCCCCTACTATAACTGACATTCACCTCTGCCATATATATATATATATATATATATATATATATATATATATATATATATATATATATATATATATATATATATATTTTTATATATATGAGTCTAATCACATCACCGTGGTTCATATATACACATTAAGCTACAGATGTCCTTTAATATCTAATTCACTCTACCTCGGAATAAATATATTTCATATATGTTAACCAAAGGGAAATTCTCTAGTTGATAATAATTTCGTCGGCTCACGGGCGCTAACTTATGAACTAAAATCAGGCCTACAGTGAAGCGCTCTACCCACACAGCTATCACGAGATAGCTGTGTGGGTAGAGTATCTCTACACCATTACATATTGCTTAACTGCCTTTTACTCATATTCTCTCTCTCTCCTTTTTTTTTTATTGCTCTAACATCGCCTTTTGAGTATGCCGTTCTCCATCAGTTAACAACCAACCCTCTCAACAGTAAGTCTGGCAAAACGCTCTCTTTGTTTATTTTTTCAATATTTATTTTTTTTTTTGCTTTTTGATCTGTTATTTTACTGAGTCATGCAGTGCTTTAATTTACTTTTAGCTTAAAGTTGCTTTGTAGTTTTTCTTTTTCTTTTAGCTTAATGACAAAACTATATTTCTTTTATTGGCTTGTTTTAGGACACTTTTTAATATTGTAAAAACTAATTCTATTTATAGCCCTGAAGATGGGAAGGGATTCCCGAAACGTAGGGGATAATAAAAAGAAGAAATTATCTCTAGTCTTCTCGCTGCCCTTTTCATTATATATTATATATATCTATATATTCATATATATATATATATATATATATATATTTATATCTATATGTATATACATTCATATGCAAATAAATTTTTCTCTTAAAATAAGAAATATCTCAAGTATAAAAAGCCCATTAAAACACTCAGGTTTAAAGCTAGGGACTATATTTTGGTGGACTGATTTCCACCCTTATCAAGTAGTGATGACAGAAGTTACATAAGCGAAATATATAGTGGGAGATATGCCCTTAGGTGATGCCTGGGGTCACCGCTAAGCCGATGTTGGCTCTGTCAATTGTCTTAATCCGCTTCATTGTTGCCTTAAGGAAGATATTGTCTATATGGTCAGAGTCCCAGGCTCCATTGGAAAGGTTGATCCTATTATCTTGTTGTTTTATCAGTGAAGATTCTACCATCTGACATTTGTATCAACAGCTGCTTTTGTATAAATAACACGAACCATACCATGGATTGGAACTCATCCCAAATTCTATACAAAAGCAGCTGTCGATACAAATGTCAGCTGGTGGAATCTTCACTGATAAAACAAGATAGCAGGACCAACCTTTCCAATGGAGCCTGGGACTCTGACCATATAGACAATATCTTCCTTAAGGAAACAATGAAGTGGATTAAGACAATTGACAGAACCAACGCCTACTTAACAGTGACCCCAGGTATCATCTAAGATCAAATCTCCCATTATATATTTTGCAAATGTAACTTCTTGTCATTCACTACTTGATAAGGATGGGAGTCAGTCCACCGAAATATATTCCTTAGCTTTAAACAAGAGTGTTTTAATGGGCCTCTCATACTTGAGATTTATATATATATATATATATATATATATATATATATATATATATATATATATATATCGAACATATACGTATGAAACGTATGTCGGACAAAGTCCGTTCTAAAGTGCAAAACGTATTGGTGGAAATAAAACCTTCCTGGGGAATCCCGTGACGTATAACTGAGAGAAACTTTCTCTGGCGCGGGATCCATCCATACTCCACCTGGGCGTACTGTTGCTGAGCGTGTCATGATGCCCTGAACTGAGCATTCCTACGGGGTTCGAGAAGACTTTTCCTAGAAGTTATGCAACCTGACTCGGACAAATGAGCAATGTGGTTTTAAGGTCCGTTGCTTCGTCATTTTGTTCTCCTTTTTTTTCTGGATATCTTTGCGCTCATAGAACAAAAAGAAATATTCTTTGTTCATCTTGTATACTGATACGATGTGAATTGACCCCAAATTTTAGTGACAATAGTAATTCAGACGTCTTATAATAAATTATTTCTCGAAATCAGCTTCTGAATTGGTAAGGATAGCCTTAGTCAAAAAAATATTTTATACACAGCATACACACACACACACACACACACACATACATACATACATACATATATAATATATATATATATATATATATATATATATATATATATATATATATATAAAACATTGTCACTCTTTGTAAGAATAGTCTATATATATTTGATTCTCATTTATTGGCAAAGATGACAAATTTGAGAGCTCATTTTCCGTTATATACAATGATTTCATTAGTTTTAGGTAAAATTATTGATATCAAGTCACTTATTAACATAAGAACGGGTATCTCTTAAACAATATCTGTAAGTTTCTTCATATTATGTTTTTTTTATATTGAAAATTTTCCGATATACCAACCTGGTGAACCGAATGCTACTTGATTTTAAATTCCTGGCTTCTGATTTCACAAATCAACCTCTGTATTCAGGATAAAAATCTCTGTAGCAGACTTTCTGGTATTTGTTGTTCAAATTTCAGAACTAATTGCCGTCAAGATCTTTCCGGGCTTTGAATAACGCCAACCTCATCCATGATTATAATGGTAACTGAAGGAATCTACTAGATTTCATTTTGTGACTTATTTATGAAAGGCGACCTTCTACTTTTTCCTAGTATTCTTGTTGTCATCATTAATATCACGAAATTCAAGAAGTCTATGATATTGAATTATTACTGTGTGAATCTAACAAAACGTTTGGGGCAAAGTGGTCGATTACCTTTACGATATAAGCAGTTAAGTACAAGAAAAATAATCATCACTAAATAATTTCCGTTAAAATCTTTCATGTACCTGCTCTATTAGCACGGTTGTCTGAAGTACATCCTCCCTAACTTCGGATGATAGCAAATATCAGTCCTTTTGTTTCTGTGTGTGTGGGTGTACGTGTATGTGTCTCCGAAGTCGAATAGAAATGAAACCCAGTCCAGATCGTCTCGTTGATAATGGATTTGAGAAAACAAGGCCTGTTGTGTTTCAGGCATTTTCCTTTTGTCAGTAATATCATCAATCCACAAAGTTTCAACCCTGGATCATTTTATGCACCTTCCATTTCCTCTAATCGATTAACCTCTCTTGATTGTGATATTTTACAATTATGTCTCTGTACTCTAGGGAAGCGGCAGATTTTAGATGTTGTTCATCTTTGTATATGGGAAAAGATAAAGCATTCCGGCAACAGAGAGAGAGAGAGAGAGAGAGAGAGAGAGAGAGAGAGAGAGTCTTTGTTAAATAAATGAGGCTCGGAGACTGTTTCTCGGAGATGAGTTGGTGGAAAGAGGTGGAAGGAGTCTTGCAATTAGGGCGACTACGAAGGAAATTAATTGTTGAACGCAATCTCTATTTCTCTTTCTCTGTGAAGGCAGGATCTTGATCAGAGAGAGAGAGAGAGAGAGAGAGAGAGAGAGAGAGAGAGAGAGAGAGAGAGAGGAAAGCAGAAAATTCACGTACATAATTACGCTCAAACAATAATCAACTAGATTGTTTAACAAATATAGTTAGGCACTAGATTTGAGGACTGAGTATGCTGGAAAATAATGTGGATGCCTCATCAAAACTGGGAATGAACGGGATTCAGATCACAGTACTAATACACTTCTAAATAATCGTTGAATAGGTTTTGGAACCTCATATTTATGGTAATAATATAATGCTCTTGAAAATATAATTACAAAATAATCAAAGTAGCATTATGATGTCGTCGTAGACAGCAATGCTGCGCGTAAGGCGTTGCAAGTCAAATATGACAGCAGAGAACCTGAGGCCTGGATCAGCGCTTAGGACGAGGAACAAGTAAAAATCGCGTCCAAGTTTCGTTGGCGCAATCGAGTTTTCTGTACAGCATATAATGCTGTATAAAACTTTCAACCACGGCTTATGGAACTCTAACCCGAGGCTCATGAAACTTTCAGCCACAGCCCGGTGATGGGCTGTGTTGTTGGACTTATAGCGGTGCCAGAGTCACGACCATGGTTACTTTTAACCTTGAATAAGATGAGAACTACTCAGGCCAGAGGGCTACAATTTGGTATGTTTGTTGATTGGAAGGGGATTGATCAACATAACAATTAACAGCCCTCTACTCTCAGTAGTTTTTTAAGATCTGAGGGCGGACGGACAGACAAAAAACCTTCTCAATAGTTTCATCCTGCAGAAAACTAGTGTTGGTCGACCAGAAGACGATGAAAATCCTGGATGAGTTCCGGTTAACTAGACTGTACTATAGTAGATTCACATCACCCATGCATCTGATATCTAGGCCAGTCCCTTACAACGTTCCTGATTGGCTGTTGATAAGCCAGTCACAGGGCTGGAAACTCTCAGTCTCTCTCGAGAGTTCACATAGGCATGGTGTATGTTCTACCTCTCCTGAGGGATACGTCTTTCAATAGTATCTCTCAGGAGAGTTAGAACATACATCCTGCCTATATGAACTCTCTCGAGAGACAGAGTTGCCACCCCTGTGACTGGCTTATCAACAGCCAATCAGGAGCGTCGTCAGGTACTGGCCTAGACATCAGATGCACGGGTGATGTGAATCTATTATAGTAACAGGAGTCTTTTCCTCTTCCTGTAGTATCTTAATAGTTCTCGGGTGACAGGGAGCAAAAGTGATGCGCTGAAGTGAGGTTATTTATTGCCTGCACTACTTACTTGCATTTTCCCTCATGAGTCACCTCCTTGACTGGCAAGTCCCCCGACGGAGCAGTTGCGGGCGGCGACAGGTAGGCGTCAACGACCTAGACCGTTCTGGCACTTTTCAAAGGTCACACGTGGAGACCGAACTCAAGACGGTGAATAGACTGCTGAGTGAAAGTGCGTATCCGTCGCAAAAGGCAGTTTACTAATCTGCAGTGTCCTCTCGCTCTTTCATGATGTTTTTGTTCTTGTGTGTGTGTGTGTGTGTGTGTTTTCTCTTTATTTCATGGTTTGCGTCTTTTCTATCAGTTAGAATTGTTATGAATGTGTTTGATGTGGTGCTGAAACTTTGGATGGGACATTTACAGTGGCTATTCGATAGCCTCGTAGACACGGTGTTTCCCCGCAGGTTGCCCTTTTAAAAGCGGGATCTTCAGTATCGCCTACAGGTATCCTCTTTCAGAAATGGCAATCAGCAATCGCAAACCTCCAGGAAGGCAGACGACTGAATTCTACCACTAATTTTTAACCATTTTCCGTCCATCCTTTTTCTCCTGATAATCAGGGGCATAATTTGATCGCCAGTTTCTGAAATAATTTGTGAGCATTTTCATTGATAATAGCAAGCCATTCTATCAGCATAATTAGCCAAACTGTGAATGACAGGAAGCGATTAGCATAATGACCCAAAAGCTCTGTAGTATCCTTTCCGCTTTCGGTCACAAAACCGCAGGAAACAGCTGCTTTCGTCGACAAAACCAATTCGCAAAATGATAACAAAATGCAGGATCCGGAATCAGGCTCAGTCTCTCAAGGGCAGATTAATGATATGATCTTTTCACAAATAATTCAGTTTCAATTTGGTATTACCCGGTATGTATTATGTATCCACCTTTGTCAAAGTCCAGGACGCACGAAGACATCGTTTATTGATATAATTTGTCGACAACACAGAACAGAAATGGATGCGTATAATAATTTGATCCTAGAGGGGCTATATAGCACTAAACATGGCGTCCCAAGGAGATTCCGCCATGTTTAGTACCATAGACTACTTGAAAAATAGTACGTCTATGTTAAGTACTAACATCTCGGAGTAGGTGGATGCATACCGGGTTAATACGTTTCTATTTGTGGGGTGTCGCGTAGTCGTGCTAAAACTCATATAATTTGTTTTAATGACAACTGTAATTATCAGCACAAGGCAATATTCTTCAGAAAATTCTCTGTAAGAAATTATCTTGTAAATACACAACGTTTAAATTGTATCAAATTCTGTTTTTTCGTTGTTGAAATACCAGGGTGTCAATTATTTACCGGTTGAAATACTCACCGTGTCAGAAGCTACTAGACCGGTTACATGAGCGGCTTTGGCAAAGGCATTGTTGCTTCTGCATACTCGGTAGTAGCGTCTACTTGTCTACTTCTGTAGTCTTTGGACTTTTAGCTCCCTGGCAAGTGACACTACAGAAACGTATGATGTACATATATTATGAAATACCAGAAATCAGACAAATAGCTTTCGATAGCTTGAGAAAAAAGAATGATTGAAATTGCTAATGACTTTAGCTTTTCTTTAAGTCCAACCAAATTTCGAGACATAAAAAGGGCCTAGTAAGAATAAGAAAACATGATTTTTTCTATTTAACCCGTATCTCAACTAAAAAACTATCCAACCAAGGTAACCTTTCTTATAAGTATATAGTTGAGTCGTGATCTGCTACCCAATATCATACGGATGACAGAGGCTATATAACTTACTACAATCGAACAGAATGAGGAAATGCCTGGTCGAGTCCAAGCAATACTTGTGAAAGAAACTATTCTTATTATTTGAAGGTTGTGGGAAACATTCTTGTATTCAAGGAAGGACCAGTTTCCGACAGCGAGTTTTTTGCTGTAACGACAAGGAAGACAAATTCTTGACGCGGTGACGAGTACTTCAGCATTTGCTCTGAGATCTGATACTACTCCGTTTGTGAATGGAGTTTTTTTCCCGCCATAGAAAAAATACGACCAGATCAACCCTTTCCACACCTGCTGTGTTATTTACAAATAAACACAGTTGTGTTTATTTACAAATAAACAAGCCCAACACAGTGCCGGTCCCGGACCAGATAAAAAAATCTACCACAAGCAATCATGGATTGGGTCGTTTGGCTGGTGAGAGCTTATTAACAATAGCGACCCCGACTAGGAATTAAGCTTAGAAGAAGACGAAGAAGAAGGAGAAGAAAAAGAAGAAGATTCTAGAGCCCTTTCCCACTAGCAAATGTAAATGCAGATATTTGAACTTATAGTTTTCATGTACAGTGTATATATATATATATATATATATATATATATATATATATATATATATATATATATATACATTATGGTAAGGGCAGTATGAGAAGATTGCTGTCACTTACAAATACCTACAAAATTCAGAGGGAAAAAAATGGCTGTTGGTATTACATTAGGAGATCCAGTCTTTATCATGAATCAGGTTTGGAAAGTGAACAGCCTGCCTGTAGGAAGCGTTTCCCCAAAAGTGTAAAATATCTTATTACTGTGACCGACTCATTTCCAGGAGCTGTATCAGATTCCAAGAAAATTTTTTCCTCAGCAATATCTTTTATGGACACGTGATTCTCGAAGATGAATGGTTAACTACAAAGAAATCGTCTAACCTCTTCGTGCATACATTACTGTGGAGAGATGTCAGAAGGTTGTATCGAGAGAGAGAGAGAGAGAGAGAGAGAAAAAAATGGAAATTTACACGAAATAAATACGATATTTCGATTTTGCTATCATTACGTAGTTTTAATCTTACAAAGTTCCTCTATCCCGGCAGCTTTGATCGTGTTTGTTCAATGGCAACGTTAGAATTAACTTCAGTCTTGTCATGAACGTTTCGTTACACATTTTCTTCAGCTTGTGGTCTGTTATAGACTGTCAGCATTTGCAAAGATCCTCGATTTTTCAATGTTATTCCGTGTTTTTTCTGTTTTGTCTGAAATATCATTGGTCTTCAATGGCCGGCCACCTTACATTATATACGAAAAAGTTTCCAGAAAACAAGTGAGTTCTAAATTCGTGACTGCAAAGAGGTCGAACAATGATGCAAAATAGTTTATGCCTAACTCAAATAAAAGGATACTGTAACTTCTACCATTTCAAGGCTTCCGTTTCGGACTAAACAGCACTCAACTTTTCTCGGAGGAGGAGAACAGCAGAAAGATGCGATCGGAAACATCTGACTGCTCCGTGACCTTCGTCTCTTTTCCGAGGTCACACAGAAATGTTACATAACTTCAACGCCACACGTGATGTACTTTAAATCCTTCGAGGTGGCTAAGCCCACTATCAGTCTGTCTCTTACAAACATCACTCCCCTTTTTTCATCCTTCTCATCATTTCCAACTATCATCATCATTCTTGTGTGCATTCCTCAGCTTCTCCCCATCTCCCACTGCGAAAGGTATCATCATATCATCACCGTGCTTTCTCGAGCACAACAGACACTAAGCCTTGTGTAACACCCTGGTATTTATAGAGTTCTTGACTGCTTTCAGGGGAGACTCATCCAATAACGACGGCAAATCAAGACCCTAAACGCAGCAACTGGCAAACATTCCCAACCTAAAGGCTGCACACTCAAAAGGAAAATGATCAGACGTCAAAAGTAAATTGTGATTCCGTCAGCTCAACTGCTTATAAGGCCTCCCTTACCTCGCAATTATCTCTCCATCCTTTGTAACTGCCAAATCTCTGACCATCACTGAAGACTTTATGATTTTTGAAGACGGCTGGTAACCTGACTCACTGAAAAAGAATTTGCTGATGAATGACCCAATCCTAGTGAGATGAGGAATGTCTCTTTGTAAGTCCGTCTGCCTCTTTTTCTCTCACAACGACGGCGCCAAAGAGGAGACGGGGAAAGACGGGTCCTATTACAGAGGCGCCCTGCGGCAGGCCAGAAACTGGGACGCCGTTCGAACGTACGTTTTTCCTACTTTCTTTACCTGATACGAATTCGTTAATGTTTTGTAAGAATCGTGCTTAGTCCATAAGCCTAAACATTCCTGGTACGCCGACGATAGTTTTGAACAGCACACACACTTGTGTATATTCTTTATTAGCTGAAAATTCATTAAAAAAATATCTTTTGTGTTTACAATGTCAAACAAGATTAAACAAATTTATTTTTAGTGCTGCATTTTTCTCCATTTTATTTACTGATAGTAATCTTTTTTACACCGAGATCTCCACGTAGCTACATCAATCTTATTTTATTTTTACCGGGTAACATCAGTAATTCTACAAAATCTCAACCTGTTTAATTCTTGCCATATTTTTTTCTTTTGTTCAATCGTGCAGTTATATGGCACTCATCTACTTGCTGGTAAGGATAGATTTATGGTGGAAATGGAAAGATAAGATCATCATCAACTCCTCCAGCGCCGTACGACGCAGGAGCAAGGGGCGTCTGCGAAATCCCGTCACTTACGCCTTTCATGAGCTTTCGCTTCCACAAATTTCCACTCTCCTCTAGTCACTTGTCGTATAGCTCTAACCCAGAAATAAGAAAGATGCTAAAATCCCTCTCAAGCCCTTGGAAAAATTGAACGTTTATGTACTTTCCATTTTCAGTGAGAACGAAGTTGCTTCTTTAGTAACAGAGGGTTAACTTCTGCTTGAAACACTGACGGTGGTAGAGAGGTCAACTAATACTTTCAGAGATTGTGAATTTGTACACATGTATGTGTGTGTCTAATTCTAGAAGTCTGACGGCTAACTTGTTCCCTATTGGAGTACGGAGGAGGGACTGACAGAGTAACTAACTGTTGATAGGGGGTATCCAAAGCAATATTAAAAACATGGCAAGAACAAAAAAAAAGCATGAAATTTTGCTGAAATTTGTTTATTTTATGGAGAAGAAAGTTTTTTTTCTTCATTTTAAGTTGTAAGAACAACATCAAGTCTGGTCTTTTTCCAAGAAGCTGACCACAGCTACGTGATAGTTATCACGAGTCAGCGTTACATATAGAGTCGATGAGGTCATTTGAAAGAGCTATTACTGATGAATGCACTGACACCAGTGAGATGAGGATAACACCAGCTACGTCCTCCCATTTCAATAAGACTTAATGGTATGCGTTTTGAATGGATGCACCCAACTTCGAGACGCAATAGTCGACTAAGACCCATGAACATAAATAAATCTTTGTGCCGGGAGCGAAAGCTACCAAAAAACGGAAGTGATTTGTAAGAAGCAGAGTCAGATGAAAAGATAAAACTGTGAAGGTAACTAGGAAACGTGAAGCCGCTGAACAGGTACTAAATTCGAGTACAGAGAAAGGGTCTCACCACAGGTAGGTAACCTGATTAAAGGTCTTGTGTCACATCCTGAGTGCAATGACACGAAAGGTTGTGGAACTCCAGAGAGAGAGAGAGAGAGAGAGAGAGGATTGAGAGAGAAAGGAAAAGAGAGAAAAGAGAGAGAGAGAGAGAGAGAGGATGGCTAAAGAAGGATAATCAAGGACGAAGGATCATCTGAATGATTTCCTAGTCTAAGTCATTATATCAATGATCAGAAAGATGGCAATCCCAAATAATTTAGACGATAACCACAAGTCTAGAGGGAAGTAGCGTAGGTTAGCAGTGGGTACTCACGAACCCCTGGGGATGGAAACCACGAAGATGAGGTAATTAGTGGAAGAAAATGGGCAGTCGATTTATAAAGGTTTTTTGAAGTAGATAAAAGACCTGTGTCGCAGTTCAGATGACGCAATGAAGGCAGCAGGACGTGTGCAATATGATGGCTTGAGTCTCGGAATACCTACGGTAACTAACGTTACGATGTATGAAGGGATTTTTGAACTCTCTCTCCTCTATAGCAGTGAAGTTTTGATGTTGAACGCAAATGATTTTTCTTACATTCACAAATATTAAGCCCTAAACATCGTTTGATATAGAATTCACTATATCTTGGGAATAACTTATTCTGTAGTTGTTTTTAAACTAGACAAGGGTTCGAATCCTCGCAGGAGCTGAAGCACTTATCAATTATATTTCTTTTTGGGTATAAGTTATTCTCTAAATACAGTGAAAGAGATATTAAACGACATTCATGGACATATATGTATATATATACATAATATATATATATCATATATATATATATATATATATATGTATATATATATATAGTATATATATATATATATATATATATATATATATATATATAATTATAATGTGTGTGCGTGTGTTTATATGCAGTATATGTGTATAAATGATATACATATATATATATATATATATATATATATATATATATATATATATATATATATATATATATAGGGGCACCGTAATAAGTCCTCTCACATCGACCTTACGTCCTACAGTGCAAGAGCACATTGACCTCATACACCCAGCATCACAGCCCGACCTTGCATAACCCGAAGCAAGCACTGCCAATGGTCATTACTTGAAAGCTTTAGCGATAGAAGCAAGACCAACGAAATGCCATCTGAAGAGTTTGGGGAGATCGCCTATCGAAAGATGGAGCTGATTGATAAAAAAAAAAAATAAATATAAAAAGAAGAAGAAATAAAAAAACGCATATTTATCTTGGAAACCAACGAGGGATCCTACCTCAACTGCCTGATGCCTTTGTGGGCTCTTGGCGCTGAGAGGACAGAGAAAAGCAAAGCTTTGGTGAATGTTAGAAGGAATCCTCAAAGTAGGATTTCATGAACTCGTTGCCAAATTATGCGACATCACCAGAGGATAATGCCACAGTTTTCCAAGTCAGCATTTCCAATCGTCTCTCTCTATACAATAAATAGGATTTTATGATGGCGAGATCTGGCTGAATGAATAAGATAACCAACTTATAGGAGAAAATTATGGCATGACAATGAGCGCACATGAAGGCCAAAATCAGCTGACTGAATTTAATAAAAACGAAATGGTGACGAAGTTTAATTAAACTCTCAGCACAACAGACTTATCTTCCATCCTTGTAGAACGGAAGTTCCGGATATGTTCAGATAATATCCAGTTCTGACTGGTCAGACAACAAGATGTTGGCCTATGAAAGGGCTTTGCAGGAGTCAGACGCCTGACCAACTAATGGGTGACGAATATAAAGGAAATAAAAAGGGGGAGGGAAGAAGGGTTCCTCGCATACAAGACAAAGCCGGAGTCTGAAAACGAATGGTTTACCTTCAAGGTTGGAGGCCTCCCAGAACTTGAATGTACTTGGATGACAAATTCAACAGGTTGATTTTTATCTTGTTAAACAGAAGGATTCTAATTCAGACATAAATAAATTGTTTTACTAACTTGAGTAAAACACGTTTTTGTAGCTTAAGAGTAATGAAACTTTTTATTGATATTAATTTAGATTCATTTAATGCAATGGCACTTACGCGTGGATCTGTATCACTTTATGCAGATTTAATTAAATATATCATATTGAATTCTGTACCAAATAAAGCAATAGAAGCTTAACAAAATAGTTAAAGCAGAATTTCAACAAATGAACGAAGGCAGTGCTCACACCTACAATCCAAAGGTCTTTGCTACTAAGCCACTGACACATCCAAGAAGGTTGTTCCCTCTTGCTCTGGGTCCAAGGGTCAGTGACTTCCTGATTGCTGACACTTTCCAAACATCGTTTCAACCGTCGGTGCAGATGAAGAAAATACACTCTGAGCACAAACTGGGAGTCATGTACGTAGTTTCCCGGGCCACTAACCAAGATTATGAATGCAAAAAGGCATCATCTTCATCAGACTTCTGGCTTCTTAATTCTTTTACTTCTTTCTTCTTAGAATGTTTTTTGTTTTTGTTTGTTTGTTTGTTTGTTTGTTTGTTTGTTTTTTTTTATGAACCCTCAAAAGATAGTGAATGTAACTTGATGCCGGTGCTTTTAAGCAACAGCTTGAAACTGGTAATTAAGCAACTTCGGTTCGGCCTTGAGCACGGGTAGTTGCTACGCACACTGGAGGTATCGTTACAAAACTCGTTTCATCTTCTAGGTTAAAATGATTCTCTGGATTGGCATAAAACAGTACCCCTTGATCAACCTCCAGCCACGATAGTCAGGGGAAATATTGCAATGAACTCGATGTACGATCTGGCATAAACCCCCTACTGAAGGTCAGACATATGATAGCGTGGCTTTCATTTTCACTTAGCTCTCGCGTTAGATGACGACGTTCACTTTCTTGAGAGTCCCCCTTACTTCCCCGGTATCTCTGGGGAATCACCATTTCGAGACTCGGAATTGTGTAAATAAATTTAGAAAATTAAGAAAAATTTCTAAAATATTAATCTCTGAGAGACTGTTCTGCATTCACATTAATGTATAAATTTAGTTTTCTCAAAGAAAGTTCTCTCAGGTACACTGAAACGTAGCATATATCTGTGTGTATTGATTCCTTAGGCCTAGGGTATGTCACATATGTCTAAGGGACTACTTATTTCCATTTTTGTCGTCTCATATACCTTCTTTATTATGTATTATAGCCATGAATAAGATTAAGCAAATAAGAGGTATTTAGTTGAGATCGCAAAAAAAAAAAAAAAAAAAAAAAATCCTATGCTGGAGTAAGAAACGTTGTGTTACATTCACGCGTGACATTAAACACGATGGATGACAATTGATTTCATTCCTGAAAAGGAAATGAACCACGTTCTATGGGTCTTGGACATTTTATTATCTGCATGTTCCTGTCTTGCTTTAATGCAAACTACACCGGAGAGAGCATATACGTATACTAGGGACGTGTATTCCCGCGCGTTGACACGCCTACTCCTAAAGAGATTCGGGTTAACTGATACAGGGAAACCAGAGGAAGTCGAAGAAAATTATCATTGTGGAGAGAAATATTACGGACTGATTTGTTTCTTCAGTGTACTTTAAACTGGACCCATGTATGTCCACTTTATCATTTTTATTCTTCTTGAAATTATTTAATGAAAGTAATCAATGAAATGTGATAATAAACCTGATGTATTAATCAGCAAAAATGTAAACGTCCTAAATATAAAAAAAATCTGCTTCATCTCAGTGGAAGAAATTCGAAATAATTGGCTTTGTCTTACATCTGCGTGAAAATTGAATTTCTGTCTTCTGTTCAAAGTTTTTTTACGTAGATTGTTCTACTTTTCTTCTTCACTGGATTTTTTTTTTTGTAGTGTCATAAGTGTTTTACCTAGAGTTTATATTTGAATTCGCATTTTAATAAAGAAACTTTTGACGTGGAAATTATTAGAGGTCATTTTTCATCTTCGAATTTGGAGACGCAACCTCGTTGTACTACGTCACCCCATGACGTCAAACACCACACCATTTCTCTCTCTCTCTCTCTCCTTCACCTGACTGGCCACTTAGATCGCGTCTTCCCCTCCTTGGGTATAAAAGGGCACCTGCATCTGGCTAGGGCACCAGACCTGATCACACAGCAGAACATTAGATATCTCTCAGAGATTCCACCAATAGCTCAGGCATCATGAACGCCAAAATCTGCGCTCTCGTTTTCTCGTTTGCCTTGTAAGTAGAGGAGCAAGTCTTTGGTTCATTCTTATGAATGGTAATGCATTACGGATAGATGAAAACTGCTTGGTTTATTTTAAGAGAAATGCTTTCGAACTGAAGAATCAACAGAGACAGTCGTGTTGATTTACAGTGTAAACATTTACAGTACTTTGTTATCGTTTGAGTAATATTAAAGTAAACGATAACGTTGTTATCGTTTGAGTAATATTAAAGTAAAACACACATGAATATATGTATGACTAAAATTGGATCAAAAACATGAATATATGTATGCTAAATTGGACAAACTCCTGAATAATCAAGGTTCTGTTGGCAATTGTTTATCAGCCCTTGGGCAACTGTTGAAACACGGGAAATACAAAAAGATTTACTTCTCCTGATGTACATACACAACGGGGATCTTTCCCCACTCAATTTTTCAATCACTCAGTAAATACTAATTGAAAAGTTTAGTGCAAAACGTTATAGCATAGAAACGTTCAATGACTTCACCCAAGTATAGACAAACAATCTATCGACTGCATTCCTCCTCTCTCCTTTCTTTCGAGACGATGTTTGACGACTTTTAGGAAAAGCGAGATTCGTCACTTGACCTGCAACCAGCGATGATGCTGATCGTCATGATGACAAACACCAACGGATGGATTCAAAATGAGGATTGGTATTTCCCTTCTACTTGCTCCCAACAAAGTATGACTACTCTCTTTCCCAAACTCTGTAGACAGAACTGGTCATTTCTCAGACATTTCTGTAATAATCAACAACTCTTCAACATGCTTCCGGGATTAGCCATCATACTTATGCCGCATCATCTTTAAAAGGAAGCCAAGAACCAGGCGACGTCTTAGAAGACGAACACATATTAGAACTTTATTGCAATATCAACAGTGGAAAAGGAGTGAGATTCATAGCTGGATCTCAGTGCGCAATGGTTACTTTTTCTATGAAGAATTTATGCGCTACTCGGCGCTTATCATGACCAAAAATTCGTAGTTCATCGTTAGCTCACGAATATGATAGATAAGAACCTCAAAGGATAAATAATACGAGTCACTGCTTTCAGGTTGATTGTCTCCACATCCGCCGGGCGTCTCCAGTACGTCTTCCACACAGAGGAAAGTTTCGAGCCCTCAGTCGCAGGTTCTCAGCAAGTTGTAAGTTATATGGAAGAATATTTTCTTAATCTTTATCTTACTGAAAATATATATATACAAAACATAAGTTTTGCTTAAGATGGGTCTCATCTCAGAGGAACATTTTTAGAAATAAATATGGAGTTTATTTTATATGAAGTCATTGCAATTGTTTATTTCCAGGTGCATTTAGTGAAGAGAGCGACCTCCCGCTCAGGTGGTGGATTTCCATGCCCATCCTTCTCAGCGAGCAGGTAAGAAGAAGAAAGAATTCCCTTCTGTAATGTTTGTCTGCACATGAAGTGATTTGTAGGTATACTTCTCTGCATGTTTATGGACTTGTTTTGAAAATACTTTGTATGCATGTCTTTCTGAAATGTATGAAAGTAGTAAGAATGAACAAATATAGCTGTGCATAATATTCATGAAAAGCACAGCGCCCTGCGTCTGCTACTCAATGACGCTTAGGATAATCAATTTACGCATTCTTGGAAAAGCTTAACAGACAGAATTGCTGCTCTACTCATGGTGTGTATTTGGAAATGTTTATACTTGAGAGAGAGGATGCAGCTATAAATATCAGTGTTTCACAATGCGAGATGAGTTATATGATGTAAATTGCATTGGTGCCAACGTCCTACATTTCCGTATATTCATATACCAGATAATGTATAATATATTTATATTGTAATATTAATTCTTATTTATTTTGTGTTCATCAAGATTTAATATAGTTCCTGTACTTCCCCAGATGTCCACACCCTGACCTGCCAGCACTGTGCGTAGGGCACCGCCTGACGACTCCCTGCCACCACGTAGACTTGATTAACGTCAATATCTAAACGTTTACTAGAATGAAGAAAAGGGCAACTCCAATACGACAATGGTCCTTAATATTTCTGTGAGGAGGAAGAAGAAATCGTCTGGTACAGACGCTCGTTATTTATTTAAAGATTTTGCTTCAGATGTGGGATACTACAATCTTTGTTCTCGTTTGCAAGAATCAGTGATTGTTCTACATTTTCAACATAACACTGAATCCAAAATGCTATTTATATAACTGTCTTTCTACAATTATTCATGTTACCAATTTCATGATACAAACATAGTCTTAAGTATTGTTTCAGAGATTATTATTTTGTTATTTAGTTTTGTAGAGAAAAATAATAATAGTAATAATGATAAAATGACTTTAAAAATTGCTTGATCATTTATCCAACTAAACTTGAATTCCGAGAATATGTTCAGCCGGATACTTCTAATACGCAGTCAAAGAATGATCGTCTTAGTGATTTATGATCACGAAACCGGTTCATTAGAGAAAAGGGGGAAAGAAAAGGAGTCTCTCTTCTGCTGAAAATGAGAATAAATTAAAGTCTGAGTCTTCACCACTGTTTAATGATTCTTTGGACAGAAATGAATATCGACTCTCATATGCAGACTTAAAGTAAGTCTCATAAAGCTCGATTCGGACAAGGCCTTCAGGACTGAACTGTTTCCTCCTTATTGAAGGAAAGAAAACGGGGAGGGAAAACCAGCCGGGTGACAAATGATCGAACTGAAAGTAGGATACTCAGCAGAATTAAGTGCTCTTTCCTTACCTGTAGTTTACTGTTGAGTCTTTCTTATTTGTTGACAGATAAATCTTTCTTACGTTCTGACAGCTGAGTCTTTCTTATTTGCTGATAGTTGAGTCTTTCTTGCTTGCTGACAGTTCAATCTTTCTTACCTGCTGAGTTAAGTTTTTCTTATCTGCTGACTATTGACTCTTTTTCACTCAATGACAGGCAAGTCTTTCTTACCTGCTGACAATTGAGCCTTTCCTACTTACTGACAGGTAAGTCTTTCTTACCTGCTGACTATTGAGTCTTTCTTGCTCAATGACAGGTAACTCTTTCTTACCTGCTGAGTGGTAAGTCTTTCTTACCTGCTGACTTACCTACTGACAGGTAAGTCTTTCTTATCTGCTGACAATTGAGTCTTTCTTACTCAATGACAGGTAAGTCTTTCTTACCTGCTGACTCTTGAGTCTTTCTTACTCAATGACAGGTAAGTCTTTCATATCTGCTGACTATTGAGTCTTTCTTACTCAATGACAGCTAAGGCTTTCTTACCTGCTGACTTACTTGCTAAGAGGTAAGTCTTTCTTATCTGCTGACAATTGAGTCTTTCTTACTTTCTGACAAGTAAGTCTATCTTACCTGCTGACAGTTGAGTCTTACGTATTTACCGACAGGTAAGCCTTCCTTGCTTGTTGGCATTTGAGTCTTTCTTACTTGCTGACAGTTGAGGCTTTCTTACTTACTTACAGCTGAGTCTTTCCTATTTGCTGACAGTTATGTCTTTTTTACCTGCTGACAGTTAATGCTTTTTTACTTGAAGCTTACAGTTGATTCTTCGAGACTGGATGGAAATGCCTTCACTTTTTTTTTTAATAATCAAGTATGCGACTGTAAGATTTATCTTTGAAAAGACACAAAGAGCATATTTATTTTGGCAAGGCAACAAGAAATATTATTAAAAGTGGATACGAACGGCGCATTGTTCTTAACAATATCCAAACTTTACACTTGAACATACATCCAGTAAAAGACCTGGCTGTGAGCAAGAGCAGATAATTCTGGGTGTTGAAGACAAGTGTTGTGGAGGAGGTGTCAGGTGACTTGACTCATGGTATCTGAGGTGAATACAGCCTTTTTCACCTCAACAGCGAGTTAGTAAGTACATTGAAAGCTGCTTAAAGGGACAACAGCAATTAGGAGTTTGTCTTTCAATTTCATCAGAGGAGCGACGCCCTACTGGGGCAGGGTCACAGCGTTCAGATGGAAGCCCGGATTCCAGAATCGGGCGGCGATGCTGCCTTGAGGTCGTCAAGTGTCATCTCGGAGTCAATTTACTCCTTTGCTGAGAATGATAAAGCTGAGAAGACAAAGAGGAGATGAGAAACGTTATGATAAGGTGTTGCTTTGAAGACTTCAGAGACGCCAGCACCGAGGTAGACAAAAATGTGGTGCCATTAGAATTTATCATTAACTGAAGTAACAAGAAGCGTATATCCGTCAACCTTCATTGTAGGGTACTTTATCACAGGTACATTGAATAACAATGATTGCTTTAGGATAAATAACTTTTAACAAGTTGCTAGGAGACGAAAGAAATATTTGAGGTCACATTAGGCGGCGGCCTGCATGGTCTGTGTAGACGATGTACAATTGTAAACAATAACAACTGCCTTGATTGAAATATGCGCTGGTGGGACTTTGGATACCTCAAATTTTACTTGACCTACCTTGATAGGCTCCAAAGCAGAAATTAGCACAAAAGAAACGACAGTTTTACCATCAGGTCTCATGTATATATATATATATATATATATATATATATATATATATATATATATATATATATATATACACACATATATATATATATATATATATATATATATAATATATATATATATATATATATATATATATATCAAGGGTCCAGCAAGAAAAATGAAAAGCAGCAGTACCTTGTGCTTTCGTGTATTCTTGATACAGCCTCATCAGGGTACAAAATATTTTGTATCCTGATGAGGTGTATCAAGAATACACGAAAGCGCTATGTACTGCTCTGCTTTTCATTTTTCCTGCTGGCTGCTTGATATACAATCTTCTCACGTGTTACTTGTGATCGTATAACACACACTCACATATATATATATATTATAATATATATAATTATCTATAATATAATATTATAAT
Source organism: Macrobrachium nipponense (assembly GCF_015104395.2). Lineage (NCBI taxonomy): Eukaryota > Metazoa > Arthropoda > Malacostraca > Decapoda > Palaemonidae > Macrobrachium > Macrobrachium nipponense. The sequence continues at coordinate 41,144,597 of NC_061108.1, forward strand.
ATATATATATATAGAAGAAATGAAATACATACGTATTTACATTTACTTAACTTTAAGTTTAATGAACAGCGTTTGTCATCAATACCGAATTTCAGGTTCGTTTTGTTTATATGCGAATGTGTAATGCTTTAATTTATTCATATGAAAATCCATCAGGTTAACAGAGATCTTTCTTAAGAGTGAATCGGGTCATATATTTTACGACATTTAACCATTAGCCCAGAATAACAACAAACAGGCTCTGCTCATATCCCATTCAGTACCACAGAACTACGCATAATTATCAGTCATAAACCCAATTGTTCTCGTCTGCGTAGTGGAACGAACAAAGAGCTTATACATCAACGTACACAAAGCGTTTACCATTTTATTAGGTGATTTTATAGTATAACAAATGTTGATTTAGCTTGCTCTTTATTATTTATAGATTACAAGCGACGAAAAAGCAGCCATAGCTGATGTCCTGGTCGCAGAATGTAAAACATTTCTTAAGCAATAAAACTTCAGAACCAGCCTTAAGCAACATTCGATCGGCCCTGACAGGTTGCTTAGCATCAGGGAAAAATGAGTACCATCGGGGAGGAGAAATCTGCTCTCCTGATCAGCAACAAATTTTTCCTATAGGGACAAAATGGCATTGAACTTGACCAGCAATTTCAAGACGAGCTACTGAAAGGGAAAACTGGGGTGCTGCTGCGACTTTCACTTCCTTTTCTGCCCCAGTGAGATGACTTTCACTTTGGAGGGAGTTCCCCAACTTCTCTGGCATCTTCGGGGAACCACCTTTTCCAGACTCAAGGTCGGGTCGTGATATGAACACCAGTTTTTCATAATATCGCCATCACTGGATTTTCTTTGCTGCGGTGACCAAATGATGCTTGGAATGCCTGAGGCATTCCTGGATGTCGGAGGAATGTGATCGAGGTCAGGGATCATCTCAGTTAAAGTCTCATAGTAACTAATGGCTTCGGTTATTTCACGCAAGTCCATAGAATTCTTTTGCTTTTCTTCATCTCAGATCTCTCGTCACTTCCGATGATTTGTTCACTTCTTGGCCTCAGTAGCTTGTAATGTTAAATTAAACGTCACAAACTCTGTCTATTTTTTGCTCAGTCTAATTTAGACCTTTTATTTGTCCTGCTTATATCCATCTCATTTATGCAAATGATCAAACGAATGTTCATTTATCAAAGGCCCACTTCACTCTGATCACTTGACCTGCTCCATTACAAGTTTGTTCATTTTTCTTTTGTTATCGTTTTAAATAGGGCGGCACTTTTGTATCTTTTATGTATATATATTTTTTTCGTTTCTTTTTCTTTTGTCTGGCTCTCTTGTTTGGAATTCATAAGTATCGTTATTTTCATTATTTTTTTAGTTTTATTTTGTGTAAGCTTTTCCAATACATTTTTCGTGTTCAGCTCTTTTGATCTGTATATTGCAGCTATCAAACTGCACTGCAAGAAACTGCAAAGGCATGGGGGCCTCTCACATAGCACCAGACAATCTTTTTCTTTTTTACTTTGAGACGAAGCCTCGTCCAGCTACGTCACTCCATGACGTCAAACACCACACCACCTCTTCTCCCTTTCCTTCACGTGACGGGTCACTCAGGTCGCGTTTCGCCTCCTTGGGTATAAAAGGGCTCCTGCATCTGGCTGGGGCACCAGACCCAAGAAAGTGCGCGCTCATCACACAGCAGAGCACCAGATCTCTCTCAGATTCCACCAATAACTCAGGCATCATGAACGCCAAAATCTGCGCTCTCGTTTTCTCATTTGCCTTGTAAGTAGAGGACCAAGTTTTTGGTCTAGTAACTTTGTACTATGTGATAATGAATTCCTATATCAAAATTCATTCGTGTTTATTTACATCTTCACCGATGGTTTAGAAGCGAAGCATTTGCATTGAATTCTGTCTTTTCTTACACGTCAAATCACTTAAAAGAATTGAAATTCTAACGTACCTATCTTCTTTGCGGGCTGCTCAATGAGCAAGAGCCCGTGCTGGCATAAGGCAAGCCTAATCTTCAACAACCATCAGAAAGTTTTATATGAGAGATTTATTTTCACTGACATAAAATTACAAGTAATAAATATTATGGCTTTTGACAAGGGACAATTTTTGTAACAGTAAAAATTTGTCTAAAAACTCTCTCTCTCAATAGCCTCTTTGAACACTTCTCAAAATATATCTTGATATTTATTGTTATTGCATTGCTTGCAAAGTCAAGTAGAGACCTATTCCTTCTTAAAGGCCAAATGCTTCAATGTTTCTTGCAATATCAGAAACCAGCGGCGTAACTAGGAGTCTCTTAATAGGGGGGCACCTGGTGGCCACAGCTGAATATGGGAGGGGGGGGGGGGCACTAGGCAGTAGGCATGCACAAATTATAATATTAATTCTTTCTTTCTTTTTTAATCATGCGTAAAGATATTAAGTTTGTTTTAAAATATTTAAGCCTACTACTTTGTGAATCACATTTTTATATAACAAACTTGCTCAAATATTTTTTCAATACAAATTATGACCCTCTGGCCACACTTGTAAATCCAAATTAGATATTATTTGCAATGGTTTGGCAATGAAATAAAACCACTTGTTATGTAAATAATGTATAATTTAGATAATCAAAACTAACACTTGGTTATTGTAAAAAAAAATATATATGAATTATTCATTTAATATTTCTATGATATGTTAAAACAGTGAGATCCAAAGAAATTACGACATTTGATCGCTACAATTAACGACTTTCGTTGAAGTATATAATAAGATTCCATTACAATTGGTTACTTGATTATTGAACCTAATCATTTAATTAATAGTATTAATAACAAAACGATGCAGATGTAATAATTCAGTACATCTGCATCATTCTGTTATTATGTTTCCTAGCAAAAATATCACCAAACCTTTCCAACACTAAATAAATGGCTCTAAGCAAAGCAAGCCTTCCCTTAGAGCACACTGCCTATAACATTGAAAATTTGCATTTATGCACTTGCTATTAAACTATCAAGGACGAAAGAATGACAGCATTACTACAAAGAAAAATAGAAATGAGCCTGAAACGCTTGTAACATAAATACCTGCCGTGTCTTGGTGACTGTTATTCACACGATCGCGCACAGAATGATTGCCATCTACCAACCGGAACTGCAGTCCCGGTTAATCCCTGCCAGCGTTACATCAACACATCACATACACATATTGTACGAGACTATTATCAACGATGGCGCAGCGCAAGACACATAAAAACGAATAACCTGTGAGATTCTCTCTCTCTCTCTCTGTGTATGTGTATGTAACCAAATTTGCGTTATGCAATATTGCACTATTTCTAAGATTTGTGCAGGATATTCGCATATCCAAATGTTTTACCAACTGATTACAATATGTCAGTCAGTCCACTGACATTGTTGCGAGATACGTACATGTATAACATTTTTGTATAATACACGTGCGTGTGTGTCTGTGCGTGTGCGTGTTTTTGATGTTTTAATTTTCTATCCTATGTTAATTTCCAAATTCCACTGATTTTTTTACCATAAATCATTTTCTGTACATGATTTGATTCCATTTCTTTCACACTTACATAACGAATACGTATACTCCTGAGTTAAAGAAAGAAAATTTATTCATTTCTTACAGTTAATATACAAAAAAACATCCAAACTACTTGATTTAGAAAACTTAAACATTAATAATAATAATAATAATAATAATAATAATAATAATAATAATAATAATAATAATATGAAAATTAAACTTATGTTTTACTACAAGCTACATAAACTCAAAATGGGGGTCCACCTGGGGGGGGGCACCAGTTTCAAATGGGGGGGGGCACGTGCCCCCCCCCCCCCCCCGCAGTTACGCCTATGTAAGAAACTGTATTACATAAGAAATATTTATTTTGATTCTTACTTATTGGTAAACAATATACATGTCACTTATTTTGCGATTAGAAGGTTGGAATACAAATAGAGATATTCATTTCTGTCTCATAAGTCTGACTAATGACTCGCAACAGAAGCAGCTGTAGCAGTCTCACATCAGCTGTGCATTTGATGTCTAGGCCAGTTTACAACGCTCCTAATTGGCTGTTGATAAGCCAATCACAGGGCTGGAAACTCTCAGTCTCTCTCGAGAGTTCACATAGGCAGGATGTATGTTCCATCGCTCCTCAAGTATACGTCTTTCAAGAGAGGTGGAACATAAATCCTACCTATGTGAACTCTCGAGAGAGACTGAAAGTTTCCAGTCCTGTGATTGGCTTATCAACAGCCAATCAGGAGCGTCGTAAAGGAATGGCCTAGACGTCAAATGCACGGCTGATGTGAATCTACTATAGTATCAATGACGAACAACGGAATTTTCTACCTTACAGGACGGTCGTGTTCACAAACGCCGGTCGTCTCCAGTACGTCTTCCACACAGGCGAGAGCTTTCAGCCATCAATCGCCGGTTCTCAGCAAGTTGTAAGTTGTAATACTGGACTTAAAAGTTGATCTTAGTCTCAAAAATGAATATAAAATTGATGCATAAAATGTCTTCGATCTAAGCGGAACTTTGTTAGCAATGTGAGGTTTATCTTCTTGCGAATGAAACAATACTACTGACATTGCAGGTGCATTTGGTGAAGAGAGCGACCTCCCGTTCAGGTGGGGGCGCCCGATGCCCTTCCTTCTCTGCCAGTAGGTAAGTCGGAATGTTTATATGTGGGCGTGTGTATTTATGAAAGAAATGGCTTAGTACTTGCTTGTCTGTTTGTAACGTCGTATTTATCTAATTAGGGAGCTGCTAGCTAGTGTGGCTTCGTGTAAATAAGTTTTTCTAATATTTTTGACAGAGTTTTGCAGCACAGTTAGTTAATGAAATTTATAGTAAATCTGTAGGCCCATACATCACATTTCAGGAGCAATAGATTCTTTATCTAATCTCATAAATTTCAATTCATCTCGTACGTAATCATTTTCTGTTCATAGAGCAAAGAGTAATGATTCCTGTACTCCCTCAGATGCCCACACCCCGACCTGCCAGCATTGTGTGTGGGACACCGCTTGATGACTCCCTGCCACCACGTAGACTTGATTAACGTCAACATCTAAAATTTTGGAAGGCTAAGTCTGACAGGGAGAAATATAAAACGACAGCCAAGATACTGAATGAATCTTAAGATGGAAAACAAACTCACATAACAAGGAAAGTGTATTTAAAAAGAGGAACTATTTTGGAGTCCACAGAGAGGAAGACACCGACTGAGGATACTGACGACAGCAATTTCTGTGAGGTGGAACTGAAACTTATCTTATGCATTTATGGATTTTGCATCACTTTTTGTGTGGAATCTTTGCTCTGATTTATACGAATCAGTGTTCTAACTGATTGAGGCACATGTACTACTACACTAGTTCTGTCCAATTATTTATTGAACTCGAGTCAAACGACCAATGATCATGTTACCAATTTCATAATACAAACATATTAAATGTTATTTTAGAGATGTTTATTTTGTTACTTAGTTTTGTAGTGAAGATATTTAATAAATAATAATATAAAAATAAAAATGAAAAATCTCTTCATTCTTAACCCTAGAGAACTTTATTATAGGAGAAATAATTTGCGCTAATCATTTTGATCATCAAAATGATTAGCGCAAATGAATCCTGAGTAGAAGGAAACGATTTCTTGGTAACAGAAGAAGCAACTTGGATCCTAACGATGAACAAAACTATTTGCGAAAAAGGCGAAAATGAAAATGAAAGATGTTGGGGTCAAGTGGACCCTCCAGCAAGACCTTGTACTACAGAGGTTTGTATATATGGTCGCCATCGGTGTGAGGCAACTAATGCATCGTCTAAGACGATGTAGTTGTCAGAAATAGCAGCAAAGAGCCGTCGGGCATTAAAGATAAACCTGAAATGAAGGCTAAAATTCTAATGCTACCATTCACGTGAAAAGCTCTATAGGATAAGTCAAATTCAGGTAGTAGCTCTAGAGACTGATCATAACATTAAAAATGTTATGTCTTTTGCAGTGAAAGAAACCTCTCCCTAATTTTGCCTTCTTTTCTTCAACTTTGATAACAACAGAATTTACGTGGACATAGAACCATATTTCATGTTCAGAACACATGAACTGGACATTCCGTGGTTTCAGAAAACCTAAACATTCACCTCTTAGTGGGTTATACAAGCATTCATGTTATTTATAATCGTAGAAAGTTGCCAAACCAGTCTTGAAATTCTCTTTATTAATCTCGATGCGGGCTCTCTCGTGGATTTGCTTTTCCCTTTTTTTCACATAATGACTTCGCATCTCTTCTCGTTCTGCTCATTCATAATTCATATGAAGACGACTCATCCTGAATCCTCTGCACAGCCTTGTCAACTCTCTTTGGAAATCGTTTGTTTACGATTAACGTTTTTCTGGAGAATATCTCCGGAGGAGCAGACTAGTTGAAGTCTTTTCATGGGTCCCAAACGATAACTTTTCTATCTGTTTGCTTCATTCCCCTCTCTTCACAATAATGTTTGAAGATACAAAGTTTGAATCCCTCAAATCCGTCAGAATTTTTGTTCTGGAAGGAGCACATCACTATAAAAAAAAAAGCTGGTTAAGTTGTAAGTAGGCCTTGGAGAAGCTGGGTGGAGGAACTATAGTACCTTGCATGGCGAATTGTCTCGTGCGCAGGAGTGTTCTCGTTAGGCTTCGTTCTTGTTTTCCATTTTATTTGCATGAAAAATTTATTTCAACTTCGATATAACTTTTCCTACAGATATCTAATTTCCTTGAACTCGCCGTGAACTTCAAGTTTTGCAGTCCCAAAGACACGATGCCGATGTACCCGAACTTGTGAGACAACCAGATTAATAATTGAAAAGTCTCTCCCGCCGTATGCTTTATGACCTGTATCAATCAGTCTGCTCACCTACTATGTCCATAAAATCACCTTAATTCAAAACAAAAAGCAAAAAATTCGAAAGTAAGGTATCTGGCGTTTAATCTACTCTGTCTCCATGGGAACACTGTTAAGGTGGTAATGACAGGATGCAGTTAAGTAAACGCTCCCTTATTTGGGCGATAGGGCTTGAGCCACCTTTAATGCTGAACTTTTCAATTTAGCCTCGACCCCACTGGTCATTTAAAACTGGTTTCTGACGTCATCCGTCGAGAGGTGGTACTACTACGCGCGTTTGTTTTCACTCGCTCGACACGTGCGCTGTTACCACCAGGTTGGCTTTAACCACGATTAATCTCTATTAGTCCTGTCTTTAACAAGCCAAATCGGCTGGCATATACTGCAATGTCATCCTTGAATTTTTCGGCATTATACCAGATAAAACACACACACACACACACCACACACACACACACATATATATATATATATATATATATTATATATATATAGATATATATATCTGTATATTTATATATATATATATATATATATATGAAAATGACTTTAGAATAGAAGTCGAAGTACTTACGTAGGTTCTTATAATTTCATGAGGAACTCGTATTCTTTTCCAAAGTACAACTGTGGAAGCACTATACTTATATATATTAATAATATATTATATATAATATTATATATAATTATAATATTATATATATATATATATCTATAATGTGTTTTTGTGTGTGTGGTGTGTGTGTGTATGTATGTATATAATTATGTGTGTGTGTGTGCTGTATAATAGTATATGTAATATATATATTATAAATATTATCTATACATGTATATATATATATATATTATAATATATCTATATCTATATTATTTATATGCCCGTGTGTGCAAAAGAACTGTTATTCCAAAAGGAGGGAATTCTTAATGGAGAATCAGATTCTATTAGTTGTCACTCTGACACATGCAGAGAACTGATCTGAATTTGCATTCACAAACGTCATATATATATCTCCGGTGTCATTAGAGGCTTTGTGAAGTCCTTCATGTTTTTCGCGTAAGGCACTTTCGTGTTATTTATTGGTATTATTACATGATCGTTGTTTATTTTTAATGTCATATTTTCTGAAAAGAGTCTTTTGATGCAAAAAATTATTGACTGAATGAATATAGCCACTGTGAATTTATGTCTTACACAGTTCGCTAACTTGCTGGTCTACGAGTAATGACTGAAGTATGTACTGAATCACTACTATTGTTATCGTTAGCAGCAGAGTAGTTTATAAGGGTTAGTCTATCAAGACTATACTATGTAGAAAATGAAGACGTGTTCAGCCAGATTTTTCCAGTTTATTCCTGCCAGGGAGCGTTTCGAACCCACGAATCCCTTCCACTCGTTAATTTCTTTACCCGGCGATAAAGCTCCTGGTATGTTACATTATAGCAAAACCCACTACATTTGATACTAAATGCAAGATACTACAGTACCTTCGGAAGTTAAAATTTTGCAATATTGCTATTTCATTTTTAAAAAATCAACAAATAAAGCCTTTGTCCTTATACACGAGTGAATTTACCTCCATTGTTTTCTTTATCGAGTTTTAGTCACGTGTTGGGAGTTGAATCAGCATTTTTATTGATCTCTCAGAGATCACGTCCTTCGTTATGTGCTTTTTTTATCTAGTGAAATTTGCCTTTGGTTTCTCTTCTGCTCTTCGTTAAGTATCAGATTTTTTTTTATATTAATGAATAATCACGTAGGTGATTCAATGATTTCACATACGCAGTCTCTCTTGAAACTGTCTCCTTAAATTTAAGTCATGTAAGATTTAGTCACAAACAATTTTTTGATCTTGGAAGACATTCTTATATGTTAGCGTTCTCTGCAAAACTAAATAACAGAATAAATCCTCCTATGAAGAAGTTTAACAATAAGTTTCTATTCAGAAGTGGGTCATAGAAATGTACCTTGGTAGGGTGATTCAAACAGAATTGACGGCTATGTGTATTCACAGTCGATGTCTTTTTTATTTCTTATCTGCGCCCATCAAATTTTTTCGTTCTTTTTGCGACACTCCTCCTTATTTCTACTTAGATTCTTTTCAGATTTTAGTTTTAGATTTCTCCCTGTTAGATTTAGCCTTTCGTTTAGATGCTGAGGCCAATGAATTGTGTGTGGTGGCAGGGAGTCACCAGCCACACTGTCCCATGCACAATACCGACAGGTCAGGGTGTAGACATCTGAAGGAGTGCAAGAATACAATGATTCACACCAAATGAATAAGCGAGGATCGAAAAAATGGAATATTTCAGTTTGTAATATGAAAGATGAGGAGTTGAATTTAATAAGAATAACTAAATGTAATGAATATCACAAGGCAATGTTCAGGAACTAGAGAATAGATTACGAACGACACGAATAAAGAATGCTGAGTGAATAAAATTTGGAAATCAAATGGATTTAAAATTGCGGACGAAATTTAAGATGAAACAAAAGTCAAGTAAGATCTCCCTGGTTGTATGGTTGTATGGAACATATAAAAAACTATAATCATCTGAAAGATTAAATAGATTTGTCTATGAATGATTGGGGCTCAGAACTTCATCTTTTAAGTCTATCGGGCGCATCTACTGCCAGTGACTTACATTTCCAGAATGATGCCATAATTACTACAGCAAAGCAAACGAGCTCTTCTTCGAACGTTTTCCTAAACCTACGCAAGCATTTCCATAAGTATGGAAAAACGCTTACCTACACCGAGAAGGAGGGGCATTTGTTCCCTACATGCAACAGTGAACACTCATACTTTGCCTCATATGTTAAATAAATCCTCTAATTTCTAACCTTTCTAGAGATAAATATTCCTTAATTTTCGGTATTCCTGCCTGCGTTGGCATTCATCACCGCCAGCATCATAGAGGTGGACAAAAATGTTTGCTTCTGTACAGGAAAAACGAGCGAGCGAAAGTACGCAACTCATGTCTTTTCTTGGAAGGATTCTCTAAGGATAGAGCTACACACTTCTATGTCCAAGGCGACCTCGGTGGCCTTGTCCGAGCGGCTTTGAAGGAGAGAGAGAGAGAGAGAGAGAGAGAGAGAGAGAGAGAGAGAGAGAAGAGCTGCATGCAAATGGTGCAGGTCGTGGCATGAAGGCCTGACGTAGTTGACGGGATGTCGTCTGAAAACTTAAAAGTTAAATGGAACTAGTAAAGAAATTCCGGTTTCTTAGTTTCTCAAAATTCGGTTCCGTCGCTCAAATAAACAAAGTTAAACTTGGTTATAAAGTACTCTATAAAAAAAATACACACACAAAACATTCGACGAGGATAAAATATCCCAATTCACGGTGAATCTTTCCCATATCAATTGCAACTGAAGTTGCTGAAGCGAGACAAACGAAAATAACTGATGAAGGACTTAACGTAGGCCCTGATCGATAGTTTTTCTAACTAAAAAAAAGATAAATAAAACCCAGCGATCTTTCATTTATGTGCTTAGCTACAGCGCTGACGATCTGAGAGGATGAAATAATCGGTACTACAATTTTTTTATCAAATGTGATGACGAAGTTTCTGGGAGGAAGGAGAAGGAGAGCCACAGCATCTTATTTTTTTACTTTCATTATAAAAAGACTTCATATTCGTTGTTAGATTTCCCTTAACTGATCGCTCGACGACGCTCTACGACGATTTTCTCCTCCACAATGAAGGCAATTTGACGGTGACGCCTCGGCTTCGCATAGCAACTATCCAAGGACAACCGTTGTCACTTAGTTCTGGTTTTGAAATTGTGTTACTAATTACTTGACAAACATCGCGCTTCAATGTGACATTTTCTTTAATTTCACACACACGCTCAAATATCCAGATGATGAAATCTGTGCTGCCAAATTTTTTAAATAAAAAAAAAGTAGCATATACTTAAAGAAAAAAAAACGGGGGTCATGATCGACTCCACTTTAATCCCTTTGGAGAGTTGCCAAATATCGCTGTATTGAACAACATATGTTCGATATTTTGAAAATATTTTTTTTTTTCAGTTTTTGATTAACTGGACTGTTATCGACAACTTGGTAAATTTCGACACAACGTGTTATGTATCAAATAACGAAACAAAAAGAATTTGAAATTCAGTTATCCTAATGTCGAGGAATGCTGTCTGCCATCTCTTGTATATATTTTCACTCCATGGACTAAAGAAGTTATTTCTTTGTTTATTTGGTTGTCCTTGTTGTTTATTCTTTAACATGGAGAGTCCCCGGCATTTCTCTGATCACTACCTGACACCTAGCCACCCGTAACAGTAAGTACTGAAAAGACTCCTTTATATAAATTGTTCTATGTATTAGTGTATTATATAATGTCGTGTGTTAAAGTGATTCAGTGTTTATAAGTGTATATTGTATAACTAATGAAGATTGTTTGTGTATTGGAAATGTCATATGTTTAACCTGTGAGTGTTTAAAAGTTTATAGAGTATAAACAATAAGGTTTGCATTAAGTTTTACTTCATTGTGCATTTTCTGCAGTCAATAACTTAATTATATTATATCAACAGTTATATAGCTGTAAATATGTTTATTTTATGCAGAACTCCTTAGACCTTGGTCAGTCGTCTTCATTCTTGGTCCTAGACCCTAGACTCTTGGTCCTTGGATCTTATTTCATCCTTAGATACCCATGATTCTTCGTCAGATTGTAATCACGTGCAGTACTTTTCCTGATCCTGATTATACGCGCAAGATCTTCAATAGACCTTTACATTATTATACAAGTTCCTGGTGTTATACATGAAGTTTGTTAATTTTGTATGTTTCAGTTTGTAAATATATTTTAAGTTAATAGAATTTTTCATGTTATACCTTTATATTAAAAATTAAACAAGGAAACTTAAAAATGAACAATCAAATATATTTTTAAAAGAACTAGAGTTCATGGAATATAAAATATAAAAACCATAACTCGACACCTAACAATTCATGTACCTTCAAAATTTCAGTAAAGACGTGCTGATTTATTTAATTTTGAAATTTGTACCGATTCCTTCCACTCCTCCTCCTGATGACCATCAAACATGGGCAGACTACGTCACCTAAAAAGTTGATGTCCAGTTGGAATATGTGAAGACACCACACACACACATACGGTACATATATATCAATATTCATAGATGTATGCACACATATACTATATACAGACATAGTTTACATCATATGGACATATATATATATATAATATATATATATATATATATATATATATATATATATATATATATATATATATAGATATATATATATATATATATAAATTTTGTATGTACAGAATTACAAGGAGTTACAAAGATAGGATGTCTCAAAGAAATTATTAGTCCATCCGAGGAGACATTATGTGCTCACTTATCTTTAGGAGCAGGTTTTACAATTCATTCAGTGTTCTAATGATTTTATCTAGCTTTCTTTTGAACTATTCCACACTGCTGCTGTTGACAACTTCTGGTGGCAATTATTCCATGTCACATCTTGTATGTGAAGAAGTTCCCACAATGCAATGTGTTGTATCTCTTCAGTTCTAGTTTCCATCCATCATTTCTTGTCTGGTTTTCTTTTAATGTGAAGAGGTTACTGTCCACTTTTGTTGTGTCTTTCAGTATTTCGAATGTGTCTAGTAGTTGTCCTCGCAATCGTCGTGCTTCTAGGTCTTACATGTTCAGGCTCTCTAGTCGTCTTTGGTAACCTAATTTTTCTGATGGATGGAATTAACTTTGTGGCTCTTGCTTGTACCCCTTCTATTCTATTTATGTCTTTTCTTAGTGTTGGTGACCAAAACTGTACTGCATATTCAAGATGTGTGGAGCTGCAGCACCGTTTCCTTATTTCTGTATCTGAAATGCCTCTTTATGTATCCCACAAGTTTCTGTGCCTTCTTTCCAGCTTTTATGCATTTTGTGGATTTTAAGTCCTTGGTAATAATGACTCCAAGGTCCTCTTCGTGTTCTACATTATTTATGTCATTCGCAAGCAGTTGGCATGAGAGTTGTTTGTTCCTATAAGTTACACTTTACATTTATCCAGGTTAAAATGCATTTGCCATCTTTTTGACCACTCTCCTATTTTCCTTAGATCATTTCTTAAAATTTCAACTGTATCTGGGTCTGCTGCATTTGCACCTAGTTTAGTGTCATCTGCAAATTTAGCTATCTTGCTAGTGAAGCCTACAATCTGACCATTCTGATTCTTCACCATTTTTTACGACTCTGTTTTCTATTAGTTAGCCATTCTGCTATTTCTCCTACAATTCCTAAAGCTCTAACTTTTGTCATTAATTTCTTGTGTGGAACTTTTTCAAAGGCCTTTTCGGAATTTAAGTACAGTATATTTATTGTTCTACTATTGTCGTAAATACCAAGCATTTATGAAAAAAACTATAAGAGGTTTGATAGACAGGATCTGTTTTGTCTGGAACTGTGTTGGCTGCTTAAGTTGTTTCTATCAATGTGTGTGTGAGAGAGAGAGAGAGAGAGAGATTATAATTCTGAAGATTGTTGCATTGTTCCCAACACCTGTAGCTTACAAAGAAGTAGAAGGCGAAGTTTCTTGGCAAGTATAAGCCGTGTTTATAGCCAAATTCTCAAATGCTACGGCGATGGCGTTACAAAGGGGTTACTTTTTAGATTATATCAAGTGAAATAATTGGCTTTCATTGTGCTCTTCAGTCTGGCAGGCTAAGGTTTATTTTCTTTAGCGCAATATGACGAGCAACTTAATTCCTTTCCCGGCCCAGGCCCGAAGACAACGTAAAAAAAGAAAGAAAAAGCCCGACGTGTAACCATGCAAATAGTGAGAGATAGTCATTGCTTTCCTTTGAAAAAAAAAAAAACGGTTACGAGCAGAGTAGCGTGCTGCTACCGCCAGTGGAACTAGGCGAAGGTTAAGCATTCATGTATATTAACATTTGGTCTGTGCAAATTGAAGTCTGTTGACGCAAACTGGTGCAAAATCGGTCTGGATATCCTGGACGGAGTATTATTTGAATATTTCACAGCACGTACTGAAATTTGTGATATCTTTTATAACAAAGCAACCTAAAAAAAAAAAAAAAAAACGCTTTTATTTGGTCGGTAGTCTTTCCATCGTTCCACAGGGTCCCCCCAAGTAGGGTGAAAGTGCAGTTCGAGCTGAGATGTAAAGAGATAAGGTGAGTTACGCAGAGGTCGATTTTTCAACTCTCCCGCGCAGGACGACGTCACACAGCTCTAGACATCGGTGGCCGCTGGGCAAGCAAGCCGTCTCTACCCCTTGCATGTGGTGACAGCTTGGCGAGCGGTTTCACGAATTTGTGACAATTCTTGAGGTATTTGGAATTTAACACGTTACTGCTATGGTAATATGTACTGTAAACACAGAAAGGTAAAATGTTAACTTTTGCCGTTTCCCTAAAGATCCCGAAATCGTAATTCGTAGGAAGTTGGTAAACAGCCTGAACATCTGCAGAAGAAGCGACCATATATAAACACCAAAAAACGCAAGTGTGCGTTCGGTTCACTTTCAACGAAGCGATTATGCAAGAAACCATATGTTCCGTTCGATTCCTAATGTAAGTAAACCATATTTGACAGGTTAAGTGATAAGATTGAAATTAGGCCTATAGGCCTATGTATAGTTAAGTCTAACTGCAAAGGGGATATACTAGCCAACACGAGAGAGAGAGAGGGGAACACTTTATTGAAATTGTTGTAATGTGCATGAAATGGACCAGTTAATTGTCAGTCAAAAGGGGGCAGTTATTCAGAGAGAGAGATACAACGTTCTGCATAACTGAATGAACCATAGGTTTATAAGGATAATTATACCAATGCAAATAAACCATGTTCACTGTTTAAGATTGACAAATTTAGAACCAGGTCTATGTTTGTTGACAGTAACTGCAAAGACAAAATGCTAGTCAATCCGAAAGTGAGAGGACAAAATTGTATTAGAATTGTTTTCATGTGTATGAAATACCTATACTCTGTTTTTTTCCGTCTGTCCATCCGCCTGTGGTGGTCGCGCATGGTAACACTGCGTCCCGGGCTTTAAATAGTTACGCTATGTCCAATTTTATGTAAATAAAAGTATATCTGGGTGTACATTTGCAACTGAAAAGTGTTCTAATAATTTACTGTATGCGAATTACACCGTTAATATTCGAAATAGGATATTATTATCATTGTTGAGTGTAAGCTGAATGTAACTATCTAATAAAGCCCGGGACGCAGTGTTACCATACGCAAACACCACAGGCGGTGGACAGATGGAAAAAAACAGAGTATAGTTATTCGTTTGGAAAAGGAAGGGGAAGTTTATGAGAGAGAGAGAGAATTTTTTTGCACATAAATAAGCCTACTTCTATCAGGGAGTTGAGAAGATGAAAATAGTAGTAATCATATATTATATATATATATATAGATATATATATATATATATATATATATATATATATATGGACCTATCTGTGTGTGTTCCACATCCACTTTGAAACAGATTGTGCAATTTCAACCAAACTTGATATAAATACTGACTACCATGTGGGAATAAACACTGTACGATTAAGACATCTCAGGCACCAAAGGGGATGGGGGCCCCCGGGGGATGTGTGGGAAGGGGGAAATGCAAAAATTACAGAAAACGACTGATATTAATGTCTAATCCATAGTTTTCAAAGTAGCTGAGAGGAATAGTTATTCCCGAGGCCCTTTAAGTCCAAGTTCAGCCCCATTGGGAGATGGGGTGAGATGGGAAGGGAGTGAAATGTAAAAATAACCTAAATGACAGATACCAGTGTCTAATCCAGAGTTTTCAAGGTCGCTGAGAAGAATAGTGACACTTCCGTTGCCCTTCAAGTCCAAGTTCAGCCCTGATAGGGAGGAGTTGGAAGGAGGCAACATGTAAAAAAAAACCAAAAATGACAGATATTAGCTGTTCTAATTTATAGCTTTAAAGGTTGCTGAGATGCATAGTGACACTCCTTATGTCCTTCAAGTCTATGTTCTGCCCCAATAGGAAGAGGGGGTGGGAAGGTGGTGACATGTAAAAATAAATGCAAACTACAGATACTAGTGTCTAATCCATAGCTTTCGAGGTCACTAACATGAATATTGATACTCCTGATGCCCTTTAAGTCCAAGTTCAGTCCTGATAGGAAGGGGGTGGGTGGCCAGGGGTTGCTGTGAAAAGAGTGGCCCCAATGGGAAAGGGGTCGAGATAATTTAACTACAATAGAGCAAGAAAGACCAGTGGCCTGATTATGAAAAAAACAAACCCAGCCCCTGTGATTGCAGGACCCTCTCAAGAAAAACTAACGTTGTCTACCAATACCCAAATGCCCTGTCCGGGAATGGCCCCCGGGCCGCCTACATTGGATTATGACAACGATGCGATTTTTCCAAGAGGATATCCTGCCAGCGGCTCAGGACGGCGCCATCCATAATTCATGCAAAAAAGACGTCCACAATAGCCAGGATAAACTCGGAAAAGGCGACATTATTCCTAATATTGGTATTATCGATTAAGGCAGCAGCCAACCGTCGCCTCCCGCCCTCTTTAGAGGCCCGCCTACACATCGGGAAGGAAGAAGACCCAGCCTTAACACCACCATCAAGAGACTTCAACTTCCGAACGGTGCACATTATATCATTTTAATGAGAGTTTTCCATTGTATAGTTTTTGATTAGGTATTTGCCGATAATTGACCCACGAATGGTAGAGGAAGAAAAATTTATACAGGTTAGGTTTGTAAAAAATAAAGCTGTGAGTGGAAAGATGAGTGATAGCATTAAGGCTTTGTAAAAAAAAGGGTTTTGGGATTTAAAAAAAAAGTAGGGCGCTGCCCGCCCGGCACCATAGGAGCCCGATCGAAACGGAACCAATCAGGTGCCCCACCTGCCCAATACCTATGCTTCCCAGTCTTCCAGCGTCCGCACGCGAAGAGCAGATGCGAGCTTCCACCTCTGGCAAGACGGCTTGACTCAGGGACTTAATCCTCTGTTCAAGCCAATGAAAACGCAGCGCCCACATCAGACAGAAGCACCTGGGACACAAATTAAATACCACCGAACGTACCCCATTCCAAATCAGTTTCACGCTCACCTTTCCTTGAAAATGAACCCGATTGATTACGGTTGGGAAACGTTTTTCTTTTTTTTTTATTATTTTTTAGATTATATTTCATTCATTTTAGTAAAATTTAGGTAATGGCCTTTCTGTGAGTTTATTTTTAGAAAACATTTTCTTTAACCAAGATATGAAACATCGGCCAGCATAATTAGCAAATATCAGCCCGTGATGAGAAAGAATAATAAGAAAGGAATTTGAAAAGACCATAATAAAATTAAAAATCCAATTCCACTGATGCTTGCCATCATCTTTTAACAAAAAATGCATTTGTTTAAGAAGGGAGGGATCCTCCTACCTTTTTCCATTAAATTTTTTTTTTTTATTTTATTTATTTTTTTTATTTAATTTTTATTAAAAATTATTAGTTATTTATTTTATTATTATTATTATTATTATTATATGCTGGGAAGAAGACTTTTTCATTAATGGCAGGTTTTTTTTCAATAATCGGTAGATTATTTCAGCCTCGCGTTCATTTTGTACAGAAGTCTCTCTAGTCTTCTTATTTTAAGAAAAGTCAGAAATAAGAATAGAGATACTTCTATACAAAATAAACGCGGCTGAAATAGCCATTATTTTCAGTAAAACCTCTATTATTATTATTATTATTATTATTATTATTATTATTATTATTATTATTATTATTATTATTATTATTATTATTATTATTATTATTATTATTATTCAGAAGATGACACCTATTCATATGGAACAAGGTCACAGGAGCCATTGACTTGAAATTCGAGCTTCCAAAGAATATAGTGCTCATTAGGAAGAAATAGACGAGGTAAAGGTCTCTGGTTACAGGTTGTGAATAGTATTGGCCAGGATCCGTCAGGAGGGTACTGAGAAAGAAGAATTTGTTTCTCTTACCATCACCTCGTCAACATAAGGTCCCTTAAATGAAGGATATGGATCAAAAGCAAAAATCCTGACAGGGAAAATCACGGGGTGAGGTTCATGATATGAGCTCTTGGTCTGCCTTGGCTGACAGCGCTCGATGGAAGTCGGTTGAGAGGAAGGAAATAAACGAATTCACTTCAGTTTTTGGTTATTACTGGACACAGGAAGGGAAATCATTGCGTTGTGCTTTCAAGTTTAAGGAATAAAGGAAAGACCAAGGCCATTGAATACTTGGTCATGATGGCCATAAGCATAACTTCGGGATTAAAGAGCACGCTGCCTTTTCTGAGGAGAAAATTAGCATGGTGGGGAAGATCCCTCTCTGCGTGATGTTCAACTAAAGGACAGGAGAAACGAACGAGATGTAAGCTGGTAGAATGTAGAAATAAATGCGCAGCATTGCATAGTCCACCCACTTACCACTGAAAACACTGCAGTGGCACGAGGATACAGTCAATCTGAAAGCGAGACTAATTTTAAAAAAACTCGTAATCTATTAGAATATAGACAAACCTGGCTGTCCATTCCCAATAAAGATTAGCTTAACTTGAGCTAATAGAGGGTTTATGATATATAATCAGTGAAGTGAATGTCCTTCATCATAATATCATTTCAGCCAGAATCGCATCTCTAAAGCAGATATCAGTAGAATGTTAAAGATCCGTAGATAGATAGTAAGATCGCAGGTCTTGTGACCCTCTTAACCTGTCCTGGGAAATCTTTCTCGACTCGCTGGGGACCACTTTTTTTCGGTGCTTTCTCGGGGGAATTCCTTTGCCACTTGGGGAATTTCCCTAATTGACAGTCAGGTCAGGTCATCGGCATAGCTAACTAAACAGAACAAAGGACTGGCCTGCGATCTAAGATATTTCTGTCTCAGGTCATCGACACCCTTCACCACCGTCAGTATGCTAAATCTCCTCAAACTAGCATAACTAATATTGTGTTTTTCTATTTATACTTATTGGCTTGCTTACTTATTTTGACGTGTACTAAAAATAAGGGTTTCTCTAGAAACCTTTCTATTTTGCACCCTTCACCTTAAATTGATCATATTCTATAATAAAAAAAAGCTTAGAAAATCTATTGTTTTGATATAAAAACTGTTAGTATATTTGAAGAATATTTTTCCTCACACACACACATGCAGTATATATATATCGGCTAGAAAAATGTTCTCCAAAACTAATAAAAATATTCTTATTACCAAAAACTTTTCCCCAATTATTGCACTTGTCCATACCCTCCAACAGCTCTAAAGGACCCCATACACTGAACGATTGTATGAACGACTGTGTATCATTCGTAACAACATTGTGTATGGGCTTGTCTGAAGGCCAGAGTGGGCGAAGTTTCGTGGTCTGAACGATCTCGGCTGGAATCTGTCACTACCAGGTTGCTGGTTTGCGACTTGTCTGTCATACTCAGGTCGTGCCGTGTATGTGTTTGTCTGCCGATATCTTCAGTGTCTCAGCAACCCTTGACGTGTATTGTGTAGGCCTAGAATGAATTCTACATTTGCGCATAGGGAATTCTGGGTAGAATTCATAGAGTTGTATGAAAAATATCCGTATCTTTGGATGGCGGGAGACACTAAAGACAATAATTTCAAGTAAGTTTCCTCGTCCACACAGTATCCCGGTTCTGGAACAAGTTCCTTGAGCAAAGCAGTTTGAAAAGTTAATTTCTCGTGGTCAACCATTGTTTCACCGATTCCCTTTTCTTTCTGTTGGGCTTTTCTAATTCTGCCACAACGTAGGCCGCAGCAACAGCTCCTAACGCTATCGTGCACTAGAGACAAAATCTTTATTCAGAGCAGGAACCACTCAGTGGGTCATGGTTCAGAGGGAAATCGGTACGGAGATCGTTTTTACTGTCTGAATGGAATGTGTGTGTTTGTGTGTGTGTGTGTCGATAGCGCCAATCGTTCAGTGTATGCATCTTAACCCTTTCCCCTGTCACCTACTTTGGCATGTATATCGTATAGCACAATCACCCTTTCATACCAGCCAAGCACAAGTCCAAACGCTCCCAAAAACATGCTTTTTTACTTTCGTTCTTTTCCATTCCTGGACCAATTGCGCTCACCAGTGCTACTGTCTCTCACAACAGTCAAGCTTATCCTTCAGTCCTCAAAATTAAATATTTGAACCCTCATCAATCCCCATAGTCTTGCTGGCAATCAAAGCCCAATTCCTCCCATAGCTCTACTTCCTTCAGCTGCCCAAACGGATCATTTTTTGTCCCCATTCCTGCCAGTGCATATTTTAAGGAAATTTCACGAGGCGACCAGATGGATGTTATTATTTGTAACGTGGGGAATACTACAGTACCACTGCCTCGTGCAGTAGACACCAGGCATAAAGCTTGGCAGTCTGGGGTGAGCGCTCCCCCAGCGGGATCCGGGTCAGATCCCCGGAAGCCAGACCTTTTAGTGGGATTTAAAGGCAACAGAACACATTAAAGTGATCAAAATTACAACTGTAGATACTCAAAATTTTATGATTAAAGAAGATGATATTCATATCCGAACCCGGTTACAAATTAAAAAAACTGAGAGACAACCTTAGACCTTCCCTTACCCTCCCTCACAAAAATGGATTTGTTACAACGATTTTATACAGGTTTAATGATAGGGGAATATAACAATAAGTAATGTTTCAATAACAAAGAAATCTATTTTAATTATTTAATAATTCCTGTCAATTTTTTGGGATCTGTCTGGTCGCCCAATAGTCAAAAATTCATGTTACCAGGTGACAATATTTCTTCACTGGGCGACCATTTTATATTATAATGTGCACTGATTCCTGCATACTTGGTCATTCAACATTTTATCATTAATCACCAAAACATTCAAAAAGTCATAATTGTGAATTTTAGTCATTCATCTTTCTTTGTGCTTCTGTAAGAGTCATGGGGTTGTAACCCACATGTCCTCACTCATTTGGTGATTTCCACACTATGCGTATCATAGACAATAAACTATTCATTGTAGCCTGAAACTTGTCGTTACGATTCACCATTTAACAAACTCCGTAGATTAGGTTTACAAATCTTAGATAAAGCGTCAATCGACTCGAAGACTTCTTTTTTCATTTGCATTAAGCGTCAGTCTTCGATGAACTGAATTTTTATTCTTGATAAAGAATTTGTGAAAGTGACAGTGAAACCAAGAAATTATATCTTGAATACACCAGTAAGATATCTCTAATCCTATCTCCATTGCACGCCATGTAAATAATCAAATCATTACAGTCCTGTTAAAACTAGTACTGTCTGAAATATCCATTTGAAAGTGGTTATACAAAATTTTTTCTCCAGTAACTTTAAGTGGGTCTAGTTTTTGCCTGACTACGCCAGTTGAACGGGTAACATGAG
This sequence comes from Macrobrachium nipponense, assembly GCF_015104395.2. Classification (NCBI taxonomy): domain Eukaryota; kingdom Metazoa; phylum Arthropoda; class Malacostraca; order Decapoda; family Palaemonidae; genus Macrobrachium; species Macrobrachium nipponense. The sequence goes on from NC_061108.1 coordinate 41,165,954, forward strand.
TGGGGTCTTTAGTGTCGGCACCCTGAAACTATAACTGGTTCACTTAAGGTAGATTCTTGGGTGATCCCTATGCCTACGAGACGTTAGTTTGGCGGCCGCTGATTGGCTGGGAGCTGCCTACCTCCCGGTACCACCCAATCAGCGGCCACCAAACAAACGTCTCGTAAGAAAAAGGCTCATCCGAGAATCTACCTTAAGTGAATCAGTTATAGTTCTCGCTAGCAACGGAAATTCAGTTGTACAGCATTTGCAGTTTTACATACACATTTGTGGTTTTTCACTACGACGCTCGCGCGCATAGACCTATTTGCGCGCGCACACACACTCACATACATCCTCATTTAGTCAATCTAACGAAACTCACTCGTGTTCCAATCAGCTTAGAATTTTCTGGAGTAACTTGCTCTGCCATGTTAAAAATGTTTCCGAATAGATAAATTTGTATTCTTGTGATGTCTAAAAGCTTTTACATCTATTCCATTCTTGGGGCAACATATTAAAGTCTAGACTCTGTGTATTCAAAGGCTCTTCTTCTGAGATCATTGTTGCGACTATATGTTGTACTTACGCCTACGACTATTTATGCTTTCTGTGGTATATACAGGTAACCAATGAGTCCCAATAAAGCGGGAAGGGATCCCGTGCGGATTTGTTTATTATTAATGTTGACCGATTTGCTGCTTAAAATGTGCGCCTCTTCAGAAAAGATTTTGGTACACTATTAATGGACTTACCGGTATCAAGTCTTGTGATCGCATAGTAACGTACAAGCATCCTTAACGAAGGCATTTATCTTAGGAGCTTGTGTCCCATATTCCTTACATTTAATATCTGATTTGTTATATTTATAATGACATCAATAATTAGAACACCCAACTTTCTCACTTTTTACTATTTGCACACCTTTATGATTTATTTTGCTGTTTTAAGTTCAAATATTTCTAGGTTTCTTTTTGGCCCTATTAGAATTAGTATTCATTTATTTTCATTTAGTTCCAACTTTCGACAAAATCCGTGGAAGTGGAGGTTGCTTTTTCCCTGAGGATGGCAATAATGATTTAGGCCACCCCTCTAAGATGACATCCCGTTTGAGCAACTTCCATTGGCTGCTTTTCAACTGGGATATTCAGCCATCACGTTAAATAGCGGTGCTTCAAGCAGTAATGTTTGCTACTTTTTTTCAGGGCACCAGCATCCACGTTCTACAGAGGTGCCAGAATGCCCAAGTTTCAAAGCGGCAGCGTAGTCATATTTGAAGGAGCCTTAGGCCTTACTTTAGACCAAGGTCTAAAGATTCTCTCGACATTCCCTTTATTTTCGTAACTGTTTTAATTTTCCCTGCCATGAAATCAGTTGCGAAAATAAAGACAAGGCCGCAACTGATTTCTCCACTGTTTGTTGATGGCGTTCACGCATTCAGTTTTCTTTTGCCTCGCGGTGGGTACTAGTTTGGTTCGCATGCCAGTATCGAGATAATGAGCGTCAGGTCTCGCGCTGCTTGTTACTACACAAGTCTTGCACCAGAAACAACAATTGTGTTAAGGTTCCTAGCCTTAGGAGTTTAGCTGCTTTGACGCAATGTTCAATATTTACTTCATTCAACTGCAGCATGATTAGAAAATCTTGTAATATACCGGCAATCGTTCGTGTTCATTTCAATTTCGTCTAAAAGCTGAGTCATCATCGTAAATCTTGGTCTATCTTTTTATTTGTTTATTTATTTTTTTGTGGCATTAAACTGGGTGGCTATTGTTACAAATATGTATATACGCTCCCTGCTTTAAAAACGACGGTTGTAACGTCAGATGAGGTTGACACGGTCAGCCCTAACCCTATGGAGGGTGCTTCTCGAAGTTCGGACGGTGCCTTCATTTTGGGCGTCTCTACGTTGCATCTTGTATAACGGAAGTCTTCATCTCCTTCGGACATCGACACTGAATCATTTCTGTAATTTTGGAAACCGAAAATAATCATTTTAAACACGTGTACAATGATTTCTGAGTGACAGTTTCAAAGTGTCCGCTATACCGCTCTCATTACCATTGTACAAAAAATAATTTTACTGAATGGATTATACGCCAGTCATTTTGTGAAAAAACTATGAATTAAGTTCCAGCCTGTAATACATCTTGGTCATGAAACTATCTGGAATTTATTATTATTATTATCATCATTAGTGAAAACCTGTGAGATTCACTTGTTTCTACTAATAACATTGCTATTGAAATCAACTTACTATTTTCACCTCTTGAGCGTTGTATTTTCATTCATGTTTTGCATTTTAGGCTTCCTGTCAACGCCAGAGGCCTATATTGGGTTAAAACGTAGGTTACATCATTGTATGTAGGTTTTAAACAACATACTGGCATACAGGTCCTGTATTTTTATTCTCACTCTAATTTCCTACTAGATCGTATCCAGACGAAATAAAGAAAAAAGTAATATGGACTCTATTCTTATTTATTATATTATGTCACTGAAATCTGGGTTGATTTTCCCGTAGAGTAATGATCGGTAAATAATGGGTGGGAAATACTAAGTGGAAACTATAAGAGGTGTTGATTGTTATCAGCTTATATTGTTAGTATTTTCGTTTACTCATGGGTAAGCCTGCAAGCTATTTTCTTGTTGTTGTTGTTGTTTTGTTGGTGAACCTAAAAGGGTCTGAAAAAGATGTTTAACTTTGAGCTAAAGATACAGGAATTTTTAGATAGGATGTTTATGATTTTTTTATTAGAATGAAAATGTAAGAAATAAACAATGCGCATGTTAAACAGTACAAAGAGGAAAAATATTTCTGATAAGATATAGCGAGTTTCTTTTAATTTTCGTCGGTGAAACAAGGCTCTATTTTACCATAGATTTTGGGACACTTTAATCTAGGTTGAAAGTTAGGAATATAATGTTTACTACTGATGTGTGAGGGGAAAATCTTGCATGCATCTCGAGTAAGCTGGAGGTCGGATCACGCATTGTTTGCTTGTCTGCCATTTTAGATTTCATACATTTCAAAATAAATCTCTTCAGTTGAATGTCACGTGCAAAGTACTGGCTAGTTTAGGTTAGGAACTGCTTGGCATTACTACTGCTGTTAGTTGTAGGATATCTAGAAAATATTCAAGTACTCGCTGCTAATATTGTAGTCACATCACCCGTGCATCTGATGTCTATGCCAGTCCCCTACGATGCTCCTGATTGGCTGTTGATAAGCCAGTCACAGGGCTGGAAACCCTCAGTCTCACGAGAGAGTTCACATAGGTGGGATGTATGTTCCACCTCTCCTGAGGGATACAGCTTTCAAAAGTATCCATCTGGAGAGGTGGACTTTCGAGAGAGACTGAGAGTTTCCACCCTGTGGCTGGCATAATCATCAGCCAATCAGGAGTGTCGTAAGGGACTGGCCTAGACATCAGATGCACGGGTGATGTGAAACTACTATACCTGAGGTCTTTATTACACTACGAACTTTGTCACTTACCAGAAAGTTAGACTCCTACAGTGTCTGTTAAGTGGAGGTGCCACAGTGTCATTATTATTATTCACTAGTTCCTCGTTTGACGGGTGGTTTTCGTGCTCGCCTACCAATCTGGTGGTCCGAAGTTCGATTCTCCGCTCGGCTAACGCGGAATCAGAGAAATTTATTTCCGGCGATAGAAATTCATTTCTCAATATGTGGTTCGGATCCCACAATAAGCTATAGGTCCCGTTGCTAAATAACCAATTGGTTCCTAGCCACGTAAATCCCTCGGGCCAGCCCTAGGAGAGCTGTTCATCAGCCTAGTGATCTGGTTAAACTAAGATATACTTAACTTCTTTATGATTCAGAAGATAATCTCATATTCATATGGAGTAAGCTTACCAGGGTCAGGGACTTGAAACTCAAGCTTCTCTAGAATATGGTGTTTATTTGAAAGAAGTGACAGAAAATAACAGGAAATACAAAAAGAGGAAATACTTATAGACATAATGGATTGCTTTTAGATAGTAATGCATTGTATCTTCGCTTAAATTGAAGTTCCACTTGCGCAACATCCTCAGGGAGACTGTTCCACAGTCCAACAGTATGTTGTATTAAAGACCTCTGGCACTGAGAAGTTCGACAGAGTGGCACATTTGGGGAAAAATTCTAGGCTAAATATGATTGCCGCATCAGTAGCCTATTTTTTTGTAAAGGATCTATCTGGCGAATGAACAGTTTTATTCATAAATGTCCTCGAATGTCCTTGTGATATTTTCTTTTCCTTCTAAAGTCAAACGTATCATTCTCCAAGCAGATAGATTTCACCACAAAACAATACGCTGATGCAGCAGTCATACATATTATTATTATTATGATTATTATTATTATTCTTATTATTCTTATTATTTATTTTTTTATTATTATTATTATTTATATTATTATTATTATTATTATTATTATTATTATTATTATTATTATTAAATTCTTTTACACTGTCGGCACAAAACAACACTGAACTATTTAGATTACGTCCATTACAAAATTATATTGACACAGAGAGTGGAACAATCAGAGGTTAAGTTTTCTCTACCAACCGTTTGCAGTGATAACAGCCAGTGTCTCGATCGACATCCCTGACGGCAATTCTTCATCAAATGACAGCAGGTGATGTTTAACAACAAATGGATTCAAGTGTCATTCCTCTTATAATAACATTGTTATCATGTAAGTCTAAATAGTTTTCTTCCGTGGGG
>NC_061108.1:41175666-41180666 GCF_015104395.2 Macrobrachium nipponense
AAAAAGTTTGAATTCAAAATTATTTGAACATCTGATTTACAAGTACTTCACACAGTGTGCTGTTGAACTGACAACATCCACCTGAGTAAGTGACCTTTTCCTCATTTTTTTTTTCTTCCAGATTGATTATGTCCGTGGAGTGTGCTCTCGTGCCATATGCCTTTGGTGGAAGCCAACAGGGTTCTTCGAAAACAGGACCACTGAAAGTTGTGAGTACTGAGAAAGTATTGCATATAAAAAGGCTTTTCAAAAACTACTTTCTAGCGTCAAACGGAGTCATTGAACTTTATCCTCATCTCAGAATCTAACCATATTCGCTTTACTCAATGATGCTTTTCTTTCACTATAGCTTATTCGTAGAAATAGCAAATCCCTTCTCTAATAAGCAGCAAAAATATGCAGTGTAACAGAAAATGGCTTATCATTTACACTAATGCTCCTTGCATGAATTGGATGGTATTCACCACCTAATATAAACGTATATTCGTATTTTTCTAACAGGTTCATTTAGTGAAGAGATCTGCTTCAAGATCCAACTCTCGAGTCCCTTGTCCTTCGATCTCTGCTAGCAGGTAACTCGTCTTCTTCTTCTTCTTCTGGAGAGAGAGAGAGAGAGAGAGAGAGTTTTCATTAAAAAAAACTGAATTTAAGTCAATCCTGATAGTAGTGGCTGTCTTTGGTTTCTTTAGAGAAATTTTCGGAAACTGTACATTTACATTTCCCTTCTCTTTACTTCCGCGCAGCGTTTAGTGAAATATCTATTCGAAGAGGGACAATGAAATCTATTAGATCCTGCTAACTTAACTAAACTGAGTTCACCTTGGGAGATGTAACACTCGATGGAATTAGGTTTTCAACTTTATCGTATTTGAATTATAACGATATATTCCCATTTTGCAGATGTCCTCACCCAGATATCCCAGCCTTGTGCCAAAGTCACCGGTTATCAGCCCCGTGTAACCACGCAGACTTCGTCAACGTGAAAATCTGAGACAGAATGCAGTTTTACAGGCACAGATGCCACATGAGTATATATATATTATATATATATATATATATATATATATATATATATATATATATCATCACACCTCACCTGTCAGTAGGCTATCGTTTCTCTTGCCAAGCAATCTTGTGACTGTTATTACTTCTTTAGCATTTGTACCTGAACACTGATGAGGTGTAGAAATCCATGTAAGTTCTCGGTTCGAGTCATTTCTTTTCATATTTCTGGTTGGATGCAGACACGCGCGCGCGCGCACACACACACATTTATACGTGTGTGTGTGTATATATATATATATATATATATATATATATATATATATATATATATATATATATGAGAACATTGCATTGGATGATATAGACATTTCTTGCCTAAGCAAGGCGAAAAACATGATCAGATTATCGTAGGTACATTTCTGTGAGATTTCTCGTGGAATTCGTCAGGAATACCTTTTGTCCATTGATATACACATAACTAATAGTAGGTATAACAGATGTCCTCTATATATAAAAAAAATCCCGAGCATATTAAGGTAGAACTTTATGCTAAGTAAATATTTATCTGGTCATTTCAATGGTGTTTATATATTATAGACATATATCTCTGACTAGTGATTATGCTTGTATTTAGATAAATGAAAATTGTTTATAGTTTTATTCTTGTGTAACTATATAATAAAAATTGTTTAAAATTCGTTTTCGACCATCTGATCCTTCAAATCCACCGAAGGGTTGAAAACCCCATGAGGTAAGCACAATTTTTTAAAGTATATCGCACCATTATTTGCACATTTTACTGCCTGATATTATACATAATGGTGATTATAGATGAAATTTAATGATTGGAAAGAAGACTGACTTGAAGTAGCCAAAACATACACAAAGTTTGCAAAATTTGCACCAACACAAGAACTGATGACGAAAATCTTCCCCATTATGGCCACAATGCACTAACACCAACATCCAGAACAGTACCGGGAAATTGTGCAGCGTGACATCGTGTCATCATAAAGAATGGGGATGCTCTCCTGTCAAAAAAAAAAAAAAAAAAAAAAATCCTGAAAAATTCTAGTTTTTGAACAACATAAAACTGAAATAAACATATTTTTCCTTGAACACTGCAGGGAAATAAAATTATCCTTAATTTAATTTCAATTGATAAATTTGCATTCGTAGACGATGCAGGAGAAAAGTAAGTGAATGGCTTACAGGCTGCCCATGTGCTCATGAAGCAAGAGTCCGTGCCAGCAAACTTCTGATTTAATCTCTCGGTGTTCTTCTTGGTTTGATACACTGTCTCTGAAGCGAAGTTTGGATCATTTTAATGTGAAATGCTGTTTTTTTTCCTTTAGTGAGGCAACCTTCTTATAGGTTCTTTACTTATTCACACTAACTGTATCATTTTAAATTAATTAAAATTGAACCGTAATCTGATTAATTAGGATTCGCTGATTTTTCCAGATTTAGTACCAATAGAAATTTTAAGAAGAAGCACTTTGTTCATACACATTGGCTTTATTGATATTTCAAGCAAAGTGGCAGCAAAATCCTCTGTGATGGTGTAAGTCAATTCCATATATTTGTATTTTGCGCCAAAGAAACACGTGGGTTACAAATATATTTCAAAACAAGACAATACACCATCTTGATTTTGGTTGCTCCGTGTTTCATGGTTGGGTATATAGTACATTATTTACGTTGGTTGACTATTTTGTGGTTGAAGCTGTGAGGAAGATTTCAGTTATAAAATAGCCTAGAACTCAGAAAGAAGGTAAGTTCACTTTGTGGAAAGATTTTAATTAGAGTTCCCTACACAAATCCTACGTCGTTAAGTTTCGTCCACAATTGGAAAATAAATCACAACCAAAACATTTCGAACCTCTGACTCTTGAACTTTGTTTGGGAGTAGCTGAGGACTATGACCTCCTTGAAGTTGTCGACGGTGGTTGCTGATGATGTAAATTTCCGCATAATATAAAGCTTGGCTTAGTTACTTGTCAGTTATTTGAACCCTTAAGAGCTGCCTCAATAGATCAGTGCAACGAAAGCATCTTGGGCTAACTAGTATACCTAGGTCCTTTCATGACCTATAGTATCTGTTCTTTAAGCGGTATGCCTGATACATACCTACCCAATTGGTAGAAAAACAGGATTGAGAACATCTACATCTAATTTGTTGTCTAGTAATAAATAGCTCTTGTGCTACTACCTTGCTACTTGCCTACCATTTCTAGGCTACGTTGAAATCTATGAATTTGCACACCCCAATTCTATGGGACAGTTTGGACTGTCGTTTGTTTTGTAACCACAATCCTAAAGTTTTTAGGTTTATGCTGTCAAACAATCGTACCTCATAGGACGAGGTATTGTGTCAGATGCACTTTAGGCATTAGCCTAGGCTATCTACATACTGAAGGGTCTTTGCAGCATCCCTTCAACCCTTAGCTGCAACCTCTTTCGGGAGAACTACTAGGTATGCTAAGGTTGCTCTGCATTGGGTGTTACCTTTGAAACTGACTTTCCCTTTTACCTAGGTATAGGGGAAACAACTGAGTGCACTTTTGCTTCAAAAGGAGAGTAGAGGTCTCGAGATGTTGCTCCCACCACTGATGGCTCATGACTGGTGCCCATCTCCGGTGTCAGGACGTGTTAAAGTACTTTTTTGGAGGGTGGATCAACAAGCGGGCAAGACTGGATCAGCTAGTCCAATCGGTTGTTTCCCCTAGCCTAGTATTTTTGTTGCTTAGCAGTTATGGTATTTCTACAGAAGCAGTCCGCACGAACTGCATGGATAGACATCCACTAGGGATTGGGGGCTGTCCAATGTATTTTGCCGTGTTCAGTACTGGCCCCTGGGGGGTTAATTACAGTCGTCCGAATAAATATTACTTAAAATTCTTGTTCAGTAGGTAAAACTGCATAGAAAAACCGCAGCTGCCATAGTCTAGGCCGCCGCAGATAAGTACCCTAGATCTACCACAGGTATTTACAATTCATGGGTTTTTGTTTGTCAAATGTAATAAACCTCAGCGCTGATAGCCTATGTTACTGTATGCTGGTGATCCTGGAATGGTATCTTGCATGGTTAGTGTTATAGGGAACCTTTTGGTAAAAAGTGAGGGAAATGTTTTTGAAGACTTCAGCCAGCCATTTTTGTATGAAAAACCATTCGAGTTTTTCATTTAAAAATGGCTAGGGAGTGATAGGGCAATACCTAAAAGAACCAAAAAATAGGTACCAACCTAACATAACCAAGGGATGTTTTCTGCTCACAATTTTGCTGTATTACCTAGCTATGGAGTGGAGGCCTCCTTATATTGTCTTATAAGATGAAATTTGATTAATGGTTTTTCTGTTATTAAGTAGTATTTGCACAGGTTATGTATTGAGAAGAAAGTGTTTGTTTTGATATATGTATTTTACCCATGAAAAATATTAATAATTTATTGTGGGAAGTGGCTGGAGTATATATATATATATATATATATATATATATATATATATATATATATATATATATATATATATATATATAAAACATTAGTTTCCTTCACCAGGGAGTGGCAGCTGAGCTCCCTGGGGCTAAGTAACATGACCTACTAGGATAGGTTTGAGTAGATTAGGGTTTGGTTGGTATACGTAGTTCCTTTTATAATAGTTTTCCTTAGCTAATCCCTTCTTGAACATACGGCTGCTTTGACTTCCAGAGTGGCCATCATAACATGATGCAAGTTCTTTCTCCTTGTGTATTACCCTACCCAAAACATCCGTTCCAAAGGGTACCTGATAAAGATGTCAGGTTTATAATATAATTGACCGATAATAAACAACACCACCTCCTTATCAGCAACACTAAAAGTATAGGAAAAATCAATTTCCAAGGTAGTAATAATCTGTGTGAGGTCTGTAGCTTCACCCCTATTTTATTCCTTTTACCATACATCTGTGCATAATTCCTTTCTTCCATCTAACTCCTCCCTCTCAAAAAATTG
>NC_061108.1:41188166-41367072 GCF_015104395.2 Macrobrachium nipponense
AGGGCAATGTTAGGTAAAAAGAAAGGACTAAAAGCAAAGGTACATAATGTGGCTCATATACGTTTACCCACTGTATTATTCATCGAGAAGCTCTCGCTTGAAAACCCATTGTTCCCAAACTTAAAACTGTTTTTGATACAGCTGTCAAAATCGTCAACTACATAAAATCACGCCCTTTGAATGCCAGGTTATTTGCTTCACTGTGCAAAGACATGGGCTCAGACCATGAAGCATTGTTGCTTCACACAGAAATCAGATGGCTCTCTAGGGAAAAAGTTTTCACATGGCTCTATCAGCTGAGAGATGAGGTCCTCCTATTCCTTCTGGAATCAGGCTCTGAATTTAGTGTATCCATGACTGATAGTAACTGGTTAGGAAAGCTAGTGTATTTATCATGCATTTTTGATAAACTTAATGAGTTAAATCTTTCCATACGAGGCCCAAACACAAATATTTTGTCATTGTTCGACAAGAAGAGCTGAAGAGGGTAACATTGAAATGTTTCCTGAACTTGAAGATTTTGGAGAGGAAAATGAGTTATGTCTTGATAATTTGAAAGCAATAATAGTTAATCATCTTCGAAATCTTCTTAATCACATCAAGAAATACATTTTAGAAGAGTCAGATCTAGAACAGTATGATTGGATACGGCTTACGACTCAAGTTTGGGTCAACAACATTGAATGAGTTTTGGATCAGTATCGGAGGAATATCCTGGTTTATCAAAGGCAGCACTGAATATCTTAACACTGTTTGGATCGACTTATCTCTGTGAAACTACCCTCTCTGCATTAATGTATATCAAGAATAAATACCGGTCTCGATTGAATGTAGAAGATGATCTGCGAGTTGCAGTCTCCGATATCACCCCAAGATTTGAGATGTTATGTTCAAAGAAACAAGCCCATTCATCCCATTAAATTAGACAAGGTTAGATTGTATTGTACTTTAAAACTGTTTTAAAACAAATCAAACAAACTCTCTCTCTCTCTCTCTCTCTCTCTCTCTCTCTCTCTCTCTCTCTCTCTCTCTCTCTCTCTCTCTCTCTCTCTCTCTCACACACACATATATATATATATATACATATATGTATATGTATGTATGGATGGTATTTATATAGTTTGTATGTGTTCAGGTTACATACGTACTTATTTTGTTTTATAACGCAGTTATAAAAGCAAGATGTATATACAAGTAAAATCTATATCTCACTGAGGAAAATATTTTTTGCCTGGAGGGGTCGCAAAATGTTTGAAGTAAGTTTTATTGGTCGCCAAGTAAAAAAGTTTGGGAACCCCTGTTCTATTCTATCAATAATCGTGTAGCATGAATTTCGATAACCTTAAGAAATATACAGGCTGGAAGTCACCGACAGTATTCAGACGCCATTACCTGAAATCCTTAGAAGCTTTAAAATTTCCAGCAGTGGCAGCGGGAAACAGTTTCCCCTGACCCTGTCTAACTAGTTAGCCATAGATCCAGATCTCTTTTCTACCTGCCTCACTAACATCCTTCCTGCGACCCTGCCACCAGGTTCACCACTAACCTATAAACCTTAGTTGCAAAGGCTATAGAGTGAGGTTTTCCTTATTTTTTGCTAGGAATCCTCACATTTGTATATATTTCATATTGTATATATTACTTTATTTTTCATTATGATATTTTACTCCTATAATCTTTATTAGTAATAAGAGTAATCTAACTAATCTAAGTTAGTTTAAGTGTAAATTCATTAATTTGTATAATTTACAAGATTATATTTGTTTTTACTTATTTTACTTTTATTACTTTCCTTATTTTGTTTTCAATTTACCAAGCTTGTGGCAAATTCTCTGGTACTATTTCACAAAGCGACACGGGCTTGGCCCAGAAAAGGGATTTTGACGAAGGAAAAATCCCTTTTCTGGGCAATGGCCCGTGTCGCCCAGTGAAATCCCCCCAGTTTTATTATCCCCTCCCTTTAGCCCAAGATTGGTTCTCTGATATTAAAGGATGGCCGCTAGAGGCGCTGATGTTAGCGTGGGAGGGTTGGTAGTAGTAGTTGCTGTCGCAGGCTGTGTAGCAGCTCTCTCTAGCAGGGGGATTTTGTGAAGGAGATATCTAAATGACAAGAGGTCCGTGGTAGTGGCTTCACTCAGCGAGTCAGAGTACTCTGACATTCCATTTTGGTTTTTTCTCTGGTAATGTTAGCAAATTTTACCTTAGAAATATGAACTAAAAGGATATTTCACTGGGCGACACGGGCCATTGCCCAGAAATCGATTTTTCCTTCGTCAAAATCCCTTTTTTAGGGGGTTAGTGCAGGCATTGCACCTCATGTGGTGCATCATAGGCATTACATACTTGTGGTTCTTTGTAGCGCCCCTTTCATTCCCTTTTCCCCATCTTACTTTGTACCCACTCCTAACAATTGCTTCATTGTGCAATTGCGAGGTTTTTCTTGTTACACCTTCCAAACCTTTTCACTCTCACTTTCCTTTTTTGGCCTAATCACTTTCCTTTTTTGGCCTAAATTTTATGCTCTATTCTTTTAGCAGAAGTCATATGGGGACATTGCAGTGAAGTCCACAGGTCTGATAGGTTGCACATACCTAAGGCTGGGATGTATCCCAATAATTACCATTAACACACAGGCTAGGCTGCTTGTACTTTGTATTTATTTATTTAGTCGTGGGTACTAATATTTGTAATGCTGCAGAATAGTTGTGCACAAGTTTTGCTATGTACAATGTCCTATTGCTCCCTCCCCACCAAGTCATGGCTGATGTGCAAATTCATAGCATCACCCAAATTTTATACAACAAACGTATACGTACCGTAGTTAACTGATCATTGGTATATCCCCCAAAAAAACCACATTTCCCACTGAATATTCCACTACAAATGTCATAGGGAAAAAAGAAATGACTGGTTTGCCCCAGCAGTAATGGTTGAAAATGGGTGGAGTACAGGGTGTTTTTGTTGTAATACAAATGACTCGATGGCAGCCTGAATTTGCCAAATTCGTGGTAGCGATTCATTTATTTCTATAAGTGATTAGCCACGCCCATTTATGTAGCAGGGAAGAGGAACAACTACTCTAACAACTCAATTTGTTTCTGCTGCGGATACTGTCAACACAGTATTCTTCAAAACAGCTTGGGTTTTGAAATTTCATTTCTGGGCTCAGCTGTGTCGGCCTATGAAAGTATCCTTAATATCATCTTTCTAGGTAAAATATCCTAAAATTACAGAGAAAAAACAAAATTAAGAAAAAAGTCAGTAAGACTGACTCGCTCACTCTTAAAAAGAAGTGTCGGTATGAAATAGGTCGCGAGTGTGGAACACTACCACGAGACAAACACCAATTAGAACTTCCTATCAGAATCCCCCTAAGAGAGAGCCGATACCAACGGGCGATGCAGCCTCTACTACTACTACTAGAGGACGCCACGGACAGCAGCGCCCCTAGCGGTCATCCTTAATTTTTAGCGCCAGCATCTTGACGCAGTTTTCTCTCGTGCTGTTATTATTCTGGATTATCTCGTTTTCTACGATGGAACGTTCAGCAATTGCCACGGCTAAGTTAAGTAACTCATAAGTAATATTTTATCATAGTTTTATCTTCCGGGTACCAGTATTTTCCTTTTTTTTTATAGGTCATATACGGTTCCCCGGTTGTCTCGTGGCGGCCATGCTGCCTCGTAAGAATTCCGGTCCCTCCATACTGGACTTCTTATACTTATGGGCTTATTTTATCACGTTCATTGTTTTACATCGAGTTTTAGCTAGTTTAAGCCCTCTTACCATTCTCTTAGCTTGGTATTTAGGGCTATCATTATTTTATTCTGGCCCAGCATCCCGGCTCTTGCTCTACATCGGCTATCGCTGGCTCCGAGTAGGCTACTGTTTCTTGGAATAGTTGCCTCCTCCTGGGCTTCTTTCTCTTTTCCTAAAAGTGTCTCTTCCACCTTTCGATGTATTTTATTATTATTATTTAGGGTGTTAGGCTAGCCTAGGTGCTTGTTCCATGTATTGGTACAGCTTGGTTCACGTGGCCCTACCACGGTTGTGGTGATCGCGGCCTAGGCCACTAGTGGTCACGTGTTCCATAGCACCTCACCCTGCCCCTTCCCTCCTCTCTGATGTAGGGAGGAGCTGGGGGGACCCCTGGGTTGTCATAACACCTCATAGCCTTCTCTCTCATTCCGGAGGTGCCGGGGGGTTCCACCAGCAGGGGGTGGTTTAGGGCGACCACTATGAGGTACCGGGTCTCCATACGGTAGTTGGATGAGGTGGGGAGGAGTAGGCCATCCCTTCCCCCCTTTCCTCGCTCCCGCCGTGTTTCTCCGGGACCTCATTCCCCCCCATACCTATTACTCAGCCACCTCCCTTACGATACGAAAGGAGCCTTCCGTCGCAGCCGGGGCCCCTTTGGTTATAGGATATTGGCTCCGCTAGCGGGTAGGGTGGGTACTATGGATGGTCGTTTTGCTTGCCTACTATATCCTTATATCTCTCCCCCGCTACCGGAAGGGAGCTTACCCTTACCTACGCACTCTTCTAGTAGACGGGTGGAGAGAAGTTGGTTTTGATGTTGTTACTGTACTATGTTAAGGATATATACCCTAATTTAAGATATTTTACAATGAATTGTGTTTTATATAATTATGTTATCAACCATCCCCGCCATTTTCCGTTGTGGTTTCCTTTACCACCACTCCTAGTTGGTTGATTCTTGTGCCTCCGCCACTGGCGGAGCCATAGCCTTTCTTCCAACATGGTTACCACACGTATTTTAGCAGGGCTCTGGTTTCATCTAACTTTATCGCTCCGGCACCAGCGGAGCATATGTTAGGCTGTAAGTGTTTACTCTGTACTCATGTACGTTTCCACTTACAGGCTACCAACTGTCAGGTCCTCGCTTGCAATGCGACGCTGCATGACCCCTGCGGACACGATGAGTGCAGGTCTCACGCCCCTTGTGCCACCCTGTTCAACGAGTCCATCGTCTGGGCATCCGAGGCCTGCACCATTTGCTACGACCTGGTCGGTCAGCTGGTTGATGGGGTAAGACCATTATAAGGTTATTTATCAATTTACTAACACTTTTAGTTCGTAAGTTTGTTAACCCTGTCCGCAATTGGTAGCTAATTCAGCCTTTCTTTCAGGCTAGCGGTGTGAGGGAAGTCGCCCTCGCCACTCTGAAAGCGTGGGTAGGCGGCTTTGGAAAGAACGCCGCCAAGGGCCAGCCCTACATACTGGATAGAAAGCTGGCCATCCAGATCTTCCCTGCGGGCAAGTCGACGGGCTACGTCGACCCCGTGTCCGCTGCCCCCGTAATAGCCGCCATCCAGCAAGATCTCCAGCAGTCGTTGGGGCTCGTAGCCGCCCAGGAGCCAGTCCCGGACGTCGCCGGCCTGGACCTGAACCTCGAGCCAATGGCGGTAGTGAGTGAGGATTTGTTGGTTGAGGTAGGTTTGTCGGGCGCCCAAGGTCTTTCCTTGGGCGCTCCTGGATCTTCTCCTGTCCCTTCCTCTTCCGCCTCTTTCCAAGGCTTTCCGGGATCTGAGATCCCTAGCCGCACTCCCGCTCTCTCTGTACCTCCTAAGGAGAAGGGAAAGAGAGAACCGAAGACTCTGTCTAAGTCGACTTCTAGAAAGTCGTCTTCGTCTTCTTCGGCTAGGAAGTCATCGACTTCTTACGCCGACGCGGTGAAGGCTAAGCCAAGCTCTTCCCAGTCGAAGAGCTCTAGAGGCAAGGCTTCGAAGGAGAAAGCTCGCGCTACCTCCGAGTCGTTGCCTTCTCCCGCCTCCGTTGCCCCCTCTCCGGCTATGCCGGCAGGGGTAGCAAGCACCAGCTCCTGCGTTCCTTCTCCTGTCTCACCAGGAATGATGGAGCAGGTAGGAGTGATGGTTGGTTCTCAAATCTCAGCTTGGGGAACCCGTTTTGAGCAGATGTTCGCACAATTGTCGAGCACTCTGTCTCAAACTGGACAGACCGTCCAGGAACTCTCGAATAGAGTAAGAGAGACTGAGGATCGGATGACTGGGCTATCCCAGGCTCCTCCCCCAGTATCCCCTGCTTCTAGCACGGGGATCCTCCAACTCCCGTCTTACGACTCTCTGCCAACTTTCTCTATGGAGAACCCATGGAGAGTAGCGGCCTACGCTCCCTTTAAGGACGGGATGATTTCGATCCCGGAGTTTGGCACTCGAAGGATTGAGGACTTCGAGTTCTACTCCGTCCGGGTCTGTCACAGCCTTTCATCGGGTATGCTAGGCTGACACCAAACGCTCTTACAAGGGAGGACAAGATCTCGAAGGAGTCTGTCCTCTACAGTAGAGACCACGCCCAACGGGTGGAATGGGTTCACTGCCTTGAGGACTGGGAGTGTACTAATACTAAACTCCAGGCCTATAAGAGCCCCTTCACTATTTTCGCCACGGAAGAGGAGGTCTCTCCTTCCGTTCGCCACGAAATTGGTGGAGAAGGCTCTTCAGGCAGTCCTCAAGGATGAGCCCCTTCCGCAGTTGAGAGAGTCGGAGTCCACTTCACTCTTTCCCGCCTTCGGAGAGTTATGGGAAACCTGCCAGCTACTTTCACGCAGGGTAAACTCAAGCCGGACTGCGCTATGGACCAGTTCGGTGAGAAGTTGCCTAGGCTGCCGGACTCCCTATCCAGGCAGAGTTCGATGCGCGAACTAGGTTTGGCAGGTCCCTTAACTCTATCATAGTCACGGAAATGGCTGCGCTGTCTTATGCGAACGAACCGCTATTCAAGATCTTAGCGAAATCACAATTTCACACGGTTCTGCTAGACGCTTTTGACTTCTTCCAAGCCAGGAAGAACGTCGGAAGCATGTTCTTCAAGAGTGTACTATCAGGCACGAGCCTAATAGACTCTTGACTGCCAGCATGTGGGGAGCGGATCTCTTCCCAGAGTCAGCAGTGAACGAAGTTCATCACGAAGCTGCTAGACTCAACCAGAGCCTTAGAGCTAGGTGGGGCATTTCCTCTAATAAGAGGAAACAGGAATCCGTTCCACTGCTGGCAAGAAACCAAAGAAGGCTGGTAGGAGGTTCAGCCATATAAAAAACTCCAGCCTCAGCAGCAGTTTGTGCAGGCGGTCCCAGTCACCCAACAAGGACAACCTGCTACATCTAAACAAACTCAGCCTTTTCCTCCTGGTGCCCACAGCAATCCCAGCCTTCGACCTCCTATGCCATCTCGCCTGCCTTTAACCCTGCTATGAGGGTCAAGGCTACTCTCAATCGAGGGGTAGGGCGAGAGGTTACTTTCGTCACCGTGGCGCAGGAAGGGGTGCAAGGAGTAAGCAGTTCAGAGGAGGGCGTGGTGGCCAACCCGCCCATCAGCAATGAGGCTCTCCAGGTAGGAGGGAGGCTGTTCCTCTTCCGCCACAGGTGGGGGTTCAGCAGTTGGGCACAGAGCATAGTGTCCAAAGGATTAGGCTGGAGCTGGATCCAAGATCCTCCTCCAATCAAATCATTCCATCAGGTACCGTCAAAGGAATTGATAGATTACGCGGAAGAACTCCTTCAGAAAGGAGCTATTGCGAGAGTCAAGCATCTAAAATTTCAAGGTCGCTTATTCAGCGTTCAAAGAAGGCTCAACAAAAAGAAGGGTAATCTTAGACTTGTCAAAGCTAAACCTCTTTCATTCGCTGCGACAAGTTCAAGATGCTTACCCTCTCGCAAGTAAGGACCTTACTGCCGCGTGGAGCCGTCACATGCTCCATCGATCTTACAGACGCATACTATCATATCCCTATAGCCAGGCACTTCCGCCCATTCCTAGGATTCAGGCTAGGAAATCAGACATTCTCATTCAAAAGTGATGCCCTTCGGTCTGAATGTAGCCCCCAGGGTATTCACAAAGATAGCAGAAGTGGTTGTACAACAATTGAGAGCTCAGGGAATCATGGTAGCGGCATACCTCGACGATTGGTTAATCTGGGCACCAACAGTCGAGGAATGTCTCAAAGCTACCAAAAAGGTAGTTCGCTTTCTGGAACATCTGGGGTTCCAGATAACAAAACGAAATCCAGACTTGTTCCGGAATCTCGTTTTCAGTGGCTAGGAATCCAGTGGGATTTGTCCTCCCACAATCTATCAATTCCAGTAGCCAAACGGAAGGAAATAGCAAAATCTGTCAGGCAATTTCTCAAGTGCAAACAAACGTCAAGAAGAAACCAGAGAGAAATCCTAGGGTCTCTTCAGTTTGCTTCAGTAACAGATATCCTTCTCAAAGCAAGGTTAAAAGATATAAATCGAATTTGGCGGTCAAAAGCAAACTCCAAATATCGAGACAAGTTGTCAGTGATCCCACAGATCCTCCGCAACCAACTACGGCCTTGGTCAAGAGTACAGAACCTAGCCAAGAAAGTGACCCCTTCAATATCCCCTCCCAATGTTAACCATCACACGGACGCATCCCTGTCCGGTTGGGGGGGATACTCTCAGTTCAAACAGGTTCAGGGACTTGGTCAGTTCAATTTCGCCAGCTCCACATAAACGTGTTGGAAGCAATGGCAGTATTTCTTACTCTGAAGAGACTTCTTCCCCCGAAAAAGTCTCATCTAAGGCTAGTTTTGGACGTGCAGTAGTAGTTCATTGCATCAACAGAGGAGGGTCCAAATCCAAGCATGTGAACCATGTCATGATAGCCATCTTTGCATTAGCAAGCAAACACAAATGGCATCTGTCTGCCACTCACCTGGCAGGAGTAAGAAATGTGATAGCGGACGCCCTGTCCCGGTCAGTCCCTCTGGAATCAGAGTGGTCTCTGGACGTCGGGTGTCATTCCAGTGGGTAAGCCGGAGAGTCCCAGGTCTCCAAGTGGACCTCTCGCCTACACAAGCGAACCACAAGCTCCCTTGCTATGTGGCCCCCAACCTGGACCCTCTGGCTTATGCCACGGACGCCCTGTCGTTGGATTGGAATCAATGGAGGAGAATTTATGTTTTTCCTCCAGTGAATCTTCTCCTGAAAGTCCTAGACAAACTAAGGTCTTTCAAAGGGATAGTAGCTCTGATTGCACCGGACTGGCCCAAGAGCAACTGGTATCCACTTCTCTTGAATTGGGTCTCCGACCTCAACGGATCCCCAATCCCAAACTATCACAATCAGTACAAATGAGGACTGTGTTTCGCTTTCCTCAGGACCTCTCCAGACCCTAACTTTATGGACTTCATGAAGTTTGCGGCTAATAAGATGCTAACATTGATCCACAAGAATATTCTCTTCCTGGAATCAGATAAGAGGGAGTCAACCATCGGACAATATGACTCGGCTGTTAGAAATTAGCATCTTTCTTGAGAGAATCGAACACTGCAACCATGACAGTTAATTTGGCTATATCCTTTTTCAGATCTTTATTTGAAAAAGGTTTAGCAGCTAGCACGATTACCACTCACAAGTCGGCTTTGAAGAAAATCTTTCAAGTAGGTTTTCAGTAGATTTAACTGAATCTTATTTCACATCTATTCCTAAAGCCTGTGCTAGACTTAGACCTTCTCAGAGGCCTACTACAGTTTCATGGTTCTTGAATGATGTTCTCAAACTAGCTTCAGATACTGACAACTCATCTTGTACATTCATAATGCTCCTGAGGAAGACTCTATTCTTATTAAGCCTAGCCTCAGGAGCAAGAATTTCAGAACTGTCGGCTCTATCCAGAGATGCGGGTCATGTGGAATTCCTCCCATCAGGAGAAGTTCTACTTGCTCCGGATCGTAGCTTTTTAGCCATGAAGATCCTCTTGTAAGGTGGGCTCCTTGGAAGGTTATCCCACTTCCACAGGATCCTTCTCTCCTGCCCAGTATCAACCCTTAGAGCCTTTCTATCTCGTACTTCTTCTAGATCCTCGGGTGCTCTCTTTATGAGAGAAAAAGGTGGTACTTTGTCAGTTAAAGGTATTAGGCAACAAATCCTTTACTTCATTAAACAAGCCAACCCTGAGTCATTCCCAAAAGCACACGATATCAGGGGAGTAGCCACCTCTATTAACTATTTCCAACATATGAACTTTGAGGATCTTAGGAAGTATACTGGATGGAAATCCCCGACAGTCTTTAACAGGCATTATCTAAAGTCCTGGAATCTTTAAAGTTTTCAGCAGTAGCAGCGGGAAACATAGTTTTCCCCTGATACTGCTTAGTAGTTGTAGTATTGATCCAGGTCTCCTTTCTACCTACTTCAACCAACATGCCTCAACCTATCTCCAGGCTACTCATCATCATAGCCTTAGCCGTTGTGTGTTATAGTGGTCTGTCCCTTATTTTTTTGCTAGGGACAACCACATTTGTACTGATATGTACTCCAGTGGTCCTACCCTTATTTTTATACTAGGTTAGGCCACAATATGTTTGTATAAATTTTCCATTTAGACTTGTGATAACTTCAGTCACAATGTGTTTGTATATATTTGAATTAGTTGTATTATTTGTATTAATGATGGATTTGAGTGTACCTACCCTATTTTTTATGCTAGGGTAGGACACATGTATGTCTATAATTGTACTTATATGCTCTAAATAAAGTAAATTCAAACATTTCTTTGTTTTACATGCATATTATGTTATTGTTACTACCATTTAAGTACTTTAGTTTTACTAACATTCTGTTATTGTTTACCATAGTTAGTTTAAGTACTTATTTTGTATGCTGTATTTTGATTTACTCATATTATAATCCATCATTTTAACATGTTTTTCATTTTTTTTCCTTTTCCATCTTGTCTGTTTCCTCTGGTACTCTTTCATAGGCCGACACGAGCTGAGCCCAGAAAAGGGATTTTGACGAAGGAAAAATCTATTTCTGGGTGATTGGCTCGTGTCGCCCTATGAACCCATCCCTTTTTATGGTTTCCTTTCCCCCCCTTGCAGGACAAGATGTAATTATGTTTTAATTAAGGATGACCGCTAGGGGCGCTGCTGTCCGTGGCGTCCTCTAGTAGTAGTAGTAGAGGCTGCATCGCCCGTTGGTATCGGCTCTCTCTTAGGGGGATTCTGATAGGAAGTTCTAATTGGTGTTTGTCTCGTGGTAGTGTTCCACACTCGCCCCTATTTCATACCGACACTTCTTTTTTAAAAGAGTGGAAGCGAGTCAGTCTTACTGACTTTTTTCTTAATTTTGTTTTTTCTCTGGTAATTTTAGGATATTTTACCTAGAAAGATGATATTAAGGATTACTTTCATAGGGCGACACGAGCCAATCACCCAGAAATAGATTTTTCCTTCGTCAAAATCCCTTTTGTCTTCTCAGAATTGGTGAAGTATTCACATATGGTAGCCTCTCTGCATTGTTTTGTTTGTATAGATTGCTATTACTATTGTGAATTTGTTAGCCTCTGACACTAGTCTTTTCGTTTCCAGTATTGCTTAAGTAAAGGCTACAATACCCAGATGACAAATTTTCATATGACTCTCACACCCTTTGCTCTAATTGTAGAGGACAAGTATGCAATGTGCACGTGCCGTGTGATGAATGCAAGGATTAGAGTGACCAGCAATGGAGGACTTTAGATTCTCACTTGAATAAATTAGAGTGAAACCGTAAGAGGAAGACAGCTATTAAGGCCAGCTCAAAAAAGGGATTTTGACGTAGGAAAAATCTATTTCTGGGCGAGGAAGCCTTGTCGCTCCGTGAAATGTGTCCTCTTTAGCTAGATAGGCTAAAACATCTCAATCTAGTAGTGTCAATGTTCCTGTTGTTTCTCTTCCTATTATTCTTGTTTCTCCTGCTCCAATCCATTTTCCTAGACCCCCCACTCCTTCTCCCGATCCCCACACTTCTGAACCCAGTCACCTTGCCAGCCTAGAGAGTAAATTTGATAGAAAATTAAATTTAGTAGTGAGTATGGTGGCCAAGTGGTAGGTGGTCATCATTGCAAGTGTTATTTGCTAAATTTGAGAAAAGTAGTGCCGGTGGAGGAGATGGCTGGCTGTACATCCCGCTGATTCTACTAGGCAAAGGTTACTACCATACTCTCCCGAACCTGGGAGGAGGCATACTGGAGGCCCAAGGGAGGTCAGTCGCCAACTCAGACCAAGCTGTTTTATCCCAGGTTGCGCCGAGAGACAATTGCTGGAAAGGTGTCTCAGAAGTGTATTGTCTTTCATCAAGTTTGGGAGAGACTTCTCCGAACAAGGGGCGCCAATGGCGTTTTCCTGATGAATCTTGCCTCTTGAAGAGGCAGTCTTCATTCAGGGATCAATCTCCGCTGCTGCCTGTCAAAAAGTTGAGGGATCCTCCCTTCATTCCTCATCCTTCTTGCAGCAAGTGGGATAGCCCTGAGCATTTCTCTTTGTCTGAGCAGCAAAGAGGACATCTAGCCACTCTTGTTTGTAAATTTGTCAGATCTCATGAAGTGCTATATGCTCTACTTCTGGTGATTTTCATCATTCTTTGCCTGGGCACCCTCTTTCAGATAGCTCTTTTATAGGATGTCCTGATCCGACTGACTGGTTGGAAGCAATGGAAGTTCCCAAGCCTCTTGTAGTACCCAGGCGCCCTGAAACATCCAGGCATCCTGGAACACCTTTATCTTTTACGTTATCTTCAGGATGTGGAAACAATTTATAGTAGTAATTGTATAGTACCTTAGAACCATTGTCCTAAGCAGGTGTAGTGGTGGACGCAGAAGTGTAGGCAGTGTTCCTTCCTAGAAAATATTTTTTTCTCTCACCTTGAATATGGTGTTGAGTTCTAGGGGAGTCTGGGGGTCCAAGTACTTGGAGTGCCCACCAGTTTTATGTTGGGTAGTGGTCATGTTTTTAATGTTGATGTAAATGTAATTGCATCTATTTTGTATAAGTGACTAAATAATCTGGTTTGTTGGTTGTTGGTACCAACTCCTGGGTAGGGGCTATTGTTTTTACCCTGTTGACCTATGGTCATATCCTTTGTCACAAGCTGTATGATAACATCTTGTCAGCATTTGTAACAATACTCCTTTGCTGCAGGGTCCTATGTTAGTAGAGACAGTTCTGGCCTATACAGTCATATCCTGCAAGTTGAGAGGAGCGCCAACCAGAGGCAGTAATTACCTGCGCAGCTCCCTCAACAGGTAAGAAACAATTCTTGTTGTTTCTTACCCATTAGCGTAATTGTTCCTCTTCCCTGGTACGTAAAGGGTCATGGCTAGTCATGTATAGAAACAAAAGAATCCCTAACAGTAATTACTGGGTAAGTATGTATATAAAATTTTATTTTATCATAAAATGTCAAATTTATTTTTCTGTGCTGTGTACTGTACATCTTGTTGAATAAGCTGAAATGCCATAAGTAGCCTGTTAAGTCTTCATAGAACTAAATATGTGCTATTTTGTGAGAAAATAGGAAAAAAGTAACCTGTGATCTAGTGTTAAACGGTCATTGATATTGACTTCAGTGAACATCCATTTAGAAAATATAATCTGTGCTGTATGGTTTATGTTAGATAAAAAATTCTTTAAAGGATTTTTAAAAGTTTTTCTGGAGAACTGCAGTCTTAAGTGATTAATTTATTGACCACATTTATATACTAGTGCTCATTTCATTTTATTTTTCAGAATTATCGTCGTATAAGAAGAATGGGCAAAGTTTTTCCATTCTTTAGCTGACAATGGAGAAAGAGTTAAGTTTTATTGGTTTTTGCTTCAAGGCTCAATATTTATTTTTAATAACTTTATTTACTTTTCCAATACAGACCCATGAACATTTGACTAGGAAAACAAGTCTCATAATAGCAAGGGATCATAAATGGACTAACCTTTTAAAGTAGAGCAATAATTTTGTTAGTTTGGGTGAGCCCAGTAAATTCACAGTGTTCAGCCATCTGTTTCCAGTATACCACCCTCTTAAAATAATTGATCACAAGGATTTGAATAATGAAGTGTGGCACAGGGTGACCAGACGACCCGTATTTGACGGGATCGTCCTATATTTATGACATTTGTCCCGTGTCCCATATCAACCCTCCCTGGGATGCCTTTTGTCCCGTATTTTCAATATTTGAAAAAAAAAAACAATATACTAGTGAAAGTTGGCAAAATACAGGGTATGTATACACAAACCAAACACTATCTCTTGAGGGCAGCTGGATCAGTGCAACATATGACAAATGAAAAATAATATACTAACAACAATGAAGAAAATACTTTTGAAAGGATTATGGAAAGTTTTCATCATATGTATTTTGTTGTCTGCAATTTATTTAATATATTATGGCAAGTGACTTTAGTTATAATATCCTTTAAAGCTGCAAAGCATGCTTGATTGCACTATTGTAATGCTTTGACTCATGTAAAGAACAGCTGTTTGTAACAAAATCTACAATGAACGCACTTCAAAACAAAAGAAAAGTCAGTGAAGTGGCCCTGGACAATCTGGACCCAGAAGGAATTCGCACTGCGTCACCGAGTGCGTGACTTCACATAATTTGTGTAACTATATTGTTTAACTACCGCTCCAATTTATGTGTCCCTTATTTCAGTTTTCAAAATCTGGTCACCCTGGTGTGGCAATGCATAGGTATTGTGACAAAACATGGTCAGTAGTCCAGTACCTAACTGTACATGTGAATAGTACCCTGCCGTCTAGATATGTGAGAACTTTTGAACTATTAAAACTAATATGTAGCAAATAAAAATATTAACAAAGGAATTTCCTCCCATACAGAAAGAGGGAGGCAGTGAAATGTCAATTGCCAGTAAAATTCCTTTAACAAAATGCACTGAAAGGAATAGTATAGATTGGATATCTTATTCCTAATGAAATTCACTTGAAAAAAGATCAGATCTTCAAACACAGGAACAATAGTAAATGACAGCAAAAACTTGTGTAATACATATTATGGGAAAGCAAAAATTAGACTACAGTAGTACCTTCTATGAATATTCAAGAAAGAGTAGGGAGTTGTCACACACACACAAGAAAGTTAAGTTTTAATAACAAAAGTAACACTTTCTAAAGAGAACAGCTGTGAAAAGGTGCAAAGCAACATTAGAAGTGTTAAAGAGTAAGGAATTTAAAAACAAGTCATAAACTTACATATTTACTAGGAATTGGAATGTAAATAAGTATAACAGTGCTCAAAAGACTCAAGCAAAATTTTGAGACAATTTTGGGAGCTCATAACTTTTAAACTATTCTAGCTATGACAGTCAAGTTTTACAGGCTTCACTACCTTGTATGCTAATTCTACCTGTTTTCGGCACCGAATGCACTAAGATTTATCTAAGTATTTGCATAGTTGTCCTTTCCAAAATGGAGTACATTAAGCAATGTATGTACAAATACTTGACCAGTTTGCAGTTTATCATTTGGTATTGCAGGAATCTGATAAATTTTGGTAAGCAGGAATTGTTTTAAGTGCTACATAATTTGCTCAGTTTATGATCTAAGCTAGAGAATCTTAAAGATGAACAGATTTCATGTTTCTTCCCCCAATGTTGAAAGAAAGAACATTGAGATTAGCAACCATACTACCGTATATGAATTTGTTCCTACAGAGATACAAACCTTTGCTCTTTGCATAAGGATTTAGCTTGCAAACATGAGCTAGAATGGCCATTCAAACTTATTGACAAAGTAGTAAACTACTGACAAATAGGGGTAAGCCCTACCTACCTGTCAATCTGCACTCCTCTTTGCATCTGGCTGCCGTCAAGTTCAGACATCTTTCGCAACTCTGCTTGACTTTTGCTGTTCAAACTTTTTTTTTTACTATTATTAAACAAGTTTAGAGTGTTCTCCCTGCTTTTCTATGGTCAGATGAACATAATAACAAGTAATTATTTCATCCCTTCTTACTGCAGTCCATAGAAATTACTGAGAGAGTTTACTTTGTTACATGGCATAGGGGTCAGGTTAGGTTTGCAGATGGTCCAGGGGTATTCTCCCTATCTTTCCTTGGTCGAGGAAGCAGGGAGATAGGGAAACATTTCAACTATTCCCCAGCTATCTTTTGGGATTGCATGGGGAATGGCTTGCGCAGATTATTCGTACTAATCATTCGGTTCCCAAATGGTCAGTTTTGAATTGCATTTTTGGGGAGTGGTGAACCAGTGTTCCCTGTGTATCCAAGGCAGAATGGCCATAGTGCTTGGATAGCTTTGCCCCATCTGTCTCCAGCTCTTCAGGGTCGTTAGAGAGGGCTAGCACAACCTGGTCATGTGGTGCGGCCACTTTTGATGGGTTTGATTTTTGGATCGGGTTGCTTGGTAGTGACGGGTATTATGGAATTTTCCATTTTGTCTTACCTTCCTCTTTTGATACTTTCAAGGGTAGGAAGTAGGCATACAGCATTTGGTTCTTTTCTGAGAAAGGCAACTAAAATGTCTTATGTTATAGTACCTTAGTACTTGTGTTACCAATCCGGGTACCAATCAGGTTAAGGTTCTCGGACTGCTGGTCCAAGGCTCCCTGTCACTACCCGTGCTCTGTACTTGGGTGCAACCTCTTCCCAGGCTGACCAGTCTGATCAAGTTCTCAGGCCACCTGCCTGTGACCCCATGCTGCTACCCATACTCCACGTATGGGTGCAACCCCTACCCGGGGGTTCCTGGAACCCATTGGTGGCAGTTCGGCCTAGCTAACTAGTCTATCTAGGCCAGCCAGGGTATCAGTAATACTGTAAGGGAACCTTAGCTTGCAAGGGTCCTTTAGACGTTTCTTCTAGGAAGGCTTCCTTAACTTTGGACCACTTTACCATAGTGAGAATGCTCTTGAATCCCAGGAATTCATTCCCGGGTTCAAGTCCAAGAGTCCTTTGTATACATTATATCATTACTTATTAATTTGGATCAAGTCTTTTGGAAATTGCCAATTTTGGTAAAAGTTATTTGACCTGATAAATGGAAAAAGGTAGATGGTACTAAAGTTTATATCTGAAAATAATAGTGGGAGCTGAAGTAGGACCATCAACTACCTGATAATGTTTGGACTTGAAGGATATCAATATGGATTATTCATGTTGATACCTTAAAGGCAGAACTGTTCTGCAGAGCTGGGTCTTGGATTCCATGGTTCGTGTGGTTCTGGCGATAGGGCTCTCGTTATTTTGTCCAGTTTGCAGATTTATAATATTATTAGTGCGGGGGATGATTGTACTGTTTTTGTAATACTCTCAGTCCCGACAAGCAGGTTTGGCTTACACTTGTGCCTCCTTAATTGCGTTGATGCCATTCCCTGTGGGGTAGGATAGGGAGTGGACATTTGGGAGTTAACTTACTGGTGCCATTGTTTGAAGAATAAACTCCATGAAATATTAATATCTTTTTAAGAATTTCAGGTTTATTTTTTTCTCACTTCATTTCTTATGAGGAGTAATAAAGAGTTGAGTACCCCTGGACCCTTTGATTATACCCTTTTGGCTCAGATGACACCTAGCTATCAGTGGTAATTCCCCCCACACAAATAATGGATGGGTCAATTTTATGACAGTAAAGCTAATAAAGCAAATTCCCATGTGAGTGAGGTGACTAATGGCACTTATGGGAATACTGTAATAATAAAAAAGCTAGAAGTAACATAAATCCCAGAATATGGATAACACTAGAAAAAAGTGAGTTTTATATAAGTAACTTACCAGGTAATTACATTGGTATAGTTTCTATTTTTAACAGCAGCTTTAGATTTAAAATTCTTGATAGCGCTGTACATATTGTTTTGGGGTGCAGATAAGTGCCCTGCCCACATCCGGCAAAGAATAGGTATAACATAGCTCAGTTTGTTTCTGCCGCTCAACAGTTAAACTCGGTTGTGTAAGCAGCTTTGATTTTTATTAGGCAGGATAGCTCACCAGATGGATTTTGCTGATAGAAGGATTTGGTGAAGTATTCTGTTTGGTAGCCTCTGCATTATATATTTTCTTAGCTTACTTAAGCTTTGAGTGAATTATTTAGTTTTTTACTTATTGTGTCAGACACTAGTTCATCTTGTAGCCGGTGCTGCAGAATTCAAGTATGACCTACATTCAATATGTTATCATTGCTGTGGAGAAATTTGTTCACCCAACTTGACATGTGAAGAGTGCAAAGACTGGGACGGCATAAGTAGTGAATTTTGACTTCACATTTGGACAAATTAGTGAAAGCTAGGCAGATGGGACTGCTAGAGCCAAAGCTAGAGCTTCTAGTTCTTCGTTTCCTAAACCAGTACTTTTGATTTCTGTAACTGCTTTTTCTCCAATTCCCAGTTCTCTTGCACTTCTTTCTACTCCGTTACCTGGCTCTACCCCCCTGAACCTAATGCCATTGCTAATCTTGACGCTCGGATGGATAAGGAATTTTATGCTTTAGTGGAAACTGTTGCACAAATCAGTCTTTCTGTGGAGGTCCTTTTGGACAATGTGCGTGTTTGTGATTTTAGTGCTAGTGTTGTATCAGTGGAAGGGGTGGCTACTCGTCCCATCAATGCTCCTATATGGAGGTCTCCGCTAGACTCCCCAGCACCTGGGATGAAGCAAACTGTAAGTCCAAAGGAGGTTGGTGGGGCTTGCCCACAAGTAGTTGCTCCTTCATCAGAACTTGTCACTACTTCCCAGGTTCCTTTGGATAACCGCTGAAAGGCTGTTCGAGGGGTATTGAACACCCTTTCTTCCTGTGGTTCTGACTCAGATGTGTATCAAGGATGCAGTGGGTGCCTCCAAGATTCATCCAGGCTGTTGAAGAGGCGTGCTACAGAGCTAAATGCCTGTCAATTCCCCATGAACGCCACAGGGATCAAGAACCCTCCTGTAGCTTTTGGGACGATGCTGAGTGCCCAGTGGATACTGAACTGCCAATGACCTCTAAATGCCAAGTGGACCACATGCATGCAATGGGATCAGATCATCCCTTGGGATCAAAGCTCCCAGTGGCTCACAAGTGTCCAAAGGGAAATTCGGCCAATGGATTCCGATCCCTCATCGGAGTGAGGTGTTGAATTACGACTTCATTTCTGAAGGTGCTTCAGACAAGGAGGAGTATCAGTTGATAGCAGGAAAACCAGTAACCCAGGATGAAAGCGCAAACCCTGCAATTGCAGACTTGGGATTTATGGAGACTCCCCGTAGTGATAGGGTGTATGTTGTTCAGAGATGCCATTTTGTTGTAGCACTTCTCTCTGATGCTCCTATGAGGTATAAAGGTACAGTGACAAAAAGATAAAATAAAGATTATTCAAAGTTGTGTGTTCTAGCAGCATTTGGGCGAGCTCATGCTGTCTAAAAATGTGACCTGATCTTGTTAATCTGATTTATGATAATGAATTCAATTTTTGAAATGTAATTTTGCACATTTTCTTATATGTATAATGAGTTTGAAATGAAATTTTTCATTAATATACTAAGTTGTCTTTTTCAGGAAACAATTGAAATGCATCATTTGTGGCAAGCATTTGTCATCTGTGTACCATTATCACAAACACAATGTGCGTCAACATTCTCTTGTGGAGTTATCAAGATCCATATTAAAGTTACAGGAGTTGCAGCTACCTTTAACAGACCCAACTTCAGATGAGGAGGAGGATGAGGAAGAGGAAGAGAGGAGGCGGCTAGAGCTGGACATGGCCGATGTCCTAGGTATGTTTGTTTACTAACTAATAATTTTCTCTTCTAAACCTATGTGAGATGTGCGCTGATTTAAAGTAAACAAATAATCTTCAGTATTCAGATTTTCTATACAAACCTAGTGCTTTTATGTATCAGTTGATATATCCATGGGAATCTTAGATGCTCCACAACAAGAGGAAAGGCAAAGAAGACTCACTCCTCTTGGCAGATAGCACCAATTTATCAATTTTGTATATGTAACTTACCAAGTAATTTCATAGCTATAGTTTCTAACTATAGTCTTCTTCCCAACTGGTTCCCATTTTTATATGGGGTCGCCGTTTCGGATGAGCCATTTCCATCTATTTCTATCCTGCGCTTCTGCCTCATCAATTCCCTTCTCATGTAAGTCTCCTCTCACACAGCCCTTCCATCTCTTTCTTGGTCCCCCTCTTCTTCTTCCTTGAACCTCCATCCCCATAGTATATCTCCCAGCGTGGTCCTCATCTTTCCTCAACAGGTGTCCATACCATCTCAGCCTCCCCTCCTGCACTTTCTTTGATACTTCCACCACCTTAGTCGACCCCCTTATGTGGTCATTTCTGATCCTATCCTCTCTTGTCACCCCAGACATCCACCTAAGCATTCTCATTTCTGCCACATCCATCTTCTTCTGTTCTGTTTTTCTCATGCTTGCTGTTTCTGTACCATACAGCATTGCTGTTCTTACCACCGTCTTGTGAAATTTTCCTTTTAACCTAAGTGGTACTCTTTTGTCACAAAGAACTCCAGAGGCCGCTCTCCAGTTGTTCCAGCCTGTACCCGATGTTTTACTTCTTCTTCCATACTTCCTCCAGCATTAAAAAAGGCTCCCAAATACTTAAACTTATCAACTCTCTTTATTTGCTCTCCACCAAGCTGAATACTTTCTCTATCATCCCCCTCAGTGGTGGTACACATATATTTTGTCTTAGATCTACTTATTCTCATTCCTCTGTCCTCCAGTACTTGTCTCCACTTTCTCCAATTTCCATTTCCATTTCCAGATCTTCCCTGCTCTCTGCGCACAGAACAATATCATCTGCATACAATATGTTCCATGGTACTGCCTCTATTGTAACATCCATCACTATGTTGAAGATAAATGGGCTCAGAGCCGACCCCTGGTGTAATCCTACTCTCACCTCAAAACCCTCTGTCTCCTCAACACTGCTCCTCACTCTGGTAAATACATTCTGGTACATCTCTTGTATCGATTGCACGTACTTCTCTGGCACCACCTTCTCCATACCTCTTGTCTCGGGACTCGGTCATAAGCCTTTTCAAGGTCAATGAATACCATATGTAGGTCCCTTTACCTTTCCCTGAATTTCTCCATTAGTTGCCTCAGACAAAATATACCATCTTCCCTTCATAAATCCCATCTGCTCTTTACCTATTTGTACTTCTTCTCTCAGTCTAGCATCTATCATCCATTCCAGTATCTTCAAAGTGTGGGACATCAATTTAATGCCCCTATAATTACCACACTCTTGGACATCGCCTTTCCCTTTAAAAATTGGGATCAATATACTCCCACGCCACTCATTTGGTATCTTTTCCTGTTCAAGGATCTTTATCATAAGATCATACAGTATATCCACTCTTTCATATCCTAATGCTTTCCATGCCTCCACAGGAATCATGTCTGGTCCAGCTGCTTTCCCATTCTTCATCTTCTTCAATGCATTTAGTACCTCATACCTAGAAAACCTCATTACCATGCTAATGTTCACTTGCCCATCCTCTCTTATTAGTCTATTATTTTCTTCATTTAACAAATGTTCAAAATATTCTTTCCATCTCTTTACAATGTCTTCCTCCTTTCTAAGTACTACACCATCTTGATCTTTTATTTGTTTGATATGTGTAATATCTTTGGTGCTCTTATTTCTAGCCTTTGATAGCTTGATCATCTTCTTTAATCCTTCCTTTGTCCCCAGCTCATTATACACATCATCATACGACTTTGCTTTAGCTTGGGCTACCACCTTTTTCACCGCCTTGTTTTTCTCTCTGAACCTATCTCTGTCTTCCACTGACTGTGACTCTTCCCATCTTTTCTTTGCCTCCTTCTTATCTTTTACTACTTTCTCAATGTCTGCATCCTACCACCAACTCTCCTTTTCTTCCCATATGATACCAGATGTCTCTCCTAGCAACTCCTTTCCATGCCTTCTTATTACTGCTGCATTTCGTGCCCACCATTCTTGAACATCTTCAATCCCTATATCAATATCTTCCAAAACCCTTCTCTTAAACTCTCTCTTCTTATCCCCCTCCTTCTCTAATTTGTACCATTTAATTTTCCTTATCCCTTTAGCTTTGGTTTTTCTTTCCCTTTTTAGCTTCAAATCCATACATAGCAGTCTGTGTTGGGGGCTACATGGTCACCTGGAATAACTTTACAGTTCTTGACCTCCACCAGCTTTATCCTTTTATACAGGAAGTATAGTCTATCTGGGAGCATCATCCCCCACTCCTATATGTTATTAGGTGTTCCCTTTTCTTCCTAAAGAATGTGTTTACTATTGCCATGTCGAATGACACAGCAAAGTCCACTATACTCTCTCCTTCTGGGTTTCTCTCCCAATTCCATGGCCCCCATGCACCCGACCAATCGCCTCATTTTAACTTCCGACGTGGCCATTCAAATCTGCCCCCACTATCACCCTCTCATGTTCTTCCAGTTCTTGCATTATTCCATCCATGTCTCTCCAGAAATTTCCCTTCTCTTCTTCTGTGCAACCAACTTGTGGTGCATATGCACTTATAATATTCAGAATCTCTCCTCCATAACATATCTTCAATCTGATGATACAGTCATTCTTTCGATGCACTTCTATCACTGTATTCTTCAGTTCACTAGACAGTACTATGCTAACTCCATTTCTACCTTGTTTATTTGCTCCACCACAGTATAGCTTATATCCATCACCCAACTCTAGCTTTATTTCCTTTCCATCGCGTTTCTTGCACACACATAACATCTACTTTTCTCTCATCAAGTCAGCCAATTCTCTACTTCTCCCAGTCATGGACCCAACATAAGCTGACAAACTCTAAACCCAATGTGAGCTCGCTTCTTTAGCTGCACCCGCTCTTGATGCAGTAGCCCTCGCTTTATCACAGAGTTAGGGCAATGTCTCTGTGCATCGTTTACGGAGTAAGCCCTACCATTACCTCTTTCCATATTTCGGCTCATTCCATTTTTAGGTTTTGGCACTGGTTTTTACAGCCGGATGCCTTCCTGACACCGACCCTCCCTATTTATTCGGGCTTGGGACCGGCACCCATAAGGACTTGTTTGCCCCCCAGGAGGCTAGGTTAGTTTCTAACTATAGTACGGCAGCTAAAATTTGAAATCCGTGGTAGCGATTTTTTTGTTTAGGTGTTGGAACTATCCCCGCCCTACAGTCAGGGGAGAGAGGAACAACTAGGCAAAGGCCTGTCAATTTATTTCTGCCAGTTGACGATGGTGGTTGTTGATCTCCAGCTATTGATGATTTGGAATTTGTTTGCCTTTTACCAGTTGTATATGTAAACTTAGTTAAGTATTGCTTTCTTTTTGGTAGCTTTCACTTCAGATAGGTTCTTTTATTAAAAGACCAAGTAAGGATGTTTCCTTGATGAATAGCATACTGATTGTATGTCACCATAAGGGATCACCTCATAGGACGTCTCCTCTGTTGGAAATGCATGTCTCCTTGGCAGCTCAAGGACTTTTCCCCTGTGTACTGTGCAATTACTTTGACAATCACAAGTTGACAGCAGGATATCTAGAGTATCTGTGTTGAGAATTTTGTCGTAGGATATCCCCATGGGTTATCCTGTTGTCTCTTGTCTACTTGGAAAAGACTCATGTTAGACCTCTTCATTTCAACAGGAAGCTAGAGGTCTTCTGTTCATGGTCCCAGAATTGTTTGTTGAAGCAGAGGACTCCCTTCTGCTCTCTGGGAAGTGTCTGAGAGGTTGAATGATGCAGTGCCCCACCTCCCTTCCTTGAATCTTTCAAAGTCCCAGAATGTTGCATTCAACTCCAACACACTGATGTGGCCTTAGTTGTCCAGTACACTCCATGCCTCCAAGGCCAGAAGCTGTTTGAGATGAGCACCCCAACCTTCGTAGGAGGTTCCCGAGTACAGGAACAAATTCAGAGGTATGAATTAAGGGTAACTCCCTTTGTCAAGCTTCAAAATCTTGGGTTAACCCCAGTAACTCCTGTAACCCCAAGCTGAGTGGCCGAGAGAGACTCCTCCTTAACACAACCTTCTTTGCCAGTTTCTTGTGGAGAGATGCCACCATTCACTATGATCTTTATCTCTTCATGTCAGGAGTTAGTCCAATATCTCTCTTGGGAGATCTATCTTGCGGAACAGCGACTCACATGTAATGCTATTACTTCAGAGGATCTTCATCAGCCATATACAAGATGAGCCATCTGCTGGAGTGATTGGTGTCATCGAAAAGGTTTGAATGAAGGAAACCAGTCTTTTAGCATACAGACTTTGGAGAGAGGGGTGATGGTGGAACTGTCACAAATGTCAAGAAATCTCTCTCTCTCTCTCTCATATTACGTATTCTCTAAGTCTCCGAAATAATTCATAAATAATTTCACTCCTGATAGTCAAATATATGATGTTGCCCATTCAGTGCTTTCTTTCTCTCTCAGGGAAAGCCTCTCTAACCAATTGGTATTAACACATATTTATCCATCAATAAGTATTCACTAATTACAATTAGTGTATTTTGATGTTATTTTCATGAGTAAATGAGTAAATTTTCATGATACAAAAATGATTTACTGATTTTCAAATATTGATATTGATGAATTATAGGCACCATAGCAGAAGCAGCAGATAAATCACCAACATGCGCATGTATGTGCAACGCTGCAACACGCTCGTGTCCCAAAGAAGAAGATGGCGCAGCAACAGCAGCTTGCACAGGGAAAGGAGACGAAACGCTAACACTCAGGAACATGGACGTGACGCTCTTCACTTGTTGACGAAGAAATAACAAAGTCCTTGACCCTCCAATGCTTGATACGCCGATGCGGCGGAGATGGAGGCGATGGAGGGTGAGGAAGACAGTACTCCTTCCTTACACACCCTCTTGGCAGGAGAAGGGGCGAGGCGATGCAACACGTTTGCTCACAGCTTTCTCAGTAGATAAGGCAGCAAACCTATCCTCCATAACAGAGTCTAGTCTCTTAAGAACCGCCTGGCATAAAGCCTTGGATGGATCCACAAGAGAGGACGCAGACAACACGGATGGAAGAGGATACGTCCTGGATGGCACCGATGACATCATGGGCGCAAACGATGATGACACACAGGAGCAAGGGAGCGCAGCAACCCCAACCTATCGCCGCCAACGTAGCAGGGAGAGACGTCACAGAAGAAACTGGGAGTGACGTCACTGATGGAACTGGGAGTGACGTCACCAGCAGCACTGAGAGAGACGTCATGGCCTCCCCCTGACCCGAGCTAGTGGCAGGCCTCACTGGCGGAGTGATAAGATGATACTCAGGCAGTGCACTGCAAAATGGCTGACCATGGGCACTAACGTAGAGGAGGCCAGGGGGAGGAGGTAGAGCTGGGGAGGCCTTAGGGGGAGGTGAGAATCCATGAAATGCATTGGCAAATCCTCCAAGGAGGGTGAACTGCGTAGACCAAGCGACGCCCAGAGCTCCGCCTTTTTGGACGCTTCTGATCCTGAAAGAAAAGAAACTGATGAAATAGCCTCCTCCCTCCCGGGAAGCAAATTAACCCCTGAGGAAGAGGGGCAACATTACACAAAATCAACCTGAGGGCCTCCTGATACTTCTAACGACAAGTCGATGGCAAAAAAGGAAGGAGACAGGCACACAAGCTCTGTGGGTTAGTCCACGCACAACATTCCAGGCAGGGATTCGTTATAGTACAAACATTAGCATGACGCCTACTGCATGTGGAGTGTGGATCTGTAGCCGAAAAGCCAGGAAACGAGAACATGGGAAACCTTGAGTCCCAGGGCACATACGTTGGCGAGGCAGAGAAGACGCAGAGGAAGCCATAATAACACAAGCACACACACACAGACAAGCAAAAGAGTGAAGCACACACACAGACAAGCAAAAGAGCGAAGCACACACGCAGACAAGCAAAAGAGTGAAAACGGGCAAACAACCGGGATGGCGGAGAGTAAGCAACTGTGTCTCTCACCCAGGCAGTTAAGAAAAAGACTAAACGCGATAGGAGTGGTGCGCGGTCTTTGACCAGTTTTCATCCAGTATACGCATGCGTCGCCAGATCTCACAGATTCCTTGCTTTTCAATCTCCAATTGTTTAACCAGATCCAGCCAGGCGCTAGAAAATTATCCTATTGTTAAGACCTCAGGTTTTAGCTATGAAAATTACAAATTGTCTTAGAAAATTTGTCATATTCTCTCTCTCTCTCTCTCTCTCTCTCTCTCTCTCTCTCTCTCTCTCTCTCTCTCTCTCTCTCTCTCTCTCTCTCTCTCTCTCTCCTCTTTTGTATGATAAATAAATGATTCACCTAATACATAATAAGTACAGGCAGTTGTCAGTTATTAGTGGGGTTTCTGTTCTTGGCAGGGTGCTGATAAGCGAAGACTGCCATTAACTGAAACTTGTTGATTTGTGGCGCCAATATCCGGTTAATGGTGCTTATAACCAGGACTTGGTGCCATAAATCGCTGATAATTTTATGATAGACAAACGCCATGAAACCCAATCGTCATTAACCTAGTCTGCCGTTAACCGGGGACTTTCTGTACTAATTTTCAAATATTAGTAAGACTGAGTAATAATAATAAACTGTTATTACAATATTTATGGATTTCTATAATTTATTAGAAAATATTAAAGAACAGATTTTATCCCTGTCTTTTGCTTATGTTGTGAAGCGAGGGAGAGGTTGGGCGGCCCATCAGAAATGTCACATTACTTGACAGAAAGTGACCGTGGGTCGAACTTGTTGCCAATGCCTGATCATCTTATTTCTATTTCTTCCTTCTTCTCTCTCTCTCTCTCTCTCTCTCTCTCTCTCTCTCTCTCTCTCTCTCTCTCTCTCTCTCTCTCTCTCTCTCTCTCTGGAAAAGATATACGTATGGCAGAGGGGAAGCAGTGTTGCCCATACGTAGAGGTTAATTTCAATCTTTTCATATTGTAAGGAGTTATTCTCTCTCTCTTTCTCTCTCTCTCTCTCTCTCTCTCTCTCATATTACATGTTCTCTATGTCTCAGAAATAATTCTTAAATAATTTCACTCTTGATAGTCAAATATTTGATGTTGCCCATTCAATGGTCTCTCTCTCTCTCTCTCTCTCTCTCTCTCTCTCTCTCTCTCTCTCTCTCTCT
The DNA here is from genome assembly GCF_015104395.2 of Macrobrachium nipponense. Classification (NCBI taxonomy): domain Eukaryota; kingdom Metazoa; phylum Arthropoda; class Malacostraca; order Decapoda; family Palaemonidae; genus Macrobrachium; species Macrobrachium nipponense. Next base: position 41,215,083 of record NC_061108.1, read on the forward strand.
CTCTCTCTCTCTCTCTCTGTTATTGGCTGTTTGTATATATTTCTAATGGTAAAATGTTTAAGATGACTTTGAAATCATATTAGTAATATAATTTCAAAGATGAATACAGTTAATAGAATAATAATACAAGGTATATTTAATGTAGGATGATACTTTAAGTATGCGTTTGGTATTTGAACTTTCAAGATAGGCAGTTATAAGCATTTTTAGAGTTGGATTGTAAGTAATCGTGAATTCTAGCTATTCACGGGGATCTGGTACATATCCCCCACAAATACAGGGGTTCACTGTATCCTGGACACTGTTTGGCTCAGCAATGTAGCATCAGTCTTCTTTACCTCTTGTGTAGCAGATTCTCACCTTGTCCATTTCACATCAATGTCTGATCACTTCATGTAGTGTTGCTCTGCTTTGTTGTGTTTTTGTGAGATTTTCATAAGATATTGAATTTATTTAAAGTTTGACAGTGCTGCCTAAACATTCTGTACCATCTAAGGCCTCTGCTACTGAACCCAAGTGCCAGAGGAAGATGGTTACCATGGCAGGAAAGGTAGAACTCCTTGACATGCCTTGACATGCTAAAGGAAAAGAGAAGCTACGTGGCTGTAGGCCATCATTATGCGATCAATGAAACTTTGGTTTGCTACATAAAGAAGGACGAAAAAAATATAAGGATGTCACAATAAGGCCATTGTGAGGATGTAGTCTGCATTGGCCCTGTGGATTAGTGACTGCAACACCTTCCACACGAAGGCCAAGAGGCTTTACGAAACTTTTGCTGAAAGCTTTGACGTTCACGACAGTGACGAGGATGTGGACGACAACGATGATGCAGAGGCAGGACCATTGAGTGCTTCTCCCACCAGACCAACCACATTTGATAAACCAAGGGCTATTTTGACAAGTTTCAAAAACTGTATTTAGAGTGTTTCTCTGCATGGAAAAGCTGCCTCTGCAGATAAAGCTGGAGCATACGTGAACAACACTTTCAAAACCATTATCGAGGAAGGGGATTATAAGCCCAATAAATTTTTTAATGTGGTTGAAACAGGCTTGTTTTGAAAACGAATGCTCCACTTTTATTATGAAGGATGAAGCCAAAGCCCCTGGATTTAAAGCGAAAAAAGACCATCTATGTAACTTTGATTATGTATGGGAATGCTGCAGACTTTATGATAAAGCCAGGGCTTATTTATAAGTAAAGAACCCAAGGCCTGGATCACAAAACTCCTAACGCAAGATTGTCTCCACCAGTGCTTTGTCCTGGATGTCAATCTTTATCTGGCAGAGAAAGACCTTGAATTCAAAGTGCCTCTGATCATGGACAATGCTGGAGACCATGCTGTTGATCTGTCGTACGATGGCATGCAGATAGAGTTCTTGCCATTGAAGCTTTGGACTCTGATGAAGATTTCTCACTAAAGGCATACTGGCTTGACTACACCATTGCATTATGTCTCCTAAATATTCAGATGGTCATAAAGGAGATGAAGAATGAAAATTTAAATGCCAGCTGGAAAAATTTATGGCCAGTAGTGGTCCACGATTATAAGGGATTCTCTCCTGATGAAGTCCATCACACCGTGCAGTAGATAAAGCCATGAAGCTGGCAAAGCTACTGAGAGGCAGTGGCTTCAGTGATATGACGCCTGATGACATAAATGACCTGATCGATGGACCACTTACAACTGTTGATGTATGAAGACCAGACGGAGATGATGAAGTCAACAAGCGAAGAAGAGGAAGAAGAACGAGGAGTTAGTGGTTGAAGAAGAAGAGGAAGCTGGCCTAACACTCGATCGCCTCACAACCATGGACAACCATGGTCAGAATGGCTAAAGACATTCAGTAAGTGGCTCAACAATGGGACCCTCGATGCTTCATCGTTGCAGTTCTTGAATGCATTCAAGGGCGGCATTTCAGTTTATAAAAACCTTCTTGCCCAGAAGAAAAGGAGTACCAGTAATTCCCCATAACTATGTTCCTCACTCGGAAGAAGACACCAGTTACGCGTATGCCTTTAGTGGAAACAAATGTTACGGACCAGGGTGAAGATATTGCACCACCTGATGAAGTGGTGCCTTCAGAAGCGCTGTACGTAATGCTCTTGGTTGTGCAGTACATTCATCTCATCATCATCAGCACTGCAAAGTCAATTCATGACCATCTTTATTCAAGTTGTAGTAACTCAGTGGTGAATACCCATATAGAGTTTTATTTGTTAAAATGACCTATGCTTAAGAGTGTAAAAGGAGTTTAAGAGCATAGGAAGTGTTTTTAAGAGTGGGAAAGGTTAATATCAGTGTTGGAAAGCTTTATAAGTGTGGGGGAATGGTTGATAAAGTCTTAGAATATATGTTAAATGATAAAATAAATATAAGGTCGCTACTTCACGGATTTTTGCCTATCGTGGATGGCTCTGGAACCTAACCCCCACTAGTATAGATGAGAGATAACTGTACTTCACAAAATCTGGTTTAAATATTGTACAGTTTATTTTTTCATTGATGTAAAACCATAAGTATTTGCTTTTTCCTTAGACTTTTTGAAAGCAGTATTCCATGGATTGCTTTACAAGCATAAAATTTGTGATGCCAGTAAGGGAGAGAATGCGATGCTTTCAGTTATACTACATAGTTAGAATTGTATAAATCATATAAATCAAATTAATTTTAAGCTACATTTCAGCTTTGACCTCATTAGCATTATAATAGTGTTTATATGGACAACTATGGTCAGTATAGCACAAAGATTGTTCATATGCGGAACAAACCTTCGGTCTTAACAATAAGATATTTCCAAGTGCAGTTGGTAAACCAGTTAAAACAATCGGAGATTGTAAGCAAGGAATCTGTGAGATCTGGCAATACCTACGTATACAAGGTGAGATCTGGTTGAAGACCGCGTCTCACCTTGTGATACCCAGTCTTTTCCTAACCTCCTTAGAGAGTAGACGCTTATGCTTTGCTTTCCTTCCAAGCCGGTTGTGTTTTGCCCGTGTTCCCTCTGTCCAGTGTGATTGAGTATTTGAGTTTAGGATTATGACTTCCTCTGAAACTACTCGTCCTCGCCAACGTATATGTCCAGGCGTCTGAGGATTTCCTTGCTGGAGGTTTTTAGCGTCTGTGGTAATGGACCCGCACAACACTTGCAGTAGGTGCAGAGCTAACTTTTGTACTGTAACGAATCCTTGTCCTGAGTGTTTTGCTTGGCCTAAGGCTCAGTGAAAGCTGTTTTACAGGAAGAGGGAACATTGGAGAGTTTTGGGAAAAGGTAAAGGGTCACTCTGTGGTTTTGATGTCGGACAACTCCACGATGGTAACCTATGTGAACAAACAAGGGGGCCTGGTATCTCGCCAGCCCCACTCTTTGACAGTCGAATTACATCAATGGGCAATTGACAACTTGGTGGAACTCTCAGCAAGATACATTCCAGGCAAAAAGAACGTGGTCGCAGACAAGTTGAGCTGTCAGAACCAAATTCTAGGCACGGAGTGGTCTCTACTTCAGGTTGTGGCTGATAGACTTTTTCAATTGTGGAGAAGGCCTATGTTAGACCTCTTTGCAACCAGCTACAAGAAGAAGCTAGAGGTCTATTGCTCGGTGATTCCGGATCCCCCTAGCACTAGCAGAGAATGCCTTTCAACATCCTTGGGACAACTTAGATGTGTAAGCCTGAACAGGGTGATAAGAGCTCGAAACTTCAAGATAACATTAGTGCCTTCACGTCGAAAGATTCCACCACTCAGTGGAGATACTTGATAGCCTCGGCAAGAGGATTTTCTCAGGAGACAACAAAGCATATGTCCAGCCATCTCAGGAAGTCCTCAGCTGCAGTCTACCAAGGGAATTGGGCAATATACTGTGATTGGTGTCGTCGACAGGCTTTCTCTCCACTCAAAACTTCTATTCAGCACATACCAGATTTTTGGTCTTTCTCGGAAATGAGAAAGGTCTTTCTATTTCTGCTATCAGAGGCTACAGATCAGCTTTGGCCTTGGTGTTATGCCTGAGAGGTGTAGATATCTCCGCATCTTGGGAGATCTCTTTATTGTTCAAAGGTTTTGAGCAGACCTGTTCTCCAAGGGAACTTATGCCTCCTGCATGGGATGTTTCACTTGTCCTTAAGAGTTTCACTAGAGATCCTTACGAACCCTTACGGTGTTCCTCGGACAAAAACTTAATGCTGAAGATAGTTTTTCTTTAAGCTTTGGCTTCCTCAAAGAGGGTAGGAGAGCTTCATGGCCTTAGTTATGATGTGAAACATACCAGGGGTTGGGGGTCGGTGACTTTCGAATTTGTCCCAGAATTCGTGGTCAAGACCCAGAATCCCTCGGTACATAACGACAGATTTGCATCCTTTTCCATACCATCTTTGAATGACTTTGTAGATAATGATCCGCAAGAGCTCTTGTAGGGGTCGGTGACTTTCGAATTTGTCCCAGAATTCGTGGTCAAGACCCAGGATCCCTCGGTACATTACGACAGATTTGCTTCCTTTTCCATACCATCTTTGAATGACTTTGTAGATAATGATCCGCAAGAGCTCTTATAGTGTCCTGTGAGATCCTTACGTTGTTATCTCAAAAGGACTCGACACTTTAGGCCGGGATGTCATAGGCTTTTTGTTAGTACAGGGCGAGCAAAGAAAGAGGTTTTCAAGAATACCATTTCTTTCTGGATTCATGAGGCAATCGAGCAGGCTTATTTGTCTATTGATGGTTCTGCCACCAAGTCTGTGCAGACAAGAGCACTTGACATCACAGGTATAAGTTCCTCTCTGGCTTTCAAGAAAAATTTCACTATTCGTAGAGTTTTGAACTCTGGGACTTGTTTACAACAATCCATGTTCACCTCTTTATTTGAGAGATGTTGCCCACAGGTATATGGACATGTTTTCCCTAGATCCTGTGGTGGCTGCCCAACAAGTGGTTTAACTCATCCTTGTCCTTGACCGGACAGTTTGTATCTTACCTATGGTGATTTTGTGAAAGAGAGAATGAGTGAGGGGGCTGGTCTCTTTCTTTCTCTTATTTCCATTCTTCCTTCAGGCAGGTTGAGGAGTAGATGCGTCACATGCTGGACTGGTCTGATACAGGTGAGTTCGGTAGCCATACTGATAGTCTGTTGGTTGAATGTATTTATGAATATCAAACCTTCTATTCAGTAGCATATACTTCATCTTCTGCCAAGGGAAGGTCTAGAGTAATAACAGACCTCTGTGATCATATGGTTTGTTTTTGAACAGTGAATTTTCTTTAGTCCCTTAAATGCAATGAACCTGTTCATATATCATTGTATTGTAACCCAGATGATTGAGTTGTAGATATTGGTTTATCTATATGCTCATGGGCATTTGTCTACCTCCTTTAGAACTCCTCTCGTTCTAAGGGGTGGTCAGGTGGGTTAACTCCTAGCTAGTTTAGGATGTCTATATCTCCCTCCGAGTATAAGGCTATCCTATTAAGACCAAAGGTTTTAATAGGATAGCCTTATACTCGGAGGGAGGTATAGACATCCTAAACTAGCTAGGAGTTAACCCACCTGACCACCCCTTAGAACGAGAGGAGTTCTAAAGGAGGTAGACAAATGCCCATGAGCATATAGATATTTGTTCCGCATATGAACAAATGACAAATTTTAGAATCAATTTGTATTTTTCATAGCTAACAAACCTGAGGTCTTAACACATACTGCCCACCTCTAGCCGCCCCTCTATTAATGTTTTTTTGTTATTCCTGGGTTGGGAAAAGACTGGGTATCACAGGGTGAGACGCGGTCTTCAACCAGATCTCACCTTGTATACGCAGGCGTTGCCAGATCTCACAGATTCCTTACTTACAATCTCCGATTGTATTAACCGGTTTACCAGCTGCACTTGGAAATATTCTATTGTTAAGACCTCAGATTTTTTAGCTAGGAAAAATACAAATTGACTCTAAAATTTGTCATTTTTATGTGATTTTACATTCAGTGGAAACAACCATTTCAGATTTGCCCATAAAGTGTGAATTGATGGATGAGGAAGTGATTGAACTTGGGCCTACTGAAAATGCTGATGATCTTCAAGTGAAAAGTCGTCTTGTCAAGAATCCAAACAGCACCAAACAAGAATCACGGCAAATTATTGAGTTTCAAGAGTTTCCTCCATGCTATATCAACCCAGCCATTGAGGATCCTGATGCTATAGTTGTTAAGTTAGTCTCTTGTCTTTTGTAACAGTTAACTAGCTGTTTAATTTTTCATCTAGTTACTCCTGATTTATTATGCTTACCAGTTTAATTGATTCTTTTAACAAACAGGTTTTTTAAGAAATCGTGAGTTATATATATTCATCACAAACCCATTTCTTTACATTAGCCTTATTATTATTATTATTATTATTATTATTATTATTATTATTATTATTATTATTATTATTATTATTATTATTATTATTATTATATTTTTTTTTTTTTTTTTGCTCTATCTCAGTCCTCCAATTCGACTGGGTGGTATTTATAGTGTGGGGTTCCAGGTTGCATCCTGCCTCCTGAGGAGTCCATCACTTTTCTTACTATGTGTGCCGTTTCTAGGATCCCACTCTTCTGCATGAGTCCTGGAGCTACTTCAGCCTCTAGTTTTTCTAGATTCCTTTTCAGGGATCTTGGGATCGTGCCTAGTGCTCCTATGATTATGGGTACGATTTCCACTGGCATATCCCATATCCTTCTTATTTCTATTTTCAGATCTTGATACTTATCCATTTTTTCCCTCTCTTTCTCTGGTGTCCCATGGTATTGCGACATCAATGAGTGATACTTTCTTCTTGACTTTGTCAATCAACGTCACGTCTGGTCTGATACCATAGTCCCACAGGATCTTTGCGTGATCGTTTTCTATCACTCCCTCAGGTTGGTGCTCGTACCACTTATTACTGCAAGGTAGCTGATGTTTCTTGCACAGGCTCCAGTGGAGGGCTTTTGCCACTGAATTATGCCTCTTTTTGTACTGGTTCTGTGCAAGTGCCGGGCATTTCGCTTGCTATGTGGTTTATGGTTTCATTTTTCGTATTGCACTTCCTAACATATGGGAGAAGATGTTATTTCCGTCTATCGTTCTTTGAACATATCTGGTTCTTAGGGCCTGATCTTGTGCCGCTGTTATCATTCCTTCAGTTTCCTTCTTTAGCTCTCCCCTCTGTAGCCATTGCCATGTGTTATCGCTGGCTAGTTCTTTAACCTGTCTCATGTATTGTCCGTGCATTGGTTTGTTGTGCCAGTCCTCTGTTCTGTCTGTCGTTCTCTTGTCTTTGTATATTTCTGGGTCTTCGTCTACTTTTATTAGTCCTTCTTCCCATGCACTCTTTAGCCACTCGTCTTCACTGGTTTTCAGATATTGCCCCAGTGCTCTGTTCTCGATGTTGACGCAGTCCTCTATACTTAGTAGTCCTCTCCCTCCTTCCTTACGTGTTATGTATAGTCTGTCCGTATTTGCTCTTGGGTGTAGTGCTTTGTGTATTGTCGTATGTTTCCTGGTTTTCTGATCTATGGTGCGGAGTTCTGCCTTCATCCATTCCACTATTCCTGCGCTGTATCTGATTACTGGCACTGCCCATGTTTTTATGGCTTTTATCATATTTCCGGCGTTGAGTTTTGACTTGAGTATGTTTGAGTCTCTGCATATATTCTTTACTGATCGTGTCCTTCATCTCTTGGTGTTTTATATCCCTTCCTTCCAGTATTACCCAGGTATTTGTATCCTGTCTCATCTATGTGTTTGATGTTGCTCCCATCTGGTAGCTTTATCCCTTCAGTTCTCGTTACTTTTGCCTTTTTGTATGTTGACTAAGGCGCATTTTTCTGTTCCAAACCTCCATTATTATTATTGATTATTCTTATTATTATTTATTATTCTTTCTCAATTCCAAGCTACAAAATGTCCTTTAATATCTAAGATTCACTTTAAACCTCCCCAAAATGGATATAGTTTTCATATATGTACCGAAGGGGAATTTTTTCAATTGATAATAATTTTCGTCCCCCATGGGATCCGAACCACCGGTCCCAAGTGGACGGGGACGAAAATCAGGACAGTCAGGTGACCGCTAATCCAATCCCAGCCAACAAGTCGCTATAAGTTCAATATCTGATTCTGACCTTACAAATCACCCTCGATCTGGATTGCTTTCGTAATTAGAATCGATATGAAACCCCCGTCTAACCATGTTGGCCATTCGATACGTTTTTGACAGCCACGTAAGCCTTTTTGTTATGAATAATTTATCCACATCGAAAGACCCGTGATCCATTTATATATCAATTCAAGCTACAACATGTCCTTTAATATCTAACATTCAAAGTTTAACCCTCCCAAAGGAGTTTATTTTCCATATAATGTACCCGAAAGGGGAATGTTTTTTTAATTGATAATTTTAATTTTCGTCCCCCCATGGATTGCGAACCACCGGTTCCAAGTGAACGGGGAAAAATTTTTTTCAATTGACAGTCAGTGGACGCTATTTCATCAGCCCAGAGAACGCTAATAAGTTTCCATTCCCCGATTCTGGGAACCTTAAACAAATCACCCTCGAATCCCCCTGGATGCCTTTCGTAATTAAATCGTGGATGAAACCCCGCTTATACATGGTTGGCCAATTCGAAAGCGTTTGACAGCAACGTAGCCTTTTGTTATGAATAATATAATCCTCGGGGACCGTTGATCCGAATTTAGTATATTCAATTCAAGCCCTAACAAATGTCCTTTAAAATATCTAGGATTTCACTTACTCCCAAATGATATATTTTCATTAATGTTACCGGAGGGGAATTTTTTTAATTGATATAAATTTCGTCCCCCCATTGGGATCGAAACCACCACGTCCAAGTGGACCGTTGGACGCAAATAAGGACAGTCCCAATGCCGCTATCCAATCAGCCAACAGGACGCTATAAGTTCATATCGGATTCTGACTTTACAGATCAACCCTTGATCTGGCAATGCTTTCGTAATTGAATCGAAATATTAAAACCCCGTCTACCATGTTGGCCAATTCGAGCGTTTGACAGCACGGTAGCCTTTTATTTGTTAATTGAATAATTATCAACATTCGAACCGGTGATCCATTTTATATTATCAATTCAAGCTACAAATGTCCCTTTAATGTCTAAATTCCACACTTTTACCCTCCCAAATGAAATATTTTATTTTTCATATATGTAAACCACGAATGGGGAATTTTTTTTAAATTGGATAATAATTTTCCGTCCCCCAATTGGGTATCGAACCACCGTCCAAGTGGACCGGGGTGGACGAAATCTAGGACACAGGTCAGTGACGCTAATCCAACTCAGCCAACATAGGACGCTATAAGGTTTTCATAATCGATTCTGGACCTTAACAAACTCCACCCTCCCGAATCTTGGATGCTTTCGTAAATTATAATCGATTATGAAACCCCGTCTACCATGTTGGCCAATTCGAGTCGTTTGACAGCAACGTTAACCTTTTGCCTTTTTTTATTGAATAATTATCAACATCGAAACCGTGGATCCATTTTAATATATCAATGCAAGCCCTACCAATGTCCTTTAATATCTAAAGAATTCACTTTAACCTCCCAAATGATTCTATTTTCATAGTATGTTACCGAAGGGGAAGTTTTTTTTTAATTGATAACTAATTTTCCGTCCCCCCATGGGATCGAACCACCGTCCCTCAAGGTGGACGGGGACGAAATCAGGACAGTCAGTGACGCTATCCAATCAGCCAACAGAGACGCTATAAGTTCATATCGATTCTGACCTTACAAATCACCCTCGATCTGGATGCTTTCGTAATTAGAATCGATATGAAACCCCGTCTACCATGTTGGCCAATTCGAGCGTTTGAAAGCACGTAGCCTTTTGTTATGAATAATTATCACATCGAACCGTGATCCATTTATATATCAATTCAGCTACAAATGTCCTTTAATATCTAAATTCCCACTTTACCTCCCAAATGATATATTTTCATATATGTACCGAAGGGGAATTTTTTAATTGATAATAATTTCGTCCCCCATGGGATCGAACCACCGTCCAAGTGGACGGGGACGAAATCAGGACAGTCAGTGACGCTATCCAATCAGCCAACAGAGACGCTATAAGTTCATATCGATTCTGACCTTACAAATCACCCTCGATCTGGATGCTTTCGTAATTAGAATCGATATGAAACCCCGTCTACCATGTTGGCCAATTCGAGCGTTTGACAGCCTCCAGATCGAGGGTGATTTTAAGGTCAGATCGAATCCGATCGATAGGTGATTGTAAGTCAGAATCGATATGAACTTATAGCGGCTCTGTTGGCTGATTGGATAGCGTCACTGACTGTCCTGATTTCGTCCCCGTCCACTTGACGGTGGTTCGATCCCATGGGGGGACGAAATTATTATCAATTAAAAAAAATCCCCTTCGGTACATATATGAAATGGATCATTTGGGAGGTAAAGTGAATTTAGATATTAAAGGACATTTGTAGCTTGAATTGATATATAAATGGATCACGGTTCGATGTGATAATTATTCATAACAAAAGCTACGTGCTGTCAAACGCTCGAATTGGCCAACATGGTAGACGGGGTTTCATATCGATTCTAATTACGAAAGCATCCAGATCGAGGGTGATTTGTAAGGTCAGAATCGATATGAACTTATAGCGTCTCTGTTGGCTGATTGGATAGCGTCACTGACTGTCCTGATTTCGTCCCCGTCCACTTGGACGGTGGTTCGATCCCATGGGGGGACGAAATTATTATCAATTAAAAAAATTCCCCTTCGGTACATATAGAAAATATATCATTTGGGAGGTAAAGTGAATTTAGATATTAAAGGACATTTGTAGCTTGAATTGATATATAAATGGATCACGGTTCGATGTGATAATTATTCATAACAAAAGGCTACGTGCTGTCAAACGCTCGAATGGCCACATGGTAGACGGGTTTCATATCGATTCTAATTACGAAAGCATCCAGATCGAGGGTGATTTGTAAGGTCAGAATCGATATGAACTTATAGCGTCTCTGTTTGGCTGATTGGATAGCGTCACTGACTGTCCTGATTTCGTCCCCGTCCACTTGGACGGTGGTTCGATCCCATGGGGGTTACGAAATTATTATCAATTAAAAAATTCCCCTTCGGTACATATATGAAAATATATCATTTGGGAGGTAAAGTGAATTTAGATATTAAAGGACATTTGTAGCTTGAATTGATATATAAATGGATCACGGTTCGATGTGATAATTATTCATAACAAAAGGCTACGTGCTGTCAAACGCTCGAATTGGCCAACATGGTAGACGGGGTTTCATATCGATTCTAATTACGAAATCATCCAGATCGAGGGTGATTTGTAAGGTCAGAATCGATATGAACTTATAGCGTCTCTGTTGGCTGATTGGATAGCGTCACTGACTGTCCTGATTTCGTCCCCGTCCACTTGGACGGTGGTTCGATCCCATGGGGGGACGAAATTATTATCAATTAAAAAAATTTCCCCTTCGGTACATATATGAAAATATATCATTTGGGAGGTAAAGTGAAATTTAGATATTAAAGACATTTGTAGCTTGAATTGATATATAAATGGATCACGGTTCGATGTGATAATTATTCATAACAAAAGGCTACGTGTTGTCAAACGCTCGAATTGGCCAACATGGTAGACGGGGTTTCATATCGTTTCTAATTACGAAAGCATCCAGATCGAGGGTGATTTGTAAGGTCAGAATCGATATGAACTTATAGCGTCTCTGTTGGCTGATTGGATAGCGTCACTGACTGTCCTGATTCGTCCCCGTCCACTTGGACGTGGTTCGATCCCATGGGGGGACGAAATTATTATCAATTAAAAAAATTCCCCTTCGGTACTATATGAAAATATATCATTTGGGAGGTAAGTGAATTTATATTAAAGGACATTTGTAGCTTGAATTGATATATAAATGGATCACGGTTCGATGTGATAATTTATTCATAACAAAAGGCTACGTGCTGTCAAACGCTCGAATTGGCCAACATGGTAGACGTGGTTTTCATATCGATTCTAATTACGAAAGCATCCAGAGTCGAGGGTGATTTGTAAGGTCAGATCGATATGACTTATAGCGTCTCTGTTGGCTGATTGGATAGCGTCACTGACTGTCCTGATTTCGTTCCCCGTCGTCCACTTGGACGGTGGTTCGATCCCATGGGGACGAAATTATTATCAATTAAAAAAATTCCCCTTCGGTACATATATGAAAATATATCATTTGGGAGGTAAAGTGAATTTAGATATTAAAGGACATTTGTAGCTTGAATTGATATATAAATGGATCACGGTTTCGATGTGATAATTATTCATAACAAAAGCTACGTGCTGTCAAACGCTCGAATTGGCCAACATGGTAGACGGGGTTTCATATCGATTCTAATTACGAAAGCATCCAGATCGAGGGTGATTTGTAAGGTCAGATCGATATGAAACTTATAGCGTCTCTGTTGGCTGATTGGATAGCGTCCACTGACTGTCCTGATTTCGTCCCCGTCCACTTGGACGGTGGTTCGATCCCATGGGGGGACGAAATTATTATCAATTAAAAAAATTCCCCTTCGGGTACATATATGAAAATATATCATTTGGGAGGTAAAGTGAATTTAGATATTAAAGGACATTTGTAGCTTGAATTGATATATAAATGGATCACGGTTCGATGTGATAATTATTCATAACATTATTATTATATTATTATTATTATTATTATTATTATTATTATTATTATTCTTATTACTATTATTATTATTATTATTATTATTACTATTATTATTATTTATTACTACTATTATTATATTATTATTATTATTATTATTATTATTATTACTTACTTATTATTATTAATTATTACTATTATTATTACTATTACTATTACTATTATTATTATTATTATTATTATTATTATTACCACTACTATTATTATTACTATTATTATTATTATTATTATTATTATTATTATTTTATTATTATTATTATTATTATTCTTATTATTATTATTATTTAGTAGGTGAAACATGAGGTTTTTACATAGGGGATTTACTTCAGTGCAAGGTGGAGCTGGCTGTTTACCTTAAAACAAGGTGGATATTGGCATAGTTGGCTACCCACAGAAGGGGAGGAATCCCCTCCATCCAGCTGGTGTGCATTCACTTTACCTGTGGGAGGATTCTGAGCAAATCCCTGAACTGACTGGTAGTTCGCCTCACTTGGAGCCTCTCCTCCTGACCAGAAAGAGCAAAGGAAGGAGACCCATGCTTCTGGTCTGTTGAACATGTGTGATGTTCAACTGCCAGACTTCTGGTCCTGTTGAATTATGGGATGTAGCATCACTGATTCAAAGAAAGGCTTGGATGAACTCATATTGTCAGGGACCATACAGCTGAAGGTACCCAACTGGTCTGTTCATTGTCAGTCCCTCTCTCCCCTTGCTAGAGAGAGAGTAGGAGTTGCATCTTTTAATCCAGAAAGAGCTAGATTATGGTGAAGATACTCATTCATTCATGTAGAACACCTGCATGCACACCGTCCAGCATGTGGCAGTTTGCTAACTGCCCCTTAGAAGGGTATAAAAGGGAAGGTAGGAGGCCAGTCCCACATACCCTATCTTTTACAGCCATACACCTTAGGTGAGATGTTACCTGTCCTCAAGAGCTGGGTGAACTTCATGACTGTTGAGCAGCCACCACAGAACCCAAGGAAAAATAGCTTGAGGATCTATGGGAAATGTCCCAAAGGTAAAAAGGAGGTGAATGTGGTTTATTGTGACTGCATTCCCCTCCTTAGTACCTGTCCAACAGGTTCTTCCTGAATGCTAGGGACAGACCAATGCCCCTGACCTTATGAAATCTCGCCTGGAATGTATTGTTGTCCACCATGTCAGCTGTGGAGTATGTCCATTTGATCATACATAAAGTCAAAAGAAATGGACTCCTAGAGCCAGAACCAAAAGCAAGTTGTTGGCATTTAGTTGTAGGTGAAGTCCTAAGTAGTATCACAAAAGGCCATGGAGGACTTGGTAGCTTTAGGGTTCTTAGACAGAACAAATAGGTGTTCATTAGGAAGAATTAAGAGGAAGTAAAGGGAAATACGGAAACAAAGGATCCCACTTATTAAAAAATAAAAAATAAATGAATAAATAGATAGATAAAAATATATTAAAATTCAAGAAGTATTAGGGCAGTAATGCATTGTATTTTCACTTCAACTTCTGAAGTTCCAACTACAAAACATCCTCTGGGAGGCTGTTCCATAGTCCAACGGTGTGAGGAATAAAGGACCTCTGGAACTGAGGAGTTCGACTGCGACACACATTTACTGCATATTAGTGCTGCCATTCGGCGAATCTGGTTGTTCTCTGCAGATAAAGGGGATCAGGCATCAATTTTGAATGTGAAAGATCTCTGTTGAAATACAACATATGAAAAAGTGGCAACAGAGACACCATCCAACGATAGTCCAAGTAATAACTACTGCTACAGGCAATCGCTGGGTTACGACGGGTTCAGCTTACGACGTTCCGAGGTTAAGGCGCTTTTCAATTATATTCATCAGAAATTATTTCCAGGGTTACGGCGCCTACAACGTTGATCTGGCACAAGAAATATGATACCAAAAATGCTAAATAATCAATATTTGAAGGTTTTTTTTATGAAAAATGCAATAAGAATGTAGTTTACATAGTTTTTAATGCACCAAAAGCATTAAAAGTAAGGTTTTCTTAGGATTTTTGACGATGTTCCGGCTTACGACGATTTTCGGCTTACAACGCGTCTCAAGAATGGAACCCCCGTTGTAACCCGGGGGACTGCCTGTATTAGGAAGCAGAAATCTTCCACCACAAACCACTCTATCTAACAGATAAATCTCTGGCCGAACCAGACATCCACACCGGAATAGTATTCCAATAAAGGAAGTACAAATGACCTAAAACAGATTACATTGATTTTATCACTGTTATAAATACCCCTGTATTTGCAGATGGGTACCACACCCCCCTGCAAATAGCTGATATCTGGGATTACTTAAAACCCCCCTAAAAATGCTTAGAACTGCCTGTTAAAAAAAAAATAAATAGATAAATAAACCCCATAAAAATGCTTATACCTAAATATCTTAATAGTTTTATCATAAAAAGTGCATTTGGTCATGAAGATTATATGAAAATAAATCAATTTGTGAATATTTCTCAGTGAAAAATACAGTGATTAGGCAAATTTTCCACAAATAATGGGTATATACAGTCCATAGAAAAACCTGCGAATAGGTGAGTCTGTGAATAGTGGGGTGGGCTTTATGAGGCCTTACGAACAATACCCAACTTTCATGGGACATTTACTGAGACTTTCATTAGATTTTTCTAAATAGTTAGATGTGAGTCAAAAGGTGCTCATAGATTAGTTAAAGCTTCCCCTGAAGGGGAAGATGGGATGGGAGATCTGTATGAGATCTGCTAATCAATAATATTTTTGTTTTACTAGAGTTTAGCCTCATACCCCACCAACTACACATTCCCTGATACAGTCAGTCCTGATTGAAGCTAAGGGCAACTTCATTTCTCATAAGTGAAGACTTTACTACACCCACAAGTGTTCATTGGCATACTGAAAAATGTTTTCCAGGCCAATAACCATATCACTTGTATACGTACACTAAAATAACCAAAAATGATATTTTTATAATAAAATTATATGTTTTATTCATACTTACCAAGCAATTATTCAGCTGTAGGATTCTATGCCTGGCAGACTAACTTTCAAATTTCCCTGTGGCGCAGCCATCATTAGTGCAGGTAACTAGTTACCACCCACCTTCAGTAAACAGGTAAGATGTCAACACACCTCTTCAAATGGATTTTGGCCGCCAGCTCTGCCTGTGAGGAGGAGGGAGGGCTCGAATCAAATAATTTCTTGGTAAGTATGAATAAAACATAATTTTTATTTAGTCTTACCAAGCAATTATTCAGTTGATTCCAAATTGAAAGGTGGAGGGTAGTGGAGATAACACATTCTGAGAAAATTAATTCATCAGGAGGGTTACATAATAAAGCATAGAACTTTTATGCCTGTCATACCATACCTAGTAAACGAGATGCTGCAGGAGATACTGCCTCTGGTTGGCGCTCTGCTTACTTAGTTGAGAGAGGGGTAGCTGGATCATGCGGCTCCTCTACAAGTGGGAAGTTCCTTGCAGTTGTGGGCTAACCGCTGACTTAGTAAGGAACTAATAAAATACAAATGCCCTTGCCCTGGGAGAGAACTAGATACATAAACAAAACATGTATAGTAACCTCCTCCAACAAACCATAAAAACACCAACAATATCTTCGGTGTCCATACGACTGGAAGGTACTCCAGCTACTACATACCTCCAGACTTCCAAAGACTCAACAACCTTGATACAAGGCAAAAACTAGAGGGAACCAGCTCCCTCTGTGTTGCATTCCCCAACACTATGCCAGCAACGGATAAAGGATCCAGAGTACTACAGGTCTCAAACACCATCTTTAACTCTTTTAAGTAATGCATCGCAAACACTGACTTTGATCTCCAGAACGTAGATTGCAGAATCGCTGATGAAGATAGGTTTAACCTTCAACAAGGCAAGTGATTTCTCATCTACCGCAGAGTGAGCCTCGATGATTAAGGGTCTGAGAAAGAAGGACATGGTGTTCTTTGACATCAGATGTGAAGGGTTCCTCACCGAGCACCATAAACATTGCGATGGGCCTCTCAACTTCTCAGTCCTTATCAGATAGCAATTTAATGCCCTCATTGAGCATAGAAGTCTCTCCTGTTCCTCCAGTCCAAGAATATCTGAAATGTTCTTGATGACAAACAAGCGAGGCCAGGGGTCTGATGGAAGTTCGTTCTTAGCCAAAAAATTCAGGGCCCAGGAGCAAACCGCATTCCCTAGTTTGAAACCTACTCTCTTGTCCACAGCATGAATCTCGCTAATGCATTTCACTGAAGCCAGAGCGAAAAGAAAGAGAGTCGTCTTCGTCAAGTTCTTCAGGGAAGATGAGCAAATAGGTTCAAAGGGAGGTCCGGAAATGAATTTCAGGTCTATATCTAGGTTCCAAGTCACCGTGTCCCTCGGAGTCTTCGATGTCTCTAAAGACCTTATGAGGTCTGTCAGATCGCTATTAGTCGACAGCTCCAGTTCTCTATGCTTGAAAACAGAACTGAGCATAACCCTATATCCTCTAATCGTGGAAGGGGTAACTTCTTTGTCGACCTCATGAAGAGAAGGAAATCAGCAATCTGACTTACAGTGGTCTCAGAAGAAGAGACTTTAGCTTGCTTGCACCATCTTCTGAAGAGACTCCATTTTGATTGGTAAAGGTTGTTAGAAGAAACGTGTCTGCATCTTGCAATCACTTCTGCCACTCTCCTCGAAAAGCCTTTTGCTCTGACGAGACTCCTGACAGTCTGAATCCTGTCAGCTGAAGCGCTGACAACCCTTGATGGAATCGGTGGAAATGCGGTTGTCTGAGCAGCGACTTCTTTTGAGGAAGTAGCCTAAAAAAATCCACCAACATGTCCAGAAGATCCGGGAACCACTCTTTCCTTGGCCAAAACGGGGCTACCAACGTCAAGCGAACATCTAGATGGCGCTTCACCTTGTTGATGACCTCCCTGATCACCTTGAAGGGGGAAAACGTGTAAGCATTTAGACCTGACCAATCTAGCAACATCGCATCTACTGTCCATGCTAGAGGATCTGGAACGGGGGAGCAGAACAGTTGCAGACGGTTGTTCTTGGACATTGCAAACAAGTTGATGGCCAGTCTTCCCAAAACCTTCCAAAGATCCTGACAAACTTCCGTGTCCAAAGTCCACTCCGATGATAGAACTTGTCTCCTTCTGCTGAGCTCATCCACCAGGGTGTTCATCTTCCCCTGAACAAAACGAGGAATGAGCTGGATCCGAATGTTGTTCTGCTCAGAGCAGAAGTTCTCACGCCTTTGAGAGCAAAGTGAAAGAGCGAGTCCCCCCATTCCGAATGTAAGACAGGACTGTGGAGTTGTCTGCATGAACGGCTACGACTTGACCTTCTAAGAGATGAACAAACTTCTGAAGGCCCAGGAAGACAGCTAGGAGTTCCTTGACATTGATGTGAAGAGCTTTCTGGGACTCTGTCCAAACCCCCGGCACCTTGCAATCCATAAGTAGAGCACCCCAACCTGCGTCCGATGCATCTGAAAAGAGCTGTAGGCTGGGGTTCAGAGGGAGGAGTGACACGCCCTCCTGAAGCCTTTCTCTCGAGTCCCACCATGTCGAGGGATACCATCCAATCCCCCCTGACTGAGAGCCGCCAGCACAGAACTCTGAGTCTCCATCTTGAACTAGGTTTTCAGCACAAACCAGTTCAAAGTGATTATATATTGTATAATTGTTATTGGTATTTTATGCATTGTTGAAATATGGTGGGTGTCCTATATATGGACAGCATATGGTTGATTCTAGAAGGTGTCTATTGATGTATTTAAGTTGTGTTGTGACGTCATAGGCTGTGACGTTATAGACAAGATGGCGGCGGCGTCGGGGGGATGTAAACAATAACACTGTGGAGTAGAAAGCATGTGCTGGTGGTGTGTGGTTGGTAGGGGAAAGCTCTCTGTCTGGTAGGAGTTTTTGGGTCGTAAGTCTTGTTGTGCTGTTGTTCTAAGGTGATTTCTGGAGTATACTGGAGTTGGAGAAAGCGTACAGGTGGGTAGATTATTCATTTGTGTAAATAAAAGGGGTTAGGCTAGGCTAAAATTCAAACTGGTAGCAGAGTGTGGTTGATCAAAGATGCTTGGATCCGACAGTGAACAAAGGGAGACTACCAGATGGAGAAGGGAATGTCCTAGGTTTAGCGGGATACAAGAAGAATACAAAGAATGGAAAGGTCAAGCCGAAGATTGGCTATTGTTTTATGGAGAAGATACAAAATACCCGGCGATAGAAATGAGAATGAGCTTAAAAGGGAAAGCCCGAGAGCTAGTGGAAGCATTAGATAAAAATAAACTTACTGGTACAGAGGGTGCAAAGTTAATCCTAGAGAAACTAGATAAAGCCTATCTAAAAGACTCGATAATGGAGAATTACAGCAGAATAAAAAGATACCTTCTAATAAGAAGAGAATCTAGTGAAAAGATGGCAGACTATTTAATTAGATGCGAGAGGGCAGCATCTTAGTGTGAAAGAGCAATGGGGAAAGGCGCGCTTGAAGGGGAAGTCAAGGGTTATCATGTAATAGAGCAAGCAAATCTCACGGAAAATCAAAAACAAATGGTATTATTGGCTTGTGGGCAAGAAAAGCTAGATTACGGAACAGTGTCGCAAACAATGAAAAGACTATTTGAGGGATTAGGGACTAAAGAGGAACGGGAATGGTGGGGTTCGTCAGAAGGCAATGCCAGTTCTGGGAGAGGGAGGGAAAACCAGAGATATCGGGGAAGATGGAACCGAGGAAGGGGTGGTAGAAATCCTATAAACAAAGAAGGGAAGGTAACAGTATGTGTAATATGCAGCTCAGAATGGCATTGGGCTAGGGATTGTCCTCAGAATTTTCATAATAGGAAGAAAACTGAAACAAGACTAGAAGAAAATAAGCTGAATTGGGTATCACTACACACGATGCCAGAAATATCATATGATGTTAGCGAATTAAGTAAAGCATTTAAAGAAGGAACAACTCAGGATATGAAGAAGCTTATTAAAATTGTGAAAAAACTAAGAGCATGATGGGCGAAGTTACAATAAGTGAGATGGAAGAAGAAAGGGTTTATTTGGAAGCCTATGCAGACGCTTCATTTGGAAACATAGAAGATGGCCATACTCAACTGGGTTATATTATTTCCTTGACAGATGGGAAGAGGAGAAGTCCTATATGGTGGAAGTCTAGGAAATCCAGGAGAGTGGCAAAATCCACCATTGAGGCCGAAGTCCTGAGTGTTGGGGAAGCTGTAGAAGAATTGATATATTTCAAGCATTTGTGGGAAGAGGTAGTAGGAGGGAGAAATTTAGAAGCCTTGGTTAACGCTGATAGTAAAACACTAATGACCGCCATCAAATCGAGCACTGGTGTAAGTAGCCGAGTCATTGACTTCCTCGATTACTTCCTTGCGAGCCAAGGAGAGAACTTCTTTCTCGAGAGCCAAAAACTTCTCCGGGCCTAGGAGTAAGCTGTCAGTCTGATGGGAACCTTGGCTAAGGGAGGTCTTTCCACAAAAGGGATGGAGTAGCCCAGGCGTAAGACTTCTATAATATAACCCAGGCTTCTGCACCTCTGCTCTTCCATTCCTCCCAAAACTGGTGCCTGGTGCCTATTGTTGTGCGAAGGGAAGGAACATAATTTTCTCTCGGTCTTAACTGCTGACCTAGAAGAGGATTTGGCGGGTGGTCGAAGGTTTGAACGTGGCCTTGTAAAGGGGCGCAACTTTCCCTCTCAAAAAGGCTGCTTTTGCAATGGAGACTTGGAAGGAGGAACCACGGATGCAATAGGCTTAGACCGTTTCTTAGATTGAGCCGGTAAATCTGTCGTCAGCTGATTCTCTAGATCCGGCAGAATATTCTGAACTGTCTCTTGAGGAAACAAGTGAGATTTGTCTAGAGGAGCAAAAAGAAGGGCTGACTTCTGCACAGTGGTGACTCCCTTGGTGGTAAAGGAGCACCACAGCTCACGTTTCTTCAACATGTCCATCGTGAACAAGGAAGCTACTTCATCTGCTCCATCCCTGATGGCCTTGTCAGAGCAGGAAAGCACCCCCAGCCAGTCCTCCCGCAGATCCTCAGAAAGAGAGGGGCAGTCTTCAAACTTCCTTGCCAAAGCTCCTATCGACCAGTCCAAGAAACTGAAGATCTCTATGACCTTAAATAGGTTACGAACCATGTGGTCTATCTTGGACGAAGCAAAGAACATCTTCGCCACCGAAAAAGACACTCTCCTATTAACGTTAACCAAGGCAGAGAAGTCTCCCTGGGAGGGGGCAGAGGCTCCCAGAGAAGGCGCTTCTCCGGCGATGTAGAAGTTATACCTTTTGTTAATAAGCAAGGAAGAAGGGAAGGCAAAAGACGCCTTACCATGGTCTCTCTTGGTGGCTAGCTATTTATCCACTGACCGTAAGGCCTTCCTAGCCACAGAGGGAAGGACTAGCTTGGGCAGTAGTTCTTCTGGTTGCTTCTTATCCTGAAGATCGACGGAGGAGACGAAGGGGTGGCAGAAGAAAACCGTTCTGGAAAATAGTTCAAGAGGAACCTCATTAATGACATTAACCAGTCGAAACCTGACCCGACTCCTTCTCTGCTACTACGAACTGCTCGTGCCCTTGCTCGTACTCTTCATTCTGCTCGAGCTCTCCTGTGTCCTGCTCAAGCACCACTGAAGGAGCAGGTGACATGGTCGCTTCCTCTTCTCTCAAGGGTGGTTTCTTCCCTTTGAAAAAGGACAACAACTCCTCAAAGTGTTGTCGGAACGGAGTAAACACCTGGTCTTCTTGGGAAGTCAACACGCTTGGTTGGTGTTGAACTGATGATGCAAGCTCTCGTCTTGCTTCAGATGAAAAGTCCGGAACAGAAGTTGAAGAATCCCGCTTCGACTGACGAGCAGGCGTATGCCTCACAGGTATCTGCACCTGTTGACTCTCAGTTGAGTCGCAAGTCGAATCATGTTCTTCGTACGTCTGATCCGCATGACTGCAAGACTAGCTTGGACTGGAAAGCGTATCCCTCAACCTCTTGACAGGGAGAGGGGAGACATCAGCAGTTGAAGTCTCTTGCGGAGGCAAAAGGCCCACGAACTACGCCAGCATCTCGCACATGGAGAAGGCAACTCACTGGGGTCCAACAACTCCGCACCAAACGAGACACCTTTCCAACAGCGCTCAGTCGAAACCTGACTTGACACTTCAGGTTCAACAGAGAGAGTGACTGCCCATGGGAAAACCCCCCAGTCTCCCTTGGACATCCGGTATGTCTTCTTCCCAAGGCGGGGAAGCGGGACAGTGACCTTGGTCTGGGAGAACTGGAGGGACGGACAGCTACCCCCTCAGGAAACACTTCACTTGCACTTTTACTATGCACTAACTCACTTTTCTCCATGGAAGACTTCATGGAGTTACTTAATTCCATAACAGTATTAGCCAAAATTTCAAATCTCCTCTTGAACCTTGATTCGAGGCTGGCAATGGTGTTGGAAACTGCAACATGAGAAGCTGGTACAGAAGCTGGAAGAGAGGGGGTTGGAGAAGAAGCAGGATTAGCAATCTCTGCAAACACAGGAGTAGAAGGTAGAGTTACAGAAACCTTACTATCTGCTCTAATTGCTCCTTTTCTCTTCCTATCTTGTAAAACTTTCTTATTATGATAAATAAAAAGTTTCCACTGCTCATCATCCCGCTCCTGACAAACAGAACACCTCAGTTCTTTAGAACACTTTTGCCCCCTACATTTAGTACACTTGGAGTGAGGGTCATAAACTTCCTTAACTAATCTAGTTTTGCAGCCGTCTGCGCAAAACCTCACTCCCAATAAACTAGAATCTGACATAATCGAGAAAAATAAGGCAGCAACTAATCCCAAAAGAGTAAATAAGCTAAGCTAACTCCTTGAAAAAATACACAGAAAACTTTGTATGTCACCAATAATCCGTGAACAGGCAAACAACCCTCCAAAACATGTTGAAAACCCGCAAAGCTACTGATGTTACTCGGGAGCCTGCAGAAATCCAATTGAAGAGATGTGTTGACGTGATACCTGTTTACCGAAGGTGGGCGGTAACTAGTTACCTGCACTAATGATGGCGGCGCCACCGGGAAACTTGAAAGTTAGTCTGCCAGGCGTAGAATCCTACAGCTGAATAATTGCTTGGTAAGACTGAATAAAAATCTGCAATAAGTTGCTACCCCCTCCCCTCTAAAAATACTTATAACTGTCTATTTTAGTTGTTCGAGCACCAAACACCTTAAACTACAAGCTTTGCGATTGGCTACTTCCAACCCTTCCAACCATTAGCTGGAAGGGTTGGAAGTAGCCAATCACACAGCTTGTAGCTTGGACGCTTTACATACGTACTGTCACGAGGAGAGAGAGAGAGAGAGAGAGAGAGAGAGAGAGAGAGAGAGAGAGAGAGAGAGAGAGAAGTGATATTATGTTTGCATCGGTAAAACAGTTACAGGTGTCAAGAAAATTCTTTTTTTATACTAGTACTATATATATTAAGATGATAATATGTAGATCAGTATACTACAGGCAGTTCCCGGTTATCGACGAGGGTTCCGTTCTCGGCAGGGTGCTGATAAGCGAAAACTGCCATTAACCGAAACATGGAGATTTATGGCGCTGATAACCGGTTAGTGGTGCCTCCGTTAGGTATGTTAAGGTGCCATAACTCTGTTATCAGCGCCAGTGCCATAAAACCAGATCGCCATCAACCGAGTCTGCCGATGACCGAGAACTGGCTGAAATGATACAGTATAAATTATATAAGTGAAATAACATTTTATTGATACTGTACTGTTTTTTCCCTTAAAGGATATGTATACTGAGAGAGAGAGAGTTGTGTTAGGTTAACTCACCTCCTCTCTCTCTCTCAGTATACATATCCTTGAATAAAAAAAAAAAAGCACGATTGGTAAGCTGTATTGTGATTTTGAGGGATTTTATTTTAACATTTTATTGTTACTGAGCTGTGTTTATGTTATTATTAATATTTGAAAATTAGTATAATTTTTTATCATAATATATTTAGCAAAAATAAAATGAAAATACAGCACTTAGTGAATATTGCTCAAAGAAAAAACCTGCGAATTATTGAATTTTCTGCAATATATTTGGAGATATGTTCCACTGAAAAACCTGCGTTTAACTGAAGGCAGGGACCCACTGTATATCCACCCACTCCAAGATTTTGAAGTTTATAAATAAGTGCCTTGTGATTTACTAAATCAAAAGCATTACTAAAATCTGTTTGAATTACTTTGCACTCAAAACCCTTATCAAGGTTCACTCGCAAATGGTATGACAAGTCTCAAAGAGCATCGCAGGTACCCAACTGCTTCTGTATGCATGTTGACTATTAGCTAACAATCCTTTAGATTCCACATACAGGCATTCCCTGGTTATCAGGATAGGGTTCCTTTCTCGGCGGGGTGCTGATAAGCTAAAACAGCCATTAACTGAAACTCAGCAATTTATGGCACTTATGGCACCGATATCTGGTTAATGGCGCTGATAACCTGTTAATGGTACCACTGGTAGGTATGGTATGGTGCCATAACTCAATTATAGGCGCCTTATGGCGCCAATATTTAACTGGTCATAAATCACCGATTTTATGGTGCTAGACAAGCGGCATAAAAACGGATTGGTAATAACTGAGTCTGCCGATAACTGGGGACTGCCTGTACATTTATATAGTGGCTTAAAAATAAGTTTTTCAGCAACTTTTGAGAGCACAGGGAGAACAAAGATTGTCCTGTAGTTACTGCAGTCTGCAGATATGCCACTCTTTGGAACAGGCATTGTATCACTAAGCTTGCACTCATTCACAAACATACTACATCGACACAAATCTGCAGAATCTGCTTTCTTGGGAGACAACACACCAGAAACTTCAAAAAACAAAGGTAACAAACCATCAGGATCTTCACCCCAGCTTCAAGGTATCCAGAATTTTCTTAAGATCCCTGGAGTGAGATGTAAATTTTTTGGAAGAATAGGTTCAGGATGACAAGTATCAGGGAGAGGGATATCTTAGGTGATTGCTTAGCTTCAAAAGCTCAGTGAAGCAGTTCAGTCTTTTCCCTAGGGCCAGTAACCAATCTACCATCATCTGTTAGTAATGGTGGAATGGAAGACAAGCTTTACCCAAAGATAGATGAATCCAGTTTGTTCCACCACAGATGAGGCTGAGTAATTGCTTCAAGTTTCCTCTTCAAGGAATTATTGTAATTTCTCTTGGTTGTATGGCAAGTTCTGTTTGCACCAGAAAGAGTCAACAAAAATGGTGTAATTTTCATTTGATTGATTTTGTCTCCTTGTATTGAATTTGGTCTGTTTGTCATGGTAGGCTTGTTGACATGTATCACCAAACTATGGCTGGTGTCCTAAATTTTGATGACCTTTCTAAGGACATGTCTTATTAAAATAGAGATCAGTATTTCATTTAACTTCTTTGGATCAGGATCTACTGTAGCAACTGAAATATTTAGTGCTGGACAACTTCAGTAATGCAGTCCCAATTGGCTCTGG
Organism: Macrobrachium nipponense; assembly: GCF_015104395.2. Lineage (NCBI taxonomy): Eukaryota > Metazoa > Arthropoda > Malacostraca > Decapoda > Palaemonidae > Macrobrachium > Macrobrachium nipponense. Next base: position 41,240,378 of record NC_061108.1, read on the forward strand.
ATTTCAACCAGACTATTTTACCAATGGTGGCATTAGGAATATACTGAGTGAAAGATGTGATCTCTGGCTTAGTAATCAGAAATGCCTTTATATTCACAGGCCTTGGGCTTCACAATAGCTGGAACGTCTGTGAATATGAGGTCTAAAGAGCAGACTGGCCATGTTGATCTGTGGAATTTGAATTTAGCCACTCACTGTGCTTTGCATTACACTCACAGAAGCAACTTTACCAGCCTAAAGGGTTTACTCTGAGTCACTGTTGTGTTGGCCACTTTGTAAACACCCAGCAAACTGTTTTTTGCCATAAATTCTTTTTATTCTGATAAGAATCTAAACCTTTGTCTTTTCTATGGGAGTATTCTTAGCTCAAAACTGTTTTGGTTATTGAAGTATGTTGCCAATTTGGAGGCAGGTGGATGAGTGAGGATTGCATAGACACCCAACTGTTCTCATACCATTGATTTTTCTTTAGCCACCTGTGAGTCAACACGTCTTTGTTACTGTTCTGCTTTCTCAGAACTTGTGCATTTTTTCTTCAATTTTATACGTAAGGTGTACGTAGTAGTATTTGTGTTTGTCCACCCTTGTATATATGGCAAAATGCCAGAATAGCAGTTTAGCACTGATAACTGTAGATCCTTATACCTTTTGTTTTCTTTGCAGGGGTCAGGAATGTTCCAAAAAATGTGCTGTACAGTTTCCAAATGACAGGTGTTTTGATCTATGTAGGAAACAAAGCCTTTATTGGTATTATCATGAGGAAGAATACAGTGGTACCTTGAGATACGAAAGGCTCAACTTACGAAAAACTCGAGATACGAAAGCCAATGCGAAAAATTTAATGGCTCTACATGCGAAAAGTTTTCAAGATACGAAAGGTTTCTGAAAGTCCGAGATTCGCCCGGATAACAATTTTGAAACTCGCGTCACGCTCCGCCATCTTAGTACTAGTAGACTCGCCACCATCCTCCTGCTCTCCCATTGGTTCCTGATGCTAGTCACCGCCATGAGATCCTTCTCTCCTATTGGACAGCATCCCTCCCATCATGCATCTTATACGTACGTGGTGGCGTACCTATCTCGGCCTCTTCGTACCAACATCTTTATCATACGCATGCGGCATTCGTTCGGTCCAAGAATTTTGTTTAATAACGTAAATTCGTTAGTGATTTCGTTGTGCTACTTTATCGTGTTGTGTGAGAACCTAATTAGTATATGTATTACATAACTTAATTACGTACAGTATAGTCATGGGTCCCAAGAAAGTTGCTGAAGTTCACTGAAAGAAGAGAATGCTTTCTATGGAGACTAAAATGGATATAATAAAAAAGTATGAAGCTGGCTTGCGGTTGAGTGTGATCGCTAAGGAATACGGCCGAAATCCGTCGACGATAGGCACCATCCTTAAGCGAAGGAAGGAAGCCATCAAAGCAGCTACACCTTCCAAGGCGTGACTATTTTGTCCAACAAGAGGAGCCATGTGCATAATGAAATGGAAAGGCTGCTTCTTGTATGGATTGAGGACAAAGAAATCGATGGCGATACGATAACCGAGACGGCAATCTGCCAGAAGGCCAGCGCTATTTTCGGCGATTTGATTGCCCAAGCTGAAGACGAAGGCGGAGAGGGGACATCAACGGCAACCCCAGAGTTCAAGGCTTCTCATGGGTGGTTCGAAAAATTCCGTAAACGGACTGGCATCCATTCGGTGGTGAAGAAATTGAAATTACGTAAAGTATAAAAAAGTAAAAAGAAATGTAAAAATCAAAAAAAGACAAAATAAATTTTATTTTAAGTTTTTTGTAAAGTTAAGTGTTACAGTTTTGTTAATGTGTTTTGTAAAGTTTAGTTTGTTTTTTTGACATTTTTTTATGTGTTTCGTAAAGTTAAGTTTACGTATCTGCCGTTTGTCCTGCTCCTCTGTCGCCACTTTCGAGATAGCCTCACTTCGAAAGGTAAGCTTCCACATTTTACGTACAGTATTTCTTGTATACCATGTACACTAATACACTTTATTTACAGGTTATTTTGCATTTTTTTTAATTTAGGTAATGAATGGTCGAAATTGTTGTAGTATTTCATTGTTTATAGGTCAATTTAGCTTTATTATGAAATTTACTGGGGTGATTTTGGAGGGCTTGGAACAGATTAGCCATTTTACATGTAAAATGTGGTCCAAGATACGAAAAACTCATGATACGAAAGGCGCCTCGGAATGGATTAATTTCGTATCTCGAGGTACTACTGTACCTCCCTTTACCCCTACAGCTCTTGTTGCTGCTGTACCTACTAAGAACTGGACTTCTCTTGTTGGGATTGCTCCTTACTGTTCTTCCCTTGTTATATGGTTCAGGTGGGGTCGGGAAGTGATGGTTGTTGCATTTGCCAAGGACTGTTGATCACTGCACTCTGCTGTTTTGAGTAGGACCAGCCAGTCTGTTGTTGGAAGTCTATTGTGTACTCATTGTCTTATCTTTCTTCCCCATTGCTCATGCAGTACCAGACCAAGCTCCAAGGTCCCAGAAGTTTCTGAATGCTCTCTTGCCATACTTAGGTTTGTCCAAGGAGCTCATCTTCACTACTTTCCTGAGGCATCTGCTTGGGTCTGATGTAGTTCTACAAGTTATTTGAGAGAGGAGTTTTAATGGTGCTCTGCCTTTTCATCATGCTTCTTTGAAGATATGATGAATAGAGTCTGCACTGCTTCCCATTGTCTCAAACTGTCCAGGTTGTGTAGACTTGGATCAACACAACCACAGGCTAGTACTTGTCACTACTTGTATCAACTGCCTGTAAGCACTGTATCATCTCACAACAGTGCATGCAGAGGCAACTGCAGGAATGAACACTCATTACAGGTACTCACTCAAAAACATGCTGATATCCAAAGTCGCAGAATTTCTTGTTTCACTGATTTCCCTAACTAAAACTTACAGTACTGTCAGACGCAAAAATCAGTTTTGACACATTTGGATATTTTTATGTACACTTATTTTAATTTTTTCCATATATTGCATAAGTTTATCAACAATCTGTTATTTCCACATAAATACTGTAATTATATTTTAGCTCATTTGTGGCACAGTGCAGCAGTAGGCAGGATGAACTTACTTGATGGGTCGTAGTTTGGTGACCCCTACGTTAAGATAAACTACACATATACGTACTGTGTATCTGCGTCCCCCCATCTCTCTCTCTCTCTCTCTGTTATTCTATGAAAAAAGTTTTTGACAGATGCCAATTCTTTATGGGAAAAAGATTTGTGTGTGAGAGAGAGAGACAGAGAGAGAGGAGAGAGAGAGAGAGAGAGAGAGAGAGCACAGTGATGGTAAGAAATAGAAAAATAGAAGACATGGGTTACTGATATAACTGAAATCATAATTGCCAACTAAACTGTGAATAGTTACAATTTGTTGAAGAATGAACAGTGTGCATGGGATATAAAAGTTAGGAAGGCCATGGCACAGTCCAAAAGCTTGCAAAACTTGGCTATATGGTCATCACCCAGCTTACAGCAGTTGAATGTGCCACCTGAAATGATCAGAAGAAATATATTGAGCAATTTCACTACTCTCAAGTGAATTCTTCCTGAAAGTGGAAGATTTGTGTCTTTCAAGGACAAATAGGTCTCATCACACTTGTTTTCAGATATTTTTTAGGGGCCATAATGGATACTCACGTAAAGGTGGCCTTACCATCTGCAAGGCCTTGTAACCTCTTTACATTACTGGTCATACAGACATTGAGTTAGTGACTTTACCATTTTCTCTGTTTCATTCTACAGATCTCATGGGCAGTGAGTGAGAGCCCTGAGTGTCTGTAGCTACCTGCAGTCCACAATTTTGGTGATCAGGAGGAGAAACAAATCTTTGACAATGACATCTTTAGTTTGCCAACTTGTTTGAATATGACTAAAGTAGCCTGAATTTTGTTTACACTTGACATGTTAAGAGTGAACACCACATCTTGCATTAAAGAACTGGGTAAAAAGGTGGATTTAAACAGGATACTTTCTAATTTCATTGAGACTGAGTCGTGAGGTGAAGGGGCCATTTTGAGTAAGTGAATAATGCATTTTGCTGACATGTTCCAAGTTTTAGAGGGATGACAAAGCAAAGGATTCTGAAGGAGGTCTGGACAATCTGGCGGTGGGTTTAGTGATAAGTTTTGGGAAAAAAAGAGGCATTTGTGGGTTACACGTTTCTAGCAAATCTGGTTTAATTGATAAACCATATGTTACTGATCCCTTGGTAGATACAAAGGCTAAAGGAGATTCATTTCTTATCACTAATTCTATGAGACCTTTTTTGTCCAGAGGGATGACTTTTACTATTTTTAAAGTTAGAGTTCATGAAGTTTTGGCTTTGGCTTTTTCAGTTATTCTTCATAATGTATTGGGAAGCTAAGTAAAAAATGTTCCTGGTTGGAGATGGCTGTCCACTTTCTCATCCTTTTTTCCATGTGGTTTTCCCACAATTACCTTTCCTTGTTGGAGATGCGAGTCCACTTTCTTTCCCTTCTTCCCTTGTAGTCTCCCCAGCAGTTATCTGTATGCTTTCTCTCCATCTTGTGGGGCCTGCCAACATTAGTCTGGTGCCCAGTATCATATTGCTTATGCCTTCATTATCTTCTCCTTCTACTTTTATTGTCATTTCATCTTATGCTAACCATTACTTCCTCATAGGGGAGTAGTGCCGTTGGTGCACTGCATTACTTGAGGTTCTTTGCAGTGTCCCTTTGGTCCCTGGCTGCAACCCCTTTCTTGCCTTTCACTGCACCTCCATTCATATTCTTTCTTCTATCTTATTTTCCATCCTCTCCTAACAATTGATTCATAGTGCAACTGTGAGGTTTTCCTCCTGTTACACCTTACAAACTTTTTTTATTGCCAGTATCTGTTTCAGCACTGAATGACCTCATAGTCCCAGGGCTAGGCCTATGGCCTAATATCTGTATTCTATTCTAACCTATTTTAACCATTACTCTACTAGTTATGTGAGCTTCTCACATAAATATCTGGTCCTTATCTGTTGCTTCACTCTGCTTTATAGATAAACAACCAGTCTTTATAGAGCTGCTTGCCTATTGAGCCATCTTGCTCCCTTTCTTATTAAGCACAAAGACTTGTTTATCCAGCTGTCTGCTATGGACTGAAATGTATTTGTATTTTAACTGAAGAATTATTATATTGGGTTAAGGATTACTTGTAACATTCAAGTAATCTTATTTTTTACTGAAACCTATTTTTTGTTATTTACAGGTTCAACCGAGAATTGGTGATGGCCCTGGACAATACTCAAGCCTCTGTTTGCACAACTTTTCCTCAGAAAAATAAGTTTCCAAACCGAAATTTGAGAGCAGTTTGCAAAAGGAACATAGAAATTCCTGATCCAGTGGCTTTTGCCAAGGATCATAGTCAAATTGGGTCACGTACATATGATAAGTATATCATGCAAAAAGTAATTCTTAGAGAAGATCCCCCTAAAAGAGGGAGGGGACGACCCAGAAAGGCCTTCAAGCCTATGGACTATTTGCAGACAGAAGGAAGAGCAAGAGGTCTGGACAAAAGTAATGAGGGCATGGAAGAAGAAGATATGGAAGATCTTGAAGAGCCTATACTTTCATCAGATAACGAAGACGGTGAGAAATCAGCCACCGTACCCAACGTGATCAGGTCCCGTTCAGGTAGGGTCATCAAGACAAAAAAAGGGGATGGTACCTTCAAATACTATGGTATCCCAGGCCAGATATTAGAACATGAAGAGCTCAGCAGTCATGCAGAATGGAAAGATGTTAGCCAGAGTAAAGTAAAAGTCAAGTTCAAAAGAAAACGTAAGTCTCTCGCCGATGGAATAAGTGAACAAGTCCGTGTAGATAATATGGATAATCCTGCTGTTGAAAACTCGTCAGCTGTTTTGATAAGCAATGGAGGAGCAAACAGTGATGTTGTAAAAGTTGAATTGAGTGAAATAGAGGAAGGTGTAAGTATGCCTGTAATTACTCATCATATTGAAAATGATAATTATGAGCAAGTGGACACATCAAAGTCTGTTAATATTACCGATGAAAGTTTTGAATGTTTGCTTTGCTTCAGGTCATTCTGTTCTAAAGACTGGGAAAAACATACGCAGGAACATCTGAGTGATTCAGTAGCAAAATCAGGTGACATGTTAAATTCATCTTCAAGTGTTGATCCTGAAAAGTTATTAAATAATGTTGAAAAAGAAAGAAATATAAATATCAAGGAAGAAAGGTCTTTGCCTTTCACTGCAGTAGAAAATGACTTGAATAACAAAAAATCAAATACAGAAGTTGAAACAAAAAGCTCAGAAATATCAGGTATTGCACTAAAACATGAAAATCAGGCTTCACATCGGTGCTCATTATGTAATGTTACTTTTCATTCCAAAGAAGAATATAAAGCTCACTCGCACGATTCCCCTCATGAATGTAACTTTTGTGGAAAGAAATATCAAAGTCGACCTAATCTAGAGACCCACGTAAAGAAGTACCACGAAGAAACTGAGTGGATGAAGTACAAATGTGCAACTTGCGGCAAAAGCTTTGGGTTTCTTTTGGCTTTAGAGCGACATATGAAAGAGCATAATCCAAATCAGAAATTTTGCTGTGACCAGTGTGGAAAAGTGTTTAAAAATCTTGCAAATTTGAAAAGTCACATTCCACTGCATACTAAGGATGAGGTTTATGAGTGCCCTCATTGCCCTAAAATTTACTATATTAAGTATAGTTATGAAAAACACCTGAAAACACATGAATGTAGCCCTCAGTACCATTGTGATATATGTGAGAGAAAGTTCATAGAAAAGAAACAGTTTGAAGTTCATTTGGAGAGACATCAGGTCAGTGGAAGCCATGGCAGGAGTAAAGATTTCAAGTGCAATAGTTGTGGTGATATCAAAACAAAAAGTGATCTGGATTTAGTAGGAATTACTGATGTAGGACACCATAAGACGTGTGTTGCTTGTGGTAAGGGTTTGTACAAAAAGTACAGATATATTGTAGATCATCATGAGAGTACATCATTCCCAATGAAAGATGAAAGACAAAGAGAGCAGTGCAAATGGTGTGGTAAATATGTTCTGAATCTTTCCAGACATATAAAAAATACACATTTAGGCAATGACTATGTATCCTGTGACCTTTGTGGTATGGCTGTAACAAAAGCATCATTACCATCACATAAAAATCGTAAGCATGGTGGTTCAAAGGTTACTTGTGATCATTGCAATCAGACATTCAAAAATGTTATGTGCTTACAAGAACATATGACAAAAGTACGTAGAAAGGAAGATCCTTCAAGAAATGTTTGCAAATTCTGCAAAGAGACTGTAAGTGCTGATAATTGGAAGGAGCATATGACTAAGCACAAAAGTAAGTGTAGTGATTGTGGTGCTGCTCATTTTTCAACACATGAAGAATTTTTGGCTCACCTTGACTCTTGCAGGCGTTGTAGTAACTGCAACCTATCAACCTTTGTGTCTAGGGAAGAATTCCTTAATCATATTGAAATTTGCAGCAGTGGCATAGATGTCATTACCAGTAGTCTAGATTCAGCAAATGAGCAAGAAGTTGTTACCAGCATTTTTGCAATTGTGGACGGCAACACATGTGAAATTTGTGGACTTATGTCGTCTGACCCCGAGTCTCTTGCTCAGCACATTGCTGATGAGCACCCAGAGACAATTCCAGCTAGTCATGTGTTTGGAGATAGCAGCATGATCAGTGAAGCAATATTATATGCTTGCCCTAAGGATACTTGTGGTGCTATTGTTACTAGCAAGGATTTGCTAAAAAGTCATATGTCTTCTGTTCATAATATTCCTGTTGGAGGTGATGACTCAGGAGTTACAGATGACACACAAAGATATCTTTACTCATCTGTAGGATTCAAGTCTCTTATGTAAAGATTTTTAAAATTTTTTTTATTTTATGAATAGCTTTAAGACTGCCATGTTGGGAAGAATGTAGGCTGTGATAATTTAAGCAGAATTACTGTATGTACAGTATTATTTTAAAATATTACAGAACCATGATAGAATACCATGCTTTTATATATCCTGTTATCATAGTTTTACAGTGAAATTTTTTTTGCATGAAAATAGTTTTAACCTTTTGTGAGCGAACATCATCAATTGACAACTATTTATAGCTTTAGGAATATGACCGGGTATTGTCCCCTGATGATCAACATTTAGCGCCATAGAGTTTGAATGAATTTTGCAGGAAAATGTTCAGATCACTTCTATGGGCCATAAATGACTCATGGCAACTCTAACATCAACTCTGATAGCTAGGGGTACAGGAGAGAGGGATCAGTTTGCCTTGAGATGCAATAGGGGACTGTTGTCCAATGCCCATCCAAGGATGTCTTGTAAATATTTTACAATAGTAAATATGTGTAGTACTCAGATTTGTTACTGACTTTAGTTCTTATCTGCTATGAAATTTTGTGAGCTGTAATTATAGTTTTACAAAATAAAAAAATCTTATTAGAAAAAAAATCTATGGCTTGTTAAAATTAGCATATTTTTCACAGTCTTGGTAAAGAGGCCCTGCACAGGGTTAGAAATATTCACTTTCAACTTCCTGTGGAAGGTATGAAAATTTTTTTTAGAATTTTTTTCTTATACCATTACTGTTTTTTTTTTAATTGGCCAACCTCAAATTTAGCCCAGTCTAGGGATGTGCTTTATATATATTTAACTCATCCTGTAAGGGTTAAGAAAAGAATTTTTTTTTTTTATGCAAACATATCGCCTTTCAACTGCCTCCAGCTACACTAGCTACCTTTTAAGAAATGCTCAAAAAGGAAGACTTGCAGCTGGCCATTTGGACATCTGGGCTTCAAAGTTCCTCCATCAGTATGAAATGGTCATATGAAGTGTTGTTTGATTACTCTGCATACTGTGTGGGGTGGGGAGAAAGGGAAATCACTTCATAAAGTGATGGGTTTAAATCGAAGAAATCAGTTTTGTGTGTGAAACAAAATTGTCTGTTTTGGCACTAAAAACCCATCATTTTATGCATGCAACTTACCATGTACTAATTACATAGCTATAGTTTCTGAACCATCGGCAGCTAGAATTTTGAAATACGCGGTAGTGAATTTCAAAATTCTGAGAGAGGGAACCAACTCAGCATGAAACTCATTTGTCTCTGCCGGCTGGTGCTATCAGCAGCTAGTTCAGTAGCAGGTGGCATTTTGGATTGTTCCTACATGTTATACAAACCATCGGTCCTTTACATAAAGAATTACTTTCAGCCCAGCTTGAACTCGGTCGTGAGATTCTAATAACAAGGTAGTTAGGCAGTAACTGCTTGTCCGATAGTCGGGAGTCCCGCCCGATTGGACGTAAACATCCCACTTTGCTTTCGACCTTGCAAACCCAAAATTTATATGTACCTTTCGCCCTCCATTTGTGCATGAAATGGGAGGCGGGAATTGTGGAATTTCCGCTCGAAAATGAACTTAAAGCCTTACTTCTTATGCGCTAAGTACCGAAGTGTGAGTGTGATAAGTTAATACTTTCTTTCTGGGTAATTGCCTCCTCCCACTTCTTTGCTTGATTCATCACGCAGAGGAGGAGGGGGCAGATGTGATTACCCAATATTTATGTGAAAACGAGAGTTGTCCCTACACGTTATGTAAACCCTTGATCCTGTAATTTGGGTAATAATTCCATATGTAGAAGAACTCAGGTGTATGGGGTTAGGGAAAATACAATTTCCTTTTCGAGAGTTGTGTGTTTTCCTTACTAAAAATACATCCTCTGCTCCTTCAGGTGTGTCTGACCTTGCCTTTGGGAACAGGTAGGTGTGGTGGATGTGGGCTTACCTGGCACTCCCTCCTCCAGGGCCCCCTGAACCATGTTTTGGCAGCCTCTGTGACCCATGGGAAAGAGGAGGACGACAATGACCATGACAATGCATGTGTATGTGGTACCACCATATTTGGTGTACACCCAGCATGTGACGTCTATGACTCCCTCTGCTATGATGTCATCAGTGCCACATACTTTGGAGGCGGAAATTTCCACCTCTTCCTCCAGGCTGTGTCGTCCTCGCTCCCCCAGGTGGTGGTGAATACACTAAGGTAACGCCCTCCACCTGAAGATGCCCTGGACGGTAGAGATATCTGACATGTTGATAAAGCTGATGAAGAAGAGGTTGAGGAGAAGCAAAAGAAATTATTGTCTTTCTCCCTTTCTCCCTTCGTTGTCGTCGTTGCCGCCTCCTGCGCTTCGGCTTCTGAGGCTCCCCTGCCGAGGAAGAAGAAGATGGTCTCCCCCCCAAGAAGCCTCGCTTTTTTAAGAGACTTCTACGGGCCTGTCTCGTCATACCTGTTGAGACAAGTGAGCCTCAGGAATGGGAACCGCTTCGCTGCCCCTAGTCCTAGAGGCCTGCCTCTAGGACCAGGTCTGTCCAGGATGCTTGTTTGCGAGTTCTCCGAGTGTACGTTCGCCCATAGGCGAGCGTGCAGCTAGAGTCAGTGACGCTGAGTTCACTCATTGTCACTTCTTGAGCATGGTGCGAAAGGAAGGTGAGAGTTGCTCAAGTGACTCCTGCCTTGCCAATGATTGCTCATACAGCAATCGCTTGGCTACCAGGCCCAGACTTACCGCTACTACTGGTACTTCTGCTCCTGGTTCTGGAGGTTTGCCTCTGGTACCAGGACCGTCTCGGGTGCTCGTTAGCGAGCTTCTTTGGGTGTGCGCTCGCCTGTAGGTGAGCGTACAGCTACAGCTAGAGTCAGTGACACCGAGTCCGCTTGCAGTTACGTCTCAGGCACAGTGCAGAGGGAAGGTGAGAGTGGCTCAGGTAACTTCCACCTTGCCGATGATAGCTCATATAGTGATCGCCCTGATCACAGGGCTGACGTGACTACAATACACCATCACGTCTTGAGCACAGTACGGAGGGAAGGTGAGAGTTGCTCAGGTGACTTATGCCTTGCCGGCGTAACAGTCCAGCAGGACCGTACACGCAGGGGACCAGTAGGAGGTCCCCTGGTCGTTCTTATGGAGTAGCTTCGGCTTCTTTTGAGACTTTGATGCATCGTGAGGACGGTGCCTGCTCTTGTCATGTCATTAGACGCTATTCTGCACCCGATCGACGGTCGCGTAGTGTGACCAAACGGTCCGGGTCTCGAGTAGCGATTTCCCGGATGGTATGGGGCATTGATACCGTCCTCGAGGGAGTGTTTTTCGAGTGGGGAAATCGAATTCCTAGACCTGCAAGCCGATCTTCACCGCAGTTTGGTGACCGCTCGCAGCCTGCACCATCTGTTAGTTCTGCTAACAGACCGAGTGGGAGCGTCAGATCTTCCTCATTTGGCCCTTTAGTCTTCTCACCATCCAACAAGAGGAATGAGGTTACCAAGGGGAGCCGTGGAGATTGAACTCCCAATGAGAGCAGAGGTGCCCAGCACTGTCTAGAACCCAACTGGGCATATACTCAAGTGGTTTGGGGAGATCACGGGGGAAGTTTGACAAGGCTCTTTCTTCGGAAGGAGAAGCTAGGGAAGGAATGGCCCTGGAAGGACTTGACGGTCCTTCTTCCCTGGACTCAGTGATTCCAGAGATGAAGGGGTTCCTTGCAGAGGCCACAGTGCTGATTTATCAGCACAGTGACTTCGGGGAGGGATCAATGGTTACTACCACTGATCGCCCTTTGCAGGGAGTGATCCTGGTCTTTCTTGTTCCTGGTCTTTCTTGTCCACAGTGTGTTGGACCAGCTAACAATCTTGTTGCTGGACAGAATTCATGCAGGTCCGACTATCGGACAAGTTTACTTCCCCCTCCTCTGCCTCGTCACTGGCACTTCTTACATGAGAATCCTCTGCCGACTAACAGGGGTCTCCTGGCTGGAGCTGGGGTCCAGCACAGTACCCAAGGCTGCAGCTTCTTCGGAACCGATAGTTCACTTGGAAGGATGGGCCTTCAGGAGACTGGGTCGATCTGATGGTGGGGTTGTTTCCTACCCTACCCACTGGACTACCAACCAATGCTAACCTGGTTCTTTAAAGGAAGGACGGTCCAGACTTCTATAGCCAGGTTGGCAGGTATAGAGTCGGCATGGGGTCTGAAGATGGACTGTAACTGGGTGCTTCCTCTCTCTTCTCAGAGATACGGTGGACAAGCGGAGGAATGAAGAAACAACTGTCTTGTCTTCCAAGCAGTTGCCAAGACATACAAACCATCTTGCGCAACTGCGGCTATGCCTTGAAGCCAGGCTAGCTAGTCCTCTGGCCCCCAAGACCTTTTCGTCGAAGGGGACACGAGGAGGGATCCAACCTTCCTCTCTCGCTCTGGGAGGGGAACGCAGAACGCCAACCATGCTGAGCAAGAAGGCTGTGATAATCGTTTGGGAGCCTTCATCGAGTTTCTACAGCTGCCTCTGCCCGGGGGAAAAGGCTACGAGGGTCAGGAAACCAGTGGTATCTCTCCCTTGAGCCAATTCACTGACCAGACTCGGGTCACGATGGCTGCAGGTTTGGCGCTTGCCTCCGTCGGGGAGAACGATTTCATGCTTCCGGTGGACCTGAAGGATGAGTATTCTCAGATACTCTGCTTTTCCTCGAGGGCACGGGGTTCCAATTCAGAGCAGTTGGCTTTGGATTCTCAACTGGCCCTCAGGTGTTCACGTGAGTGTCCACTCGGTTGGGATCCATCTCTGGAGGTGTCTCAACGAAGGGTTAGTACTGGCAAGGCATTACTCCCAGTTACTAAGAGCAGAGATTGTTTTTCTCTCGACACAGTCACGATCTGAGGATCGTGGTAAAGTCAAGAGGACAGATCTCTTCCCCAAGCAGAGGATAAAGGGCTGATCAATGGATCAACAACTTCAGGAGGGCAGCTCATCTGTTTTCTGTCTCGACAGGAACAACCAGCTCGGCTTGGCAGGTCGTGATCGATCTCCTTCGCCTTCTGTCTCTGCATAGAGATGGAGGAGGTGTAGTGCACAAACTCAGAATCTGCAATCCTTCCTCTTTCCTCTCACAGTGGTACGAGGAAGGAGTTAGCTTAGTGACGAGACGACAGGAAACTCGTAATACGAGAGGTAATAAACACTCTCCTTCTGGACATGCTTCTGTCCTGGAATGCATCAAAGGAGGGAAGAGGCGCACACCTGTGGGTACTGACAACAGGAGTGCGGGATCAACATGACAAGCACCTTATCATCAGCGTCCTGAATCTTAAGGTGGTATTTTTTTCAGCCCCGTAAAGTTTCGGTTTTGAATGATGGGACATGCTTAGTGTTAATGGGCGATAGCACCATAGTGGCGGCATACGTCAACACACCTGGGGGGGGGGTATATTGTCCCCTCCCGTTGCATTGGTTGACTGTGCAGGTGCACGAGTGGACTACAGTTCTCTCGATAGAGCTGTCAGCCAGATACGTCCCTGACACGAGGATGGAATCACAGACAAGCTCAGGCGCCAGAATCAGGTGAATGGGACAAACGTTCTTACACCCAGGATGGGGCGAAAGACTGCTTGACCTATGGTGAGTCCAAGAGGGGATCTATTCGCCATCCAGCACAACAGAAACTCCCAGGATTCTCCTCTTTCGTGCCAGACCCATAGGCAGCTACAGACAGAGTGTCCCAACACCTGTGAGATGAACTTGAAGTCTACGCCTTTCCCCGTTCTGTCTGATTTGCAAGGTGATCAGTACAGCTCTAGTTACCAGCAAGTTCGGTTGATACTAGAAGCCACCAATGGCCTCAGGCCCTTTGGTATCCGGTTCTGAGGGCTCTTTTTACCGGAGCACAGCAGGAGTTTTTTCCTCCATGGCACAACCTTCGGGTTCAACCACAAGTAGATGGTACCACTCAGCATTACTTTCTCAGACTTCATGGCTGGCGGTTGTCTTCCATTTCTCGCTAGTGAGGGGGTTTCCCTTGCCGAGTAGCAACAGAGATGGTAGGTTACTTCAACTGGTTCCCTACAGCCGTGTGCCAGGGAAAGTGGTCTGTCTTCTGTGGTTGGTGCTGTAGACAGGGTCACTCTCTGCTTAGAGCCACTCTTTACAGATCACGGATTACCTATCTCTCTTCGCCGGGAAGCTCCTCTCTGACTCGACTGAGGTTAAGGGTGGCAGGGTAGCCCTGGCCTTGGTCCCGAAACCACAAGGATTGGAGGTCTCCCTTGTGATGGAGATGTCCCTCTGATGAGGAGCTTCAAGAGGTCTTGCTCACTCAGGGAGCTCAGGCCCCCTGAGTGGGATGTGACTCTTGTCTTAGGAGTTTGACTTGCAAAACTACAATCCTCTCCGAGAGTCGTCAGACAGGGATCTGACCATCAAGACCATCTTTCTGCTAAACCTAGCAGTGGCGAGAGGTTGAGCAAACTTCACGACCTCTTCAGGGGTGTGAAACACTCGAGGCAATGCGGATCGGGCGGGGACTCAAAATCTTTCAGTCCCTGACAATAGGTTTGAGTCCTTACAATTCCCTCCCCAAAGGTCTTCAGTAGAAATGAGCAAGACGGATGCTACTTGGTACCATTAGAGTGGTAAGGCACTATCGAATGAGAGCTCGTCCCCTCAGACTTAGAGAGACTTCTCTTCGTTAGCGCTGGGGTGACCAAGAAGGAGGCGTTCTAAGAATACTCCCTCTTTCTGGCTTCGTAAGATGATTAGGGAAGTGTACCCCTCCGAAGGGAATTTCAACACGGGTACTTTCCTTCGACAACCCACGAAGTCAGAAATCTTGGTTGTACCTTTATGTTCTGCAAGGACTTGTTGGTATTGCAGGTATGGAAGGCAGGGAGATAGTCCAACCAGACACTTTCTACCTCCTGCTACCTTTGGGATATAGCCTAGGGTCCTTGGACACTTTTCCTTAGGACCCATGGTTGTTGCTCAACATGTTGTATAGCTTGCTCAGCTCCTTTATCTGGACAAGTTCACATCCCGCCTTGTGTGACCGCAGGAATGGGTTGGAATGAGAATGGGACTGGCTTCTCTTCCCTCTTCGTTCAGCTCTCCTCCTATAGGCAGAATGCGGCGGTCATCACATGCTGGAAAGGGCGGTCGATGCAGGTAAGCTATATGACTGAGTTCCATTCTTGCCCTTTCATTCGGGTATACACGTAGAAGCGTATATCCATCCCTTCCCTAACATAGGGGGAAGTGGACACTAGCATGAGACAAAGTCGACAATGTATATTTTTCCTCTTGCTTCCGACTATAAGTTCTTGTTTGCTATTCATAATTTGCCACGCTTATCACCCTCTTATGAATAGGTCCAGAGGTCTTGCCATTGGTCTTGTAGTTCTCATACTCCAATCAATCGGGCAGAGGCTAGTCCCCCCCCCCCCCCCCCCCCTTTGCTCTTACGACCAGAGAGGGAACCTTGGTTGGGCAATTACCAGTCTGTTCGCAAGCCTCAGATTCCTCCCACCAATCAGTGAGTCTTCCTTATGTAAAGGACCAATGGTTTGTATAACGTGTAGGAACAAATCACAATTTTTGAAAGTTAATTGTATTTTTCCTAACTATACAGACCTGAGGTCCTTTACATATAGGCCCACCTTATGCCACCCTTCAATCTGTTTCTGGGCCTAAAGCAAAGTGCAGTTTTTAAGTCCAGTCGGGCAGGACTCCCAATTATCGGACAAGCAGTTACTGTGTAACTACCTTCTTATTAGAATCTTATGAACGAGTTCCAGCTGGCACTGAAAGTAATTCCTTAAGTAAAAGACCTCAGGTTTGTATAGTTCGGAAAAATACAATTTACTTTCAAAAATTGTGATATTGCTTACTTTTTATTGATATCTGTGGATGTTTGGTGAAGTACTCTATTGTTTTTGGTAGCCATTTTGGCAATATTTAGCTATTGTTAGGTTTTTATGGAAGATAGTAGAATTTTACTTTTGTTTAATTTAGCTAGATTTCGTCATATCCGATACGGATGAGGTAAATAACCTTATGGGTTATCTGAAAGAATCTGGTTATTTTAATAAGATATGATTTCAGTATATTTAGTAAAGATTTTAGTTATTTTATTTTATAAAGTATGTATTTTTAAATATAAAATTTCTATATAATTTTTTTTGTCGCCTTCCCTGTACCTCATAAGAGGGCCAGTGTATTGCAAGAAGACCAGCGTCCTTCTTGCAGGTTCTGGGACAGCCCAGAGCATTTTTCACAAGAAGTAAGTGTGCCTCAGGGGAAACGTAACAAGAGTATACCTTCCTCTAAGTCTTGTTCCTTGTTGAGGCAGATGTCCTCTGGATGCCAGTCTGATGAGGTCACACAGAGGAAAAGTTCCAAGTGTCTGTTGGCGGCAGATCTTTATCCTCCTGTGCTCCCCTCTCCAGATTGCTCTGTTTTTACATCTGGATCCAGGAAACGGACTGCACATGAGCATCTGTTGATGCATGTGCACCCTTCATGTACGGAAGAGGACATAGTTTGTCCTTCAATTTCTGTAGGAGTTCAAGAGATTCCATCGACACAGGAGAGCCCATTCTCGTCCTCTGGTATTGGAACCCGTGATTGTAAATGAGAGAGTTTTAGCTCCTGAGGGCCCTTCGGCACCTCTGGAACAGTCAATTATGATTCAGCAACCATATGATACTGGTACAGTGTCTCGAGTTACGAAGGTAACGGACCCATCCATTGCAGCCATTCAAAGTAAATTAGGTAGTGTTTTGGGCTTTATGAAGACTTCAGCTCCCCTCCTCAACCTCAAACAGTTTTGTCCCCGGTTTCGGTATAGGATACAATCCTAATTTGCATGAAGTTATCCTTGCAGGCTTACATGCGTTGCACACTGTACAATTTCTTACAAAATTTTCCACATCTTTCCCCATGTTTTTCCAAATGTATTTAGCACGAACCTCATTATATGTTTTATCTATTCCCAAGTGTGGACTACCGAACCTGCAATGAACTATATCTAAAACTGCTGGAATTAGGACTTTCGGAATTACGATCTGTGTCGTATCTCCTTTACATTCACTGGTTCTCAATTTATATTTAATTTTCCTAACCAATAGATTACCTTCCAACTCCAAACCCGAAAAAGGCAACTTATAACGTTTCCTGACTAATTCCCCTGTAAAAAATGCTTTTGCATCTGCTAGAATCTCGTCTTCATTTTGCCTTTGCTCTATGAGAGATATATCCCATTGTATAGACTCGCTAGTGACTTGCGCAACTTGGAGCTCTTCCGTGTCGTGAAAACTCCTACTAAGAGCATCTGCAACTACATTAAATTTGCCCTCTATATATTTGAGCTTTGCATCAAAATCTCTGATAGTTAAAAACCATCGAGCTCTTTTAGGCAACAAATCGGGTTTATTAAAAAGATCTAATAATGGCTTGTGGTCTGTAAGAACTTCTACTTTATTCCCCATCAG
The DNA here is from genome assembly GCF_015104395.2 of Macrobrachium nipponense. Classification (NCBI taxonomy): domain Eukaryota; kingdom Metazoa; phylum Arthropoda; class Malacostraca; order Decapoda; family Palaemonidae; genus Macrobrachium; species Macrobrachium nipponense. The sequence goes on from NC_061108.1 coordinate 41,257,768, forward strand.
TAACATTTTAAAATGAACCAAGCTCGACATTATTGCAAAGGCTTCTTTATCTATGGTAGCCATTGATCTCTCGTTGCTGCCCATTGTCCTGAACTTCCTGCTATAAAAGGCTATGGGATGGAATTTCCCATCAAACTTTTGCATATGGCAAGCACCTATACCTTCCTGGCTGGTGTTGGTCACTAATGTAAAAGGTTTGCTAAAATCTGAAAACTTCAAAACGGGTATTCATTAATGCGTCCTTGAGCTTTTGAAAACTCTCCGCCTGAGGTTCCTTCCATTGAAATTGAACGCCTTCCCACAATACATCAGTTAGGGGAGCTGCTATATTAGAGAACCCTTTTACAAACCTCCTGAAGAAACCGGCGATACCCAGGAATGACTTAATCTCTTTCTTTGATCTGGGGGTGCGAAAATTCGCTATTGCTTTGACTTTATCGTCATTTACTCTAACCCCTTCCTTAGATATGACATGGCCTAAATATGTGATTTGCTTTTTCAAGAATGAATACTTAGCTAGCTTAATTTTCAACCCCGCTAATCTAAGCCTCCTAAGTACTTCTGTAAGCACTTCCAGGTGTTGCGTGATCATGTCTGTTGCGACTAATATGTTATCCATATACACAAAAACATTTTTGCCCAATAACCCGTGCAAAACTGTGTTTACCAACCTGGTAAAAGTCATCGGACTGCCCAATAAACCGAAAGGCATTCGCATAAGTTCATAGTGTCCCTTGGGCACTGAAAAAGCCGTATATTCCTTGCTACTTTCACTAAGAGGGACCTGCAAAAAACCCTGTGCCAAATCAATTGAGCTATAAATATCATGTCCGCCGATTTCAACAAAAAGATCTGGTATGCACACAACTGGATAGCGGTCAGGGATTCTTTTCATTTAAACGTCTAAAATCGACGTATACACAGACAGAACCGTCCTTCTTAGGCATCGCTAGCAAGGGAAAGTTGTAAGGAGACACGCTAGGTCTAATGATTCCTTCTTCCTCCCTTCTATTGACCTCTTTCTCTACCTGTTCTCTGATTTTGAAAGGTATGCGGTATGCAGGAATATAAATAGGTTTTGTGCCACTCTCCAAATTTACCTTATGCTCTAACACATTAGTCAGCCCCAATTTATCTCCTTGTAAGGCTACTGTATCCCCAAATTCTGCCAAGAGCTCGCTTATCGCTTCAACATGTTCACTATAATCCACATTAGCTAAATGTTCTCTAAATATTCGTTTCCTTGATTGCATTTCTGCCTCTGAAAATTCAGGTTTCCTCTCTACGATAGCCACTGAACCAGTATCACGACTCCAATCTTGGAAATCCAATATATATGTATTCCTTTGGTATCTCCCAACTGTATCATTACAGTTTAGTAATTCTGATGAAGTAATCCCATCCTTGGATACACTGTTCACCGATGCCGTGCTAATAACCCCTCTAAGCCTCTCGCTATTTTCAATAACACACACCGTATGTTTTCTCACTTCCCTCAATTTGACTTTTACCATAGTCTTTGAACCGGGCATTAACACAATATCCTCCGATAAAACACCTCTATATTTGTGATTAGTATCTCCCATTTCCACCGCCCCATACACATTACCACCCTTAGTATCATCACCAGAATTGTTAGTATCAGAAATAACATCAATATTAGTATCCGTATCCCCATCCATAATATCATCATCACAATTGTTATCACCGTGAACTCTGACAGGATCCCTGCAATCATCTCCCATATCACTAATGTGATTTTTAATATTACCACTCTATGTAACTCCCGTATCACCGCCATTAGTATCACCAAGCACATCTCCTTTTCCAATAATCTCCATGTCCTCCATTCTAATCACGTCCTCATAAGGAAGAAAAACACCAGGTATTCTGACTGTTATCCCATTAACCCCCGCATGGATTGAAATCTTGTGTCTCCTACATGCAGGATGACCCAGCAAAAGTCTGTTCCCCAACGCAATTCCTTTCATTACCAAAAATGGTTCTGTTAGTACTCTGTCACCAAGAGTAAACTGTATTTGAACACAACCCAGGGTATTTAATCTATGGGCTTGCACATTACACACTGTCTCCGTTGAGGGTTGCAAAGGGTAATTGGAGAACATGGATTGATACAAATTAAAGTCCATTAAATTTATAGACGCACCTGTGTCTATAAAGATCGGGATATCCACATCCCCTACTGTTCCATAAACAATAGGCCTGGGCTCTGGGTCGTTCCCCACGAGACCACAATGGCATGTACTAATCACCTGTACCCTTTTTGATGATCGGCCTTCCAAAAATTTCGCTGATCCCTTTGCTCTCTGGTTTGACCTGCCTGGGAAGTCCTCTCATTATAACTCCCAGAATTTTGAGGTGTAGGCCTCGCATCTCTCCGTATCTGAGACGGAAGATTGCCAATAGTGATCCGCACTCTTACACATTCCACAATATTTAGCTCTACACAATTTCTTTGGATGCCTGGTTTATTGCAATTGAAACAGCGCAACTGCTGTTGTCTTTGATCGATCGATCTTTTGTTATGCTCAACTTTTGCACACAGATGGGGAGAAGAAAATTCTGTCTCTTTGCACCCTATTTCCCGGGCCTGTCCCATTAAAAATTGTACTATCTACAGTGGGACATTTAGACACATGCTTCTCAATTTGGGCATAAAGTAATTCTTCGTTAGTAGTAGGTTCAATTTTTTAATCAAAGCTATTCACTATTGCATCCGGTACATCATACAAGAGCATCGAAAAATAGATCAGTTTATGTAAATTATCAAGTGAGACACTACCTCCTGTAACCCATTTAGATGTTTTCAATTTTCCTACCCAATCTGCCACTGAGTCAAAAGTTTTGAACTATGTTCTACGAGGGTATTTGTGCCCTTCCGTATTCTATATAGACCTCTGAGTTCCCTCACCATATCTCCATGTTCCTTTGAGCCATAAGCTGCTTTCAAAAATGCTTGCAAATCAGTCCAGGTACGACATTTTGCAAATGGAAACTTCTGCAACAATGGGAAAATTCCCCTTTATTGAAATCTAGCAAAGCTTTCGCCTCTCTAAATGCCTCTATATCATCCGTTATGTTTTTTGCGCTTAAATAATTATTCACACCTTCAATAAAGATTTGCACTGGCTGGGACAACGCGCCATCTATGATTCCCCTGAATGGACTCGCGCCCGCACTCATGTTCGTTACGTGTTGTAGTACTCTTAGCATCCACCATTTTCCTCTCTTTACGGAAGCTCTTGTGTTCTATAAGATTCCCCGGCCTCAATAACATCAATGTATTTATATACACACAAAACCCAATGCAGAAAAATTAATACAAATTTCCCCCCGATAAAGGATTAAAAAAAAAAAAAAAAAAAAAAGCACGCCCCGCGCCCAGTAAATCATCCCACAACAACTGTTTGCAGAACAAGGTCACAAGAAATATAGAAAAAAAAATAGGGAGGGGACAGAATAAAAAGGTGCACAGCTCTTGCTCAGCAATCCAGCCTAGCAACGAACTTCTCCCATCCCTCACCAAACACTCGCCTCTCTCTCTCTCTCTCTCTCTCTCTCTCTCTCTCTCTCTCTCTCTCTCTCTCCTTCTCTCTCTCAGGGCGTGACTCACAACAACCCAGAAACCTTGCTCACATTATTACAAAAAAAAAACCAATGTCCGTCGAATTTTGAGAGACATCAAAATAAAAACACCCTTTGAGCAAATTCATCACAAATAAAAAGAGAATAAAAAAAAACAAAGAAAAAAAAAAGAAACAATGAAATTACACTCACATCTTCATATGACTGAAACCAAAACTCGCACACGCACCGCAAATATGCGTAGCCTATTCACCACACTCACGAAACATGTAAAAAATTAAACTTTTTCCCTCACGATCTCAAAACGCTGGTTTTCATGAATCACTAACCGGCTAAAACTGAGATGCAGAGAGACACCCGACACTTAGAACACTACACCAAGCCATTGAATCAACAAAAAGAACCCCTGAGTTGCTTGTGACATAATTGTAAACCCTTTTCCTACCAAAAAAATATATGTCTAACTAGTGACCAGTCTGTTCGTTAGCGTACCTACAGCCTATAAAATGTATAAAAAGCTTCTTAAACCGCTGCCACCACTAACTATAACACCCCCCTCCCCCTTGACAAAACTACACAAAATGACAACCTTACCTGTTGGCAGCAGGTGCCCTCTATCTGCAAACATGTCACTAGGCTAATAAGCTCATATAAATACAAAAATATTCTATTTATTACCCAAAGCAGATGAACATAAAATAGAACAAAATGATTAATAAGTCATAAGTGATAAAAAAACCCAAGTCTGCCCCACAAAGAAACTATAAGTTATCATTCCACTCTCCTGGTTTAGTCTTAGTAATCACTCCAAGGCTCAAAATGTCAACTGCTACATTGTAATAGTCAAGTTTAAAGAATCCCGTTTTTAGAACCATGATATGGAACCCATCTGTAACAAAGATATATTCATTATATTTCCTATTACACAATATTAAATAAAAGTATACACTTCACACTTCTCTCTTTTCAAAGGCAACTGTTTCTAAGTCATTTGAATAAGTGCCATACCTTGAGATGGGTTTTTCCCGACACTTGGTGTCCTCTCAACCGTCTTTCCTCTTATATTAAAGGAATGTGTCTTTCCCTCAAGTGCCTCGAACGGCCGGACCTGTCATTGCACTTGCACAAACGGATGCACACATCTGCCCCACCCCAAGATCACCCATGGTTACAGTACGGACAACCACCAGCCAAAAATGCACACACATCAGATTCCTTCGTTCAAGAAGGCTATCTCTACGGCGCTCTCTGGGCACGCCTTGTCTCCATGCGAGGGGAGCTGACACAACATGTAATTCACTAACACATCAAAATATACTTATAATATATCAATTTGAAGGAGCTGACGGTAATCCACTGGGGACCGTTGGAGTTTGGGAATTTGGTTTTGCAACAAGGTAATGATTGTCCGCTCAGACAACACAACAGCTCTGTTGTACATCAGAAAGACAGGAGGAATGCACTCGGTCTCTCTCTCCAAGGCAACAAGGGCCCTGCTTCTTTGGGCAAATCGGAAACTGACAAGAATCTTGACAAGATTCATCTTAGGAAAATTCAATGTCCAAGCAGAAGATTGAGCCACTAAAAGCAGGCCTTTCTCATAGAGTGGATGTTGCATTTGTTAGTCTGCCTCGATTTGTGGAAACTTGGGGGCAAACTGATTCTGGATCTGTTTGCCACTTCAAAGAACCATCGTCTTCCACTGTATTGCTCGCCAGCTCTGATCCTTAAGCATGGGCAACAGACGAAATGTTTGTGGATTGGTCAGACAAGGACCTGTATGCCTTCCCACCATTCAAGGAGGTGAGGGAGGCATCAAGTTCAGGTCTCACTAGAACATTTTGATAACTCTCATTGCCCCATTCTGGCCAGCTCAAGAATGCTTTCTGGATCTACTAGAGTTTCTGGTAAATTTCCCAACATTACTACCATGGAGGAACAGTCGTTTACTCAGGCAGACCCATTTCAGAAGGTTCCATCAAGGTCTCTCCACTCTGGCCCTGACTGCTTACAGACTGTCCGACACCTCGTACAAGCGAAAAGTTTTTCAAACCAGGCTGCAAGAGCTATTGCTCAGTGCAGGAGAAAGTTATCTTATGATGAATACCAGGCAAAGTGGACAATCTTTAGATCATGGTGTAAAGAAAATTAAATATCTTCTTCTAATACCTCTATAGTGGAAATTGCCAATTTCCTTTTGGATTTCCAGGAACCTGTCGACTTCGACCATCTAAAGATATGTCTATACTGGGCTCAGTTTTTAAACATAGAGGAGTAGACCTGTCTTATGAAAAGACCTGTCGGATCTCATCAAATCTTTTGACCCAGAGAAACATAAAGGTCATAAGACGTTATCATGGCCTCAATTAAAGACTTCTGGTAGCCTAGTCCACGACAAAGAGAGTAAGTGAACTTCACTCGCTGGACAAGAGAGTGGGTTTTGCTCGAAGGTAATGTGGTTTGTGCAATAACTCTACGGTTTTAGCAAAAAACGAGACCCCGTCCAAGCCGTGGCCTCGTTCTTTTGTTATTAAAAGTTTTGGATTTGTTATGTCTGGAAGACGAAGAGAGGTCTTTAGGCCCGGTCAGAGCAATTACGTAAATACTATTCACCTGTAGTGTTCTGTGAGGAACCCATCACACCCTGTTTCTAAGAACACCCTGTCTTCTTTCTTGAGGAATCTAATCTTAGAGGCCCATTCTAAGTTGAAAGAATCGAAGTTTCATTCAATTAAAGTTAAATCTCAAGAAGTAGGGGTGGTTGCTACTTCGCTTTCCTTTAAGCACAACCTCTCATTAGCTTCCATTGTCAAAGCGACGTATTGGAAGTGTAAGTCAGTGCTCATATGTCATTACTTGCCAGAAATTGAAATAATTTATGACAATTGCAGTGCCCTGGGTCCATTTTATTTGCTGGCACGTTGTTGGGTAAGGGTGTATAGGAAGTCGTTCCTTCCTAATTTATTCTCTTTGCCTTGAACAAGGTTGTTGAGTCTTAAGGAGAGACTGGTGGTACTGTGATTGTACTATGAATACTTGTCAGTTTATTGTTTATGGTTGGATATGGTTTTTAGATATGTTTTGACAGCGATATTGTTACAGGCAGTCCTTGGTAATGGCGATCTAGTTTTCCCTAGTGCCATAAGATCTGCAATTTATGGCACCATAATAGGCTGAGTTTTGGTTGTCGGTGCCATAAAGTGCTGATATAGAGTTATGGTGCCATTAACCAAAACTCAGCGCCATAAGCACCATAAATTGCCAAGTTTCAGTTAACTGCAGTTTTTGCTTATCAGCACCCCGCTGATGACCAAGGACTGCCTGTACTCTGGTTTTCTTGTTTTGGTGTTGTTACCCACCCTGGGCAAGGGCATCTTTATGTAGACCTTGCTAGCCATGGACTTAACAGGTAAGGTACCAACAAGCATTTTCAGTAATGCTAGCACTATGTGTATTCTTTCATTAATTTATTGTTTGTAAAGTGTGCATGTATGTCTCCATGAATCCCACCTCCTACTATGTGGGACTCAGCTATGTAACTACTTGGTAAGTTGCATACATAGAAATGACATATTTTATATTAAAGTAAGATTCAATATATACAGTGTTCCCCCCATATTCGCGGGGGATAGGTACCAGAACCCCCTCCAAATAGCTAGGACCCGCAAATAGTTAAAACCCCTATAAAAATGCTTAAAACTGCCTATTTTGTTAGCTAAAACTCAAGAAAAATCCACAAAAAAATTTTATACCTGGTTTTTTAATATTTTTATCACAAAAAGTTAATTTTATGATGAAATTTATAAAAAAAGTAACAGGAATTTGTGGATATTTCTCTTAGAAAAATACGTGGATAGGCAAATTTTCTGCAAGTAATGGGGGTATATGTTCCAGAGAGAAATCCGCGAATACTTGAGTCCACAAATGCACAGTCCACGAATACAGTGCTTACCAAGCAGTTAAATAATCAAAGCTCTCCCTCCTCCCCTCTCATGGATAACAGGGCATAAACAACTGATTTTTGTGTTGAGTTGGTTCCTCTCTTCCCCAGTAGTGGGCCGGGGGTATTGCCTAGCCAATACATGTAGCACTACCATGAATTTGAAAATTCTAGCTGCCGACGGTTTAAAAACTATAGTTATGTAAATACTTGGTAAGTATACATAAATTCTTATTTTATTATGAAAATGTCATCTTTATGGCTACCTGTGAAAGGAAACTTGCTGTAAATCAGACATCAAGTCTTAGGGGCTTGGGATTCCTTAGGTTAACAAAGGGTCATGATGTGGGTATGTACCTTGTTATTAAAATTATTGTCTTTACGTCAGTAACGGGCCAAAGCACTTTCTCTTCATCCACACCACTGAAGGGAGGGGGTCCAGCTGAGACACGCTGTATTACCAATGACTGAGACACCATTGAAGGGAGGGGTCCAGCTGAGACACGCTTTATTAGCAACTGAGACACCATCGAAGGGAGGGGTCCGAGGGGTCCAGCTGGGACTTGCTGTATTACCCATGACCGAGACACCGTTGAAAAAAAGGGGCCAGGTGAGACTTGCTGTATTACCAGTGACCGAGACACCATTGAAAGGAGGGGTCCAGCTGAGACAAGCTGTATTACCAGTGACCGAGACATGCTGTATTACCAGTGACTGTGACACCATTGAAGGGAGGGGTCCAGCTGAGACACGCTGTATTAGCAACTGAGACACCATTGAAGGGAGGGGTCCGAGGGGTCCAGCTGAGACAAGCTGTATTACCAGTGACCGAGACATCAGGGGTCCAGCTGAGACAAGCTGTATTACCAGTGACCGAGACATCAGGGGTCCAGCTGAGACATGCTGTATTACCAGTGACCGAGACACCATTGAAAGGAGGGGTCCAGCTGAGACAAGCTGTATTACCAGTGACCGAGACATCAGGGGTCCAGCTGAGACTTGCTGTATTACCAGTGACTGTGACACCATTGAAGGGAGGGGTCCAGCTGAGACAAGCTGTATTACCAGTGACCGAGACATCAGGGGTCCAGCTGAGACAAGCTGTATTACCAGTGACCGAGACATCAGGGGTCCAGCTGAGACATGCTGTATTACCAGTGACCGAGACACCATTGAAAGGAGGGGTCCAGCTGAGACAAGCTGTATTACCAGTGACCGAGACATCAGGGGTCCAGCTGAGACTTACTGTATTACCAGTAACCGAGACACCATTGAAAGGAGGGGTCCAGCTGAGACAAGCTGTATTACCAGTGACCGAGACATCAGGGGTCCAGCTGAGACTTACTGTATTACCAGTAACCGAGACACCATTGAAGGGAGGGGTCCAGCTGAGACATGCTGTATTACCAGTGACCAAGACACCATTGAAGGGAGGGGTCCAGCTGAGACTTGCTGTATTACCAGTGACCGAGACATCAGGGGTCCAGCTGGGACTTGCTGTATTACCAGTGACCGAGACACAATTGAAGGGAGGGGTACAGCTGAGACTTGCTGTATTACCAGTCACCGAGACACCATTGAAGGGAGGGATACAGCTGAGACATGCTGTATTACCAGTGACCGCGACACCATTGAAGGGAGGGGTCCAGCTGAGACTTGCTGTATTACCAGTGAGCGTGACACCATTGAAGGGAGGGGTCCAGCTGAGACATGCTGTATTACCAGTGACCGAGACACCATTGAAGGGAGGGGTCCAGCTGAGACATGCTGTATTACCAGTGACCGAGACACCATTGAAGGGAGGGGTCCAGCTGAGACTTGCTGTATTACCAGTCACTGTGACACCATTGAAGGGAGGGGTCCAGCTGAGACATGCTGTATTACCAGTGACCTTGACACCATTGAAGGGAGGGGTCCAGCTGAGACTTGCTGTATTACCAGTCACTGTGACACCATTGAAGGGAGGGGTCCAGCTGAGACTTGGTGTATTACCAGTGACCAAGACACCATTGAAGGGAGGGGTCCAGCTGAGACTTGGTGTATTACCAGTGACCAAGACACCATTGAAGGGAGGGGTCCAGCTGAGACTTGCTGTATTACCAGTGACCAAGACACCATTGAAGGGAGGGGTCCAGCTGAGACATGCTGTATTACCAGTGACCGAGACACCATTGAAGGGAGGGGTCCAGCTGAGACATGCTGTATTACCAGTGACCGAGACACCATTGAAGGGAGGGGTCCAGCTGAGACTTGGTGTATTACCAGTGACCAAGACACCATTGAAGGGAGGGGTCCAGCTGAGACTTGGTGTATTACCAGTGACCGAGACACCATTGAAGGGAGGGGTCCAGCTGAGACAAGCTGTATTACCAGTGACCGAGACACCATTGAAGGGAGGGGTCCAGCTGAGACTTGGTGTATTACCAGTGACCGAGACACCATTGAAGGGAGGGGTCCAGCTGAGACATGCTGTATTACCAGTGACCGAGACACCATTGAAGGAGGGGTCCAGCTGAGACTTGGTGTATTACAGTGACCGAGCACCATTGAAGGGAGGGGTCCAGCTGAGACTTGCTGTTTTTAATCAGTGACCGACACCATTGAACCGGGAGGGGTCCAGCTAGACTTGCAGTTTATCAGCAGAGACCACCATTGAAGGGAGGGGTCCAGCTGAGACTGCTGTAGACATGCCGAGACACCATTGAAGGGTAGGTGTCAGCTGAGACTTGCTGTTTTTTATCAGTGACCAGGGGGACGAGACATTTGAAGGGAGGGGTCCAGCTGAGACTTGCTGTTTTATCAGTGACCGAGACACCATTGAAGGGAGGGGTCCAGCTGAGACTTGCAGTTTTATCAGTGACAGAGACACCATTGAAGGGAGGGGTCCAGCTGAGACTTGCTGTATTACCAGTGACCGAGACACCATTGTTCAAGCTGAGACAATGCTGTATTACCAGTTGACCAAGAGACCATTGAACTGAGGGGTCCCACTGAGACTTGGTGTATTACCAGTGACCGAGACACAGGGTCAATCTAAGACATGCTGTATTACCAGTGACCAAGAGACCATTGAAGGGAAGGGTCCCGCTGAGACTTGCTGTATTACCATTGACCCAAGCCAGACATTGAAGGGAGGGGTCCCGCTGAGACTGCAGTTTACCAGTGCCAGAACCCATGATAGAGGGGTCCAGCTGAGACTTGCTGTATTACCGTGTGGACCGAGACACCATTAGAAGGGAGGGGTTCCAGCTAGACAAGGCTGTATTACCATTGACAGAGACACATTGAAGGGAGGGGTCAAGCTTTTTGATACTTGGTGTAATTACCATTGACCGGAGACACCATTGAAGGGGGGGAAGGGGTCCAGCTGCGACTTGCTGTTTTTCAGTGACCGAGGAACACCATTGAAGGGAGGTGTCCCCAGTTGAAGGGAGGTTTGCGTTTTATCCGTGACCAGAGACTCCATTGAAGGGAGGGGTCCAGCTTGAGGACTTTCTGTATTACCAGGGTGACCGAGACACCATTGAAGGGAGGGGTCCAGCTGAGACTTGCTGTTTTATCAGTGACCGAGACACCATTGAAGGGAGGGGTCCAGCTGAGACTTGCAGTTTTATCAGTGACAGAGACACCATTGAAGGGAGGGGTCCAGCTGAGACTTGCTGTATTACCAGTAACCGAGACACCAGGGGTCAAGCTGGAGACACTGCTGTATTACCACTGGACCAACGAGACCCATTGAAACCGGAGGGGTCCAGCACTTGAGGACTTGGTTGTACTTACCAGTGCCTGTAGACACCAGGGGTCCAAGCGAGACACCTGCTGTATTACAAGGGGTGCGAACCGACGAGACCATTGGAAGGGATGGGGTCAGCTGAGACTTGCACATGTACTTACCAGTGACCAAGACACCATTGATGGGGTAGGTCCAGCTTGAAAGGGACTTGGGCGTGTTACCGAGTGACAGGAAACACCCATTGAAGGGAGGGTCCACGCTTGAGACTCTGCTCGTATTACCAGTGACCAAGGACACCCATTGAAGGGCGCGAGGGGTTCCAGCTGAGATTTGCAGTTTTACCAGTGACCGAGACACCATTGATGGGAGGGGTCCAGCTGAGACTTGGTGTATTACCAGTGACCGAGACACCAGGGGTCAAGCTGAGACATGCTGTATTACCAGTGACCAAGAAACCATTGAAGGGAGGGGTCCAGCTGAGACTTGCTGTATTACCAGTGACCGAGACACCATTGATGGGAGGGGTCCAGCTGAGACTTGCTGTATTACCAGTGACCGAGACACCAGGGGTCAAGCTGAGACATGCTGTATTACCAGTGACCAAGAGACCATTGAAGGGAGGGGTCCAGCTGAGACTTGCTGTATTACCAGTGACCAAGACACCATTGAAGGGAGGGGTCCAGCTGAGACTTGCTGTATTACCAGTGACCGAGACATTATTGAAGGGAGGGGTCCAGCTGAGACTTGCTCTATTACCAGTGACCAAGACACCATTGAAGGGAGGGGTCCAGCTGAGACTTGCTGTATTACCAGTGACCGAGACATTATTGAAGGGAGGGGTCCAGCTGAGACTTGCTCTATTACCAGTGACCAAGACACCATTGAAGGGAGGGGTCCAGCTGAGACTTGCTGTATTACCAGTGACCGAGACACCATTGAAGGAGGGGTCCACCTGAGACTTGCTGTATTGCTAGTGGCCGAGATGAGGAAGAAAGTAGTAGGTGCCTTAGTCAGGAGCCTCCTCCCCTTTCTAAGAAGCAGCAATAATCTGGTTCATAGCTCTAAGGTACCTAGTTAAGAACAAATGATACAATCTATACTACATGTATTAAAGGACCTCCATGAAGGGAAATTCATAACAAGAAATTTCTATATACCTTTTACAGGCCAGAGATGTAGCAACATTCCCAGTGGCGTTACCTTTCACACATGTAAGCTGGGTGCTGCAAGGTCAGGAGTGCTAACATGAGCTTTCAAGATGAACTGATGTAACCAGAATAAATGATCGATTTCAGACAATTCTATTGTATGCATGCCATCGGATAAATATGGTAGGTTCCCCCATTGAATAAAATAAATCTTGATGGTTTAAAAGAAAAGTTAAACAAAAAAGAAAGTAATAATAAATAATGTTGCAAGATAAGGTTATTTTCTCCACAAAACCAGCCCCATATACAGACCAATACTCCCAGTTTTTTGTGTCGAAAACTTTGCTAGAAAGTGTATGTAACTCACTTGGCCGCCTAGCTTAGGCTAGGGCTACCAGGAATACTGTCTTCATGGTAAGGTCCCTCAGGAGCATCCTTCATGATTTCTTATACTGAACTGGGTAGGTGTTGTAAGACCAGTGACAGGTCCCAGAATAAGAACCCTCCTCCTCTCAGAAGACCCCCTCAAAGTGAGACCACCTTGACGTGGTGAGGGGCCTCTTGAACCCCTGGAATTTGTTCCCAGGTTTGAGTCCAAGAGTCTCATGTATTAATAATTTTTTGGAGTAATTTTGTGGAATTTTCCTCTTTTTGTAAAATTTTACTGCTTAGGTGAGTCTCAGAAGGGATCGAGATTTGAAAGGGGTTTGCATTCAAAGCTAATTGTGGGAGTTGTGGTGGTTGAGTCACCACCCGATAAGCCTTGGACCTAAGAGAAAGTGATGGGATTTCCCCATTGCTGTCTGGAGGTTGGAACCATCTCCAGGGATCTGCCCATCGGAATCCAGGGGGGGCCTGGTGTTTGGGGATGGGACTCCTTGCTTATGTCTGGAAGCCCACCAATATGTTAGGAGTGGGGAGTCAGTCCCCATTAGTGGGGGGCAGAACTCCCAGCGGGCGGATTGGCTTATACCTGGGCCACTGCAAGCATATTGATGCTCTCCCGAAAGGGTAGGGTATGGGGTGGACTATTGGGAGTCAGCTCTCGCTTGTGCCATTGGTGGAGAATACGAATACCTGACTGATCCATGATACTTTCTTGATAAAACCAAACAGTTTTGGGTGTGTAGGTGAGCCAGTTTGTGTGAGGTGGTCTGGTGTGTGGGTGCCTATATCCAAGGATCACTTTGTGGGCTTGGGTGATTTGTTGGGGTGGGGAGTCTAGACATTAGAAGCTGCCTGGGTTTCCCTTTCTGATGTGCTGTTGGGGTCTCAGCGGGGCTCTTGGGTGTTGGGTGTGCACTTTTGGACATCTGAATGTGAACTGGCTAAGTTTTATGGATTTGGTCACTAGTTTTCCCTCCCCAGAATCCAACGACTTACTGGCACTGGCAACGACTTCTGGAATGAACATGGATATGAGCCCGGCTGTCAGACAGAACCAAACACCAAGACACCAGGGTGTTTGTAAATCTGGTGGATTTGATCCAAATAGTAGAGTCCTTCATTGCACTAATATAAATTTGTCATTAGATCATGAGTGTTTGTATAATGTAATGAAACAATTTGGTAAAGTGGAAAGAATGAAATTACTTCTAGAAAAAGACAAGCAATCATTTTCTGCTTACATTAAATATTCCTCACCCTTGGAAGACTCCATGGCTACATTCTCAATGATTCAGTTCTTAGCACGAAAGTGTTTTCAGTGAAAAATTTAGATGATGAGCCATTTGATTATATCCCTTAGAATGAGGAACATGGACCAGCCCCATGTACCAGAGCACTTCCTCCCCATATATGGCATGTTGCTAGCTACAAGGAGGGAGGAAATTTTTTTTATAAAGGCTGCTGAATGTATTGAGAACAAGGTAGGTTCCATTCCCATTGGAAATTTAAAACATTATGGAAGGAACTTGCTGATAAAAGATGGTCATGAAACCCAAGCAATTTTGCTATTTAACTCAAAGGGGAAATATCGAATGTATTGCATCACATACATTCTTTAACACACTGAAAAGGGTAATAGTATACTCAAAAGACCTGCATGTTTTTGAAGAGGAGGAGATTCCCCATCAATGCCCTCCTTGTGTACCTCGCGTAAAAAAACTAGGAGGGGATGCAGCTATCCTTTTACCTTCTCCAATTACCTACCTGATACTATCATTGTTGGCCATGAGAGGATGCAGGTTAGAAAATATAAAAGAAATTAAAAGAAGTGTCGCAAATGTCTTGAATATGGCCACATTCAAAACTCGTGTGAAAACAACAAAAGATGTTCTGTGTGCTCTGTGGAGCATGATAATTTTGATGAGTGCGAAGCAGTCCAATACTGTTTCCAATGTTTCCAATTCAGGTAGTCCCGGTCGATGGTAGTGGGTAATGAGTTTAACCGATAGCCATGCAACAGGTGAGAAGGGGTAAAGGCATCGATGGTATTTGGAGATGTAGCATCCATATATGTAAGAGGTCTATTGTTAATATGATGCTCTATCTCAGAGACAATGGTATTCAGTTCGTCAGAATTAATCCTCTTCTTGAATATAGCTTTCTTTAGTGCTGATTTGACACTGCCAACCATCCTTGATGGGGTGCCCTAGGTATGATGAATGTCCATTTACAATTTTCCCTAGTCTGTAAGGATTGTACGTCAGTGTCATCATACAAAGACTGAATCAAGGAAGAGCCAGTTTTGAAGTTAGTGGCGTTATCAGAAATCATTCGACGAGGGCAAGATCTTTGTGCAGTGAATCGCCTGAAGGAATTGAGAAAAGCAGTGCTGGTTAAGTCTTTTACCACTTCCAGGTGACAAGCTCGTGTTGAGATACAAGTGAACACGACTATGTAAACCTTGTCCATTTCTTTAGTGGCTGGATTGCAGATAAGAATTTGTCCAGTCAAATCTACTCCGGTCACCTCAAATGGCCGGAGACTGTTCACTCTGCAAGCTGGTAGAGGTGGCGGAGGAGGCCTGCGCAAGGAAGGTCCTTCTAGACGGTTACATAGGTGACACTTTGTTTTCATTTTCTTGACACACTGTCTCAGTCTTGGTGTCCAGTATTCTCTCACCTTGCAAATTGTGCCTTGAACACCTGCATGAAGAACACTTTCATGAGCTTGAATGACTATAAGTCCAGTCAAAGGAGAATTTGGAGGTAAAAGCAGAGGAAATTTGCTGCTATATGGAAGGTGGTCTGCATTTTGTAGTCTCCCAGTGCATCGCAAAAGTCCACTCTCATTCAGGAACAAGCCTAGGCATTTAACTCAGGTTGGAATTTTGTGGGAATTCTTGTTAAGGTATGACAACGCCTCTGGGGAATACTGACTCTGTGTGAAGCCAATAAGTATTCGTAATGCTTCTGAGTTCTGTACTTCGACATTTTCAGAGTTTACGGGTCCCGAGTTCTTAGTTTTACGATTCCCAATGGTACCTTTAAGGAGCCTAGTGAACTTAATTACTAACCTAGTGACATTTATAAGTTTAGGAAGGGAAGCAAACCTACGGATCTCTATGGGAAAAGTAGCTTCTTCACTGACAACTGTAGTTAAAACTTCTTCAGGTGTTTCAGGTGGGTAGCATGTAGATACTTCTGTCTGCTCTGGCCACATCTCTGGGTTCGGGAGCCAACTTGGGCCATGGAACCAAATTTGACTTTTCTTAAGCTGCCGCATGGAAATTCCTCTGTTGTGGACATAGACGTTTTTAGATTTGTTGTTTTGAATCCAGTGTAGGGCAACTTTACTGTCAGACCATATGACAGTGTCAGTAATCTTGACACCATCGGTAGTGAAAACGGTTCTGAGGTAGTCAGCTATTTTGACTGCACTATAGTTGGCAGTCAGTTCAAGTTGTGGTATGCTCTTCTTTTTGAGAGGGACGACTCTTGCTTTGGAGAAAACTAGGTTTGCACCTTCATGTTGGTCCATCAAATAGGCTGCAGCCCCATAGGCCTTTTCACTAGCATCACAGAATACGTGAAGAGAGTAGTTAGTCCCTCTGTTGGCTGTAAAGCGTGGGAATTCCTGGTATGAAAAGTTCTCAAGGTCTTTCTTGATCTTCGACCACTCTTCTTGAAGTTCTGGTGGCAAAATCTCATCCCACCTTTTAGATAGTTTCCAGACCTTTTGCATAAGAACTTTGGCTCGTACAATTATGGGAGCAAACAATCCTAGAGGGTCAAATACTTTTGAAAGGTTGCTCAAAAGTAGCCGTTTGGTAAGCGGAGCTTCCTCAAAGGTAGGGGGTTTTATGCTTAAGTGGTCAGTCTTGTAGTTCCAATGAAGTCCTAGAACTTTGACAAGATCTGAGCCCTCTGTTGTTCCATCACCTTCTTGTGTTACCATTTCGTTGAAGGTTTGATCATTACTGATCCATTCTCTTAAAGGCATTCCAGCATCTGACAGAACTTCCTTTGCAATCTTGTAAAGGTTGCAGAAACTGACTGTTGTAGGTAAGGAACCAATTAAGTTGTCCACATAAAATTTGGTCATGAGGAAACTAACTTCAGGTGAAGTGGGGTAGGTTTCAAAGTGATGTTGCAAGGTCGACTGGAGTAGAAAAGGTGAGCAGGTGGCTCCAAAGAGAACTGATCCAAACCTATAGGCTTGAAGGTCCTTTTCATTGTTAGGATCTTTTAGCCAGATGAAACGTGTATAATCACGATCTATAGGTTGGAGACCTACCCGTAAGAAGGCTTTGCTGATGTCTGCCGATACCGCAAATGGGTCGAGACGGAATTTTAACGACAAGTCAGTTAGATGACTAGTCAAGGATGGGCCAGAGTATAAGCAATCATTCAGACTAGGGGCCTGCTTGTCCATCTGGGCACTTGCATCAAATACAATACAAATGGGCGTTGTAGTTGAATCCTTAATCACGGGTAAATGGGGTAAATAATGGACATTTGTCAACTTGTGGTCTTCTTCTGGCACTGTTTCAATGAAGCCGAGAGACAGTTGTTCTTTGATGATCTGGTCATAAATTTTCAGATATTTATTAGTTTGTTTCAGCTTGTGAATAGTGCTGTTCAGTCTTTTCCTCGAGAGTGCTAAGTTGGTAGGGAGTTGTTTCTTATCGACTTTCCAGGGGAGAGATACCTCATATCATCCTTCAACCATATTGATGGAATTCTTGAATTCTTCCAGTACAAACTTATCCTCAGGTGACATATCTTGATCAACAATTCCGACTGATTCTAGGGTCCAAAGCTGTTGGATGGGGTCTTCAGCAAATTTGCTATCAGACATCTCAAGTGGTATCTCTAGAGCAGCTTTGGAAGGTTCATCAACTGCCAGTCTCAATACAGTTATAGAATGAGTTTTGATAGGGGTGTCATTACTAGGCAGTTTACCAGCGACCAGACATTCTAAGGAGGACTCAGTCAGGTTCACTCCGTTTGCTTGTGGAGAATGGATGAAGTCAAAGTAGTGATCTATGCCAACAAGCAGTTTCACCTGGTCAATCTAACTACTTGACAAGTTAGGATCAGCTAGGGTGACCCTCTGGCTCTTCAGTTCAGAGACTATCTTACAGAGTCCACGAGGCCTAGCGCTCTGAGGCAGTTTAGGTACGACAATAGCCTTTAAAGTTACAAGGTTGTCAGGTACAGTGACCGTACTATATTCTCTAGGTTCTTTGGTATCCCAGAACCCACTGATGCTCAGTTGGACAGGATTGTCTCGTTCAAGTTTACACTCTTCCACTGCCTCTTGTGTGATGAAGGTGCGTAGCGCCCCGGAGTCAAACAGTGATCTAAGTTCCTTGGTGTTGCCTGAGGGCGGACACACCACTTTCATTAAGGCAGTAGGGAGAATTCCACTTGTTTGTGACTTTAAGTCTTTGTCACCGTCATTGTCTCCACAATAGTTCACAGCAGAGACTTCAGTTGAGGAATCAGGGCACAATGCTGAATGGTGTAGTCCAGTTTTACATGTCAGACATTTGTGGAACTTTACAAGACAATCTGTTGTCTTATGGTTAGGTGAAGTGCATTTCACGCAACGATTTTGTGCCGTAAGTCTTGAAATGCGCTCTTGCGTGGTCTTGTAATTGTCACACTGGTAGGCTTTATGTTCTGGTCTATCACAGAATACACAACTTTGAGTTCTAGCTGTCTTATTAGGCTGACCCAGAGTGACAGAAATACTAACCTGGGTTTTGGTCTGATTACCTGGTCTATTGGAACTTTGGTTAGGCTTGGGTTTTCTATGGGAGTAATCCTTGGGTTCAAAATCTAAAGAAGACAAGGTCAGGATTATCTTTCCTAGCCCCTCTCTAATATCTAGGAGGGAGGGGTAGTCCCGTCCACACTTGTTTTCGATTTGTTCTTTCACCTTGCCAGGTAGTTTTTGGAAAACTAAAGGACCAAGTATCCAGGTGCAGTGCTCCGAATTAGGTTTGTTTCTTTCTATTCCTCTAACATATTGTTCAAGTTTAGCCCGGAAGCCACGTAGTGAATCCAGATCTGCAGAAGGTTTAGGCAGGCCTGCTACTTGACAAATTAGAGATGAGGTTATTTTTTCTGGATCAGCATAAGTTTTCTTCAACATGTCAATGGCATCTAAATAGTTTTCATTCGTGACAAGGATATTTTTAATCAGAGCTAGACCTTCACCCTTCAAACATCCCTTCAGGTAATTAAATTTGTCAACAGCTCTCAAGTCTGGATGAGAGTGAACATTAGACTCGAAAACATCCCAAAAGGGGGCCCATTCTCCATCGATCCCTTCAAATTCTGGTAGTGATAAAGACGGCAACTTAACCTTATGCAATGGCCTAAACTCTGTTGCAATACTCTGGGGTTTGGCTTCCATGCAAATGATTTTTAGTTTCTCCAAAACTTCGGTGCTTTGCATGATGATTTGGTTGGCATGATGCCGCTTTGCAGTGAGCTGTGTTCTATCAGGGTCTTGCTCAGAGAACCCTTCTTCTCCAAGTTGAACTAAGTACTTAAAGTTGAGTTCTTCATACTTCTTTATTTGAGACTCTAGCCTAAGACGATATGCCTCCAAGGTCAAGGACTCAACATCAATTGCCCTTTGAATTAGGTCAGCAGCGCTTGCGCATAGATCCTTGCAGGTTTCCTCATAAAGTTGGAGGGAATATGCTAATTGTGTCGCAGACATTTTATGAGTTTAAAAGGTAACGAAGCAAAAAAAAAAAAAAAAAAACCTGGACAACAACACAGGCCTTAAAACATCCCGCTGGGGATGCCAATCTTCCTTTGTGGGAAATTTGTTTCACTCAGTGGGAAGATTGAAGGAATATACTTTACAAAATTACGAGGGTAATTCCTTCCACTGAGTGTTCTCTAGTAATATAGTAAATGGTATAAAACGGCTGTAAGTAGGCTAGTTAAATTCAGGTATGAGTAATTTAGGTAAATGCAATTAATCTAATAAGGACTATGAATAAATCAAACCAAGGCCATAAAATTCCCAGGGCAGTTCAGTTTTGTCCCAGAATTCTAAGTTCCGACCCGGTTAAAGTAAAATTAAGGTAAACTAATCCTAAATAGTAATGCTAAGTAAACAGACAGACTTAATTTTGACTAAATTTTCTACTACGCCCATGTAAACAACTGTAAAATTGTTCAGTCTGAGTCTATGCCTGATTAATTCTCACAAACTCCAATATTACAATAGCGTAACTACGTAAAAGGGCTCAAAATTTAGTGAAGGTAAAGAGAACAGTGTATTACGTCTTAAATAAGTAAGTTAAGGTAAATAAGTAAGTTAAACGTTAAAAGAGGAAACTGCTTGCTAACGAATGACCGTTGGCTCAAATCAGCTGTCCGATAATATAGCGGCTTAGCCTTTGTGGAAAATTGGTATGTTGACCTACCTTTAAGTTAACCCAGTTTGGACCCACACCTCTTAATTCACTCCTAAACTAAAAAACAAATCCTATACATTTAATCAGCAAACCCAGCGACCTTTAATTACATTCGTGGAAATAAATTGGTATGTCGACAAGAAATGTTATTTTACTTACCGAATTTTTCGCCGACAGATCAGTGTGAATGCCTGTTTTAAGTTTTGGTTGCAGATAAGGAGTCGGATAGGATATGGGTTAGGATAGGTACAAACAGGAAAGGAGATCATACAAACCAATTATCTTAAGGGTTATTAATTTCTAAAACCCTACACTACATAAATTAAACTCAAGACGAAGTTGACGAAACAAGTTGTCGCCCGTCTTCGAGTGCTGTCTGTTTGAACAAGGCCCCAAAAACCGGCGCTCGACCTCTCGCTATCCCCCGAAAAAGCCTATGTCAGGCCAATGTTTCTTATCACTCCCTAAATCAATTAGATAATTTTTTAACTAATTTGAAGGGACAGTTAAATCTATTTATTAAATCTATCTATCAAATATTTTAAATGCTAAGTAAAGTTAATCAGATTATTCAAAATATAATATTATCATTTCTGCAGAGCTTATACTAAAGACAATGGGGTATAGTTATGTAGCTCTTAGCAGTGACTTCATTAAAGGTTAGAAAATGTATATGTACAAATAAATTTACAACTGACTCTATTTTTATGAGTGTTACGTTCTTCCTGCTTAGATCATTCACTCTGTCTGTCACTATGCTGGATAGCTTTGGGCCGTAAATTGTACCTCGCCTCACATTTTCTGCTAGTTCATCCCACAGGGCATCTTATGACTACTTTGCCGTTTTCATTAATTTTTCTCATCAACCATGCATCTTTCCAACAGATCATTTTCCCTATCTCTTTGATACAGTCCTTCAGATTCAGTTTGTCAAAGCATTTATACGCATCCCAAAACCATATGTACGTTGGGGCTCCCAACACTGGGTTGTGGTCAATCACTGCATTCAGGGTTAGCAAGTGATCAACTGTGGATCTTCCTTCTATGCCACCACATTGGAAACGGCTAATCTTCTGGTTTATCTCATCCTTCGTTATTTCCATCCTCACTTTTTCAAATACCTTGCTTGTGTTACTAGTATTGAATATCTCTCTCTCGTTTTCTAATTCTAGTTTGCTTCCTTTTTTGTCGAGTGATAATATTTCCATTTTCTCCTATTCGTCAGGAGTGTTTAACTCCTCTTCAATGTCTCCAATTAAGAGTGCCATACTTTCTGTGATTTATGTAGCCAAATGTTTTATAATTATATTAGTTATACCTTGACTGTCTGGAGTGTATTTATTCTTCAGGTTCATTACCGCCTTTTCCACTTCGTGAATACTTGGCTTTTTCCTGTCCCACTTATGGACAGCTATTTCTGGTATTGGAGGGTAATTTCATCTGCTAGCATGCCAATTTCATTTTTAGGTTGACCTAATATGAATAGATCTTTATAATATTGTTCATATTCTTTTTTATTCCTTCTACATTTTCTATTACTTTCTCTTCCTTGCTTCTTACTGCCATCACATTGTTTGGTTTTGTGCCGTCTAGTTTTTTCTTGAACCAAAAGGCTGCTGCTCCATTCACTTAATCCCCCCTTTGGATTTTATTTCGGCTGCTGTCTCCTTTATCCTGATGCCCTCTTCCTTCGTTTTTTCTCTAATAATGTATTCACCTATTAATCTCCCCTGTACCTGCCATACCCTCTTCTTTATTGTACTACTAAACTTTTCCCTTCCTTTTTTAAACACCCCCCTTCCAACCTCTACCCCTCATTAGGTCTCTTAATATTCTTGATTTGGTTTCCTTTTTTACTTTGCTTTTTTTTCTTACACTTTCCCAATATTTTGTCCTGTTCTGTATGCCATTTGTTGTATTTCTGTTTTACGTGATCATTTTCTTTTGCTATGTCTACCAAGGCTTGTTTTTGCAATCTTTTAGCTTTCTTATATCTACTATATATTTTCCACTCTTGCTCCTCTCACATACTATTCTCCAGTTCATGACCACTTTCACAGCACAGTGGTCAGAGTGCACTAGTTCAGAGGATATCCTGTATGGAGTTACCATTTCTTTTGTTTCATCTATTTCTATTACCTGGACTCCTCCTTCATCTTCTCTATCTTATCATTACATAGTCAATAATAGTAGACTTCTGCATGTTTTGTATCCTTGGCCATGTTCCAATGCATTTTCTATGATTATTTAATAACAATAGTTTGTTTTGTTTGATTAGGTTCAGCACTGCTTTTCCTCCTTTAGTCACTTCTTCTTTATTGTTGGAGATTATTTTTCCTATTTTGCAGTTAAGGTCTCCAAGGATCATTATTTTTTCCTTGTTTTTCTCTGCATTATTTATTTCCTCTTCTGTTGAGGAGTATATGTTGCGGGTGCGATTTTTCCATCACCATTACATTACGATATACGAGAATAAGAATACTATTTGTATACATATACACTGTTGTCAGTCTTCTTACCTGGAGACAGGGGTCGGAGAATGGTACTGTGTCATGGTTGACACAGTGGGTAACTGGGTATGAAGACTGACGTTTACGCTGCCTGGGGAATAGGGTAGGCCTGTCCTACCTGCTATTACATGGGTCTTATTACTGATGAGGCCATGTGGTGTCTTTCCACTGGGAGGCAATTGAAGTGCTGATTTCCATTTTAGGGGTATTGAAGAAAATTCCTGGTACTCATTACATCACGCCAAATTTCTCCCAGGTCTAGTCTCCTGGACTTGGTTAATTTACCTAGTCTTCAGAACTTCTGGACTAGATCCCTGGAAATATTAATTTTTTTCAATTTTGATTTCCAGAAAACAATACAAGTGAATAGTTTAAAAAAAAAATAACTTTATACTGAGAGACCTCAAAAAATATAACTACACACTATGGAATTGCTTTTCCTTCATAATAGGATATCAAACGTGGAGCAGCCCTGGAATGAATTAATTTACAGTAAGGTGTAAATCATTTGATACCCTACTCCACACAGTACTAAATGTTAGTAAACAATATATGTCAAAGGGGTAAGGCTACCCGAAAGATTTCTGAGAAAAACTTAAAACTAAAATGAGGTAAAATTAGGCTAAGGTGCCTTTTAACAGGATATAGTCTAGCTAAGCTAAGGTGCCTTTTAACAGGATATAGTCTAGCCTAGGCTTCTTCGGAAATCGTTAAGGATAGCCTATGCAAAGTTTACATGGCTGATTTTTGACTAGGTTACAATAGGCCCCAAAGTTAGGTTAGTTTAATGAGGGTACAGGCTAAGTCCTATGTAATTAAGTTTTCCATGAATTTATATACATATAGCCTAACTATATTTATCAAAAATATTCATAATTCCTCATTCAAACAGGATTAGTCTAGGGTAGGCCTTCTTAAATTACTGTATAGCCTAGTCTAAGATCATCATTGGCAGTGGAAATTTCCATGAGAGAGGTAGGGGTAAACCAAAGATGCCCTGTAGGACAGCCATTTTGTGGTACCCTTTGTCACTGGTATTTGCAAAAACTTTATACAAACAAAACACTTATAACTACTTTTTTTAACGTTTTACAACCCTATCGAACGCCAAGTTACAACTCAAACTAACACAGCAAAATTTCATGACAACTAATGAACGTGAAGTATCTTTCATGACAATGAAAATTTTCCTTGTTAAGGCATTGCAATTACGTTCGACTGCGCACGGAACTTTGCACTTGAAGTCTTTTCTGCAACTGTTCTTTCATGATAGTGATCTGTTCCAACTAATGAACTAACGGTAATATTACAACTTTAAAAGCTTAACTTGCAAGGGATAGATAATCATTTGTATTCATTAATAATTTGGTAAAATAGCCAAATTGAAGGGTGGACCGGTTGCGTTCTCCTCACACGAGAGCATTCGTGATTCTTACATGGTTCTTTCTAGTGTTACCAAAAGCAGATGAAATATTCAGGGCAGCGCTCCCATACTTAAAGTGAGAGAGAGAGAAAAAAACCCAAAAACAAGGGACTGGCTACACTGCCACGTACTCGTGTCCACAAAAACGAAAACATTTCACAGTTCCAATCACGTTTACAACAGCATTGTAAAGATAGAGGAGGATGCTGAATCAATTCCTAAATAAATCACTAATAATTAAAGTAATATTTTTCCCATTACATATACATGCTTATTAGCTGGTCATTTTTGCACTTATTTTCCTGTGGGGCATATATAACGCCTAACCTTATCTTGTATGTGCCGTTATTAATACTAACCCAGACATCTTCATGAGTTGCGTTTTCTTCTTTAGTTTGTACAGTGACATTTGAGAACATTTAGCTAATGCAGATAATAAAGAGCACATAGAAGCGATAAGTGAGCTTTTGGCAAAATTTAGAACATAAGGTAAACTTAGAGGAAGGTATAAAACCCATTTTTATTCCTGCATACCGCATACCTTAAAAAATCAGAGAACAAAATTAGAAAAGAGATCAGTAAATGGGAAGAGGAAGGAATCATTACACCTAGTGCATCTCCATACAACCTTCCTCTGTTAGCAGTGCCTAAGGACGGCTCTGTCCGAGTATGCGTTGATTTTAGACGTTTGAATGAAAAGACAATCCCTGACCGTTACCCAGTCGCATGCATACTAGATCTTTTTGTAGAAATTGGGGGATATAATATTTATAGCTCAATTGATTTAGCGCAGGGTTTTTTTGCAGGTCCCACTTAGTGAAAATAGTAAGGAATATACTGCCTTTTCAGTGCCCAAGGGACACTATGAATTTATGCAGATGCCGTTCGGTTTATCGGATAGTCCGATGGCCTTTACAAGGTTGGTAAACACAGTTTTGCACGGGTTATTGGGTAAAAATGTTTTTGTGTACATGGATGATATATTAATTGCAACAGACTCGATCGTGCAACACCTAGAAGTGCTTAAGGAAGTACTTAGGAGACTTAGGTTAGCAGGATTGAAAATAAAGCTAGTTACGTGTTCCTTCTTGAAGAAGCAAATTACATATTTAGGTCATGTCTTATCCAAGGAAGGGGTTAGAGTAAATGACGATAAAGTCAAAGCAATAGCAGATTTTCGTACCCCGAAATCAAAGAAAGAAATTAAGTCATTCTTAGGGATGGCAGGATTTTTTCGTAGGTTTGTGAAAGGATTTTCTAACATAGCAGCCTTCAACAGATGTATTGCGGGAAGATATTCAATTTCATTGGGGGAAAACTGCAAGAAGTAAGTTTTCAAAAACTTAAGGATGCGTTAATGAATCCCCCAGTTCTGAAATTTCCAGATTTCAGCAAACCTTTCACATATTGACATGCTAGTCAGGAGGGTATAGGTGCTTCCCTTATGCAAAAATTCGATGGGAGGTTCAATCCCATCACGTTTTATAGCAGGAAATTTAGGACAAAGGGGAGCAATGACAGATTAACGGCTACCGTAGATAAAGAAGCCTTTGCAATAGTATCAAGTTTGGTTCATTTTAAAATACTACTGATGGGGAATAAAGTAGAAGTCCTTACAGACCACAAGCCATTATTAGATCTTTTTAATAAACCTGATTTGTCACCCAAAAGGCACTGATAAGTGTAAAGAAAAAATGTAAACTCAAGAAAGGGCACATATAATATGCATACAAATATATTTGAACCAAAAGAATGTTCCTGGAAGAGTATACAGCATATAAAAGCAAAAATAGGATGTTCCATGGGCAATAATATTTGAAAAAATATAGGCATAAATATAGTATTGTAGAACAAAACAATCATATTTCATGGGTTATTCATATACTCTACTTGATCCCTCCTGGTAGCAGTTAAGAAATTAAAACTTACATTATGAATTACAAGATCATGAATTTTATCTTGCACAAGAAGGTTCTTAGGAGCGAGGTAGACTTGGTGCGGACTTGCTTGCACATCAACAATTACTACAATAAGTAGTAGCAGGTGGTAAATGATGGTTATGTGGTATAGAGAGTGGGAAGTATGATGGCAGGAGTGTGTGTGTGTGTGGAGGGCCTCATACTGTATGACCTTTCTGGGCCACTGAACCTTGCACTCTGTCTTGATTTAATCTGCGCCTAGTTTTCTGAATCGGATGACTCTTGTGCTATTAAATAATTGGGTCTTTTAGACTCAGGATACTGTGGGAAGAGATAACATTACAATGCTAAAGTAGAGATTGTTGACTTTTATTAAAAGGAATAAAAATTTATTACAAGCATATGAAAAAGAGGAGTTTTTCTATGGGGGTTGTATGAGCTGTTTAAGAAATATGTTTACCCTGACAACGTTTCTAAAACAGGTACTGGGAATAGGGAAGAACAGGGAAGAATGTGTGCAATGGAAAGGATTTACCTGAGAGAAGCATGTGGAGTTATAAATAATGGGGCAAGATTGTTGGGAGTGTTTGTGCACAAGTGGAGTGAGAAGTAGAATGGAGAAGGGAATATGATGGATATCGAAGTGCTGCTTTAATACCAAAATGCATGTTCTTTATTCCTTAATATTAAAAATGATCAAGTTAAGGGAATACCAGAACATTAAATCAAGCTCAATGCTCACCTTGTACTCTAGGCCACCTTGTCTTTTAGGGACATGCTTCAGGGCTTCACTTTTTTCGTCTTCCACTTCGGATAATTTTGCCTTTCTGTAGTTTCTTAAGCATGCTCCTTTGGGTAGAGAAACCAAAACATGATGCAAGCAAGATTCAATTTACATTTTAGAGAAATCAAAAGGTAGCAAGACTTAATTGTTTTCATTTCATCAACAAAAGCAAACGACAAAATTTTAAAAGTAATTTGCATTTTTTATAACTATACAAACCTGAGTTCTTTACTAAGGTTTGTATTTGTGAAGGAGGAAATGTTATTTTACTAAAGATAATGCTGTAAGTTGGTGTTGTAACTAAGAAATTCTGTACACTTACTGATGACAACTTTGCAGATAGGAAGATCAGTAAATGGTAGCTTTCCTTTACTTCCCTTTAGACTATATGAGGACCACACACTATTGCTTCCAACCTTTTTAATCCTATGAACTGTCTCTCCAAGGCTATGCCCTCCTAATGATGACAAATACAGTGTCTGCAATATATATGAAAGGCCTAGGGTTTTTGATTAATAATATATTGTCCATGTGTTCTCTGTGACCTATGGAATGTGGAGAACAGTGAGAAGCGACGACCCGAGAAAGCTGAACAATGAGTTTCTTTGGATGGCATGAGATAAAAAGGCTTAGTTAGACAAGTCAATGTACTGAGTTTATTAACTCTTCTCAAAGTGCCTTTGTGAAACTGGATGCAGCTAGAATTGTGAGGCGCTAACGAAGTGTGTGTTCGTATGTGTGTGTGCGCCTTTTCCCTTTAATAGTTTCATACGTGTGACATAGTGTTTAAGTGTCCGGTTGCTTGGACGGTTCTGGCAGAACTGGCAATGGAAGGGGACAAAGAGTTCCCAGATGGGTGTAGACTTTTTGGTGACTAATGGTGACTGCCATTACTATTAGACATTTTACTGTTCAGGGTTTTTTGAGTTAGTATGTAAGACTTGATTACTTGATTGATTAATTATTTGTTCATTGTTAATAAATGTTAATGTTATGATGCGACTCTCTCATTTTCATTACCTGTTAGAATGGAGAGAAAGAGGTGGAGAGTGGAGAGAGAGAGATTGCTTAGAGAGAGAGGTGTCGGTGCTAGAGAGAGAGAGAGAGAGGCTGTGTGTAATACTGTGTGTTGGTTTGCCTTCCATTCGTGCTGCACGCTTACCTGATAAGTAATGCGGGAATCTCCCCATTACAGGATTGGTGGCTAGCGGTGAAAAAAGTGGTATAAAAGAGTTTTTTTATGCCTAGGAACGCCAATGTAGAGACTGGTGACCAGTTGAAAAAAAATAAAGGGGTTATGGAGTATGGCTTAGCGATAGTTTTCGAACGACAAAGCTTTTGTGGGATTGTGGAAAGTTGTTAAATATGGAGGGGATTGATAGTTTTCAGTTACTTAGTGAGAAAACATGAGAAATATCTATCCGGCCGGTAACAGAAGGGAGAGGGTAGGATTTTATTGGACTCAGCATTTTTCCCAGGGAGGCAGCCTAGGAGCAGTGGGCGCAATCAGTATGACTTTTGCTTGTGATGTGTCGAGTGCATTCCCGAGACAATCGTGTGTGTATCACTGCTGTGCATTACACGAATTCCGAGTTATTTTTGTTCCCATTATGGAGTGGTGAGTGTTAAAAACTATTGTTTTGAAGGGGAGGGTTGTTTTAAATATTTCAGTGTAATGGGATTGGTTCAAGAGGTCAAAAAATTTTCTTTCTTTCTTTCCCCATAGTAGCAGAAGTGACGTGTTTTCTTTATTCACGCCTGTTTATAATAGATGCATTCGTCTTTGTTTAAAACATAGGGGTGTATTAAGATGTTTTTTTTTCCATGCATGTGAATGAACTCTAGATAAGAAATAATTGGCTTAGAGACAGAGCGGCCACAATTTCACGAGCTCAGCAGATTTCTGCTTACCGCGCAGAGAGGCGCGTTGCATTGCGAGGGTACTGGCATGCCTCGGGGATTGCGAGATGGGTACTAGTGTATACCTCAGGGAGGGGGTCCTCAGACACTGTTCAAGGGGAGATGGGTACTACCGGTATATGCCTCGGGGGAGTGTCAATGCTCAGGGGGGGAGAAACTTTTTTTTCTGAGTGTGGGTGAACTCCCCTTTTCTTTTTTTTCTTTGCCGGGCTGTTGAAGACAAGTCTGGCCTTGACAATGAAATGCTAGGACATCAGCTGATTGATTAGTTGATGAAGTGAAATGCCCGTAGAGTCTTTTTTTAGAAAAGAGATTTTTTTTTTTCTCCCTTGGATGAAGAGAAAAGGAAATAAAGAGAGAATTGAAATGCATTGTATGGGTGTATGTTTTCCTTGTACCTTGGAAGACACAAATATATTGGGGAGACACAGATTATTATTTTTTTTATTGTGTTGCAGAGATTACTTTGAAAATGGTGCCGAGTGGGGATGCATGCTAATGCCCGGTGCCGTAAATGGTGTTGCATCTGGAGAAATTGTGTGTCATAAGGTTCAGCATTACTGTGTATGTGTAAGTGTTTACATAATAAAATATGGAATGTTAGTCCATATATATAAAAGTCTAAACCTAAAGAGGTCAACCAGATTGCTTGCAGGAATGTGATCAGACTAGAGACGCTAAAGATGACGTATACAATAAGTATGTAGGCTAAGATAACATGCCGTCACCTGTAGTCATTCAATTGTTTATAAACATTAGTCCAAGCTCCCTGCTTGAGACAACTACCCCGACCTATAATTCAAACGGCCTACGTGATCTGTAGCGTGTCTCATTTTGATTGTGTTCGTATGAAACTAATGTCATTTGTATGTATGTTCATAGTTCGAACTACTGTCTGTTCCTTGTCATAACTTGTAACAGAGATGGTAGACAAGCAGAACAGAGTTAGCTATTGTCATTAGAAGACCTGTACCTCTTTACCTAAGCTTTATCATGTAGAGGAATAGGATTAGCCATCATCATTGGCAGAAGCGATCAAGCATCGTTATTAGAAGACTTGTACAATCATACCTGTCTAGCATGTCTTCAGCATGTAAAACTTCAGAAGAATATATCTATTTTTATACTTCGTGTTTTCTACAAGAACCTCCTCACCATGAGTTTAACACATCGTCGTAATAACTAACAAGATAATACCGACTTCGTAAGTGATCTACAAACCCCCAGACACTCCATTGAAGATGGAAGTGCAATACCAACCGACTTAGCATAAGATTATCGCTAGTCTAACATTACCTCATAGGGCGCCTTATCATACAAGGCACAAGCCCTAATGTTGGTGGCAGTGGACCAGAAGAACTCTACAACTTCTCCGAAGAAACATCAGAATAATGAAGTATCATATAAGAACTCTTCAACGACGACGAAAGCAGCAGATTCTTCAAGCAACTTATTTTCATCGTTTAGTGAGCGACTTCAGAAAACAACAAAGAACTCTTTAACGACGACGAAAGCAAGAGATTCTTCAAGCAACTTAGTATCATCAGTTAGTGAATAACTTCAAGAAACAAAACCGACGATGTCCTTTTCCTACGACAACGCAAGAACTTCGTCCCTCATTAGAATCATTCAAGAAAACATCGTTAGTGAGCGTTTCCGGCACTCCAAGAAACAAACCGAACGCGTCTGCAGCATCGGATCTTTCAAGGGCTCGAATCATCGAAACAACGTGCACGGGGGAAACTGAAGCCAAACCAGGTCATCCGCTAAATAGAGAAGGAGGACCAAGGCCGTGTGCGTTATCGGAACACCGTGACTTCCCACAAAAGCAAGCTAAGTACAATTTTTTATTCATTTGGAGTAACTTTGAGTGTTTCCTTTGCAGGTCGAATTTCGTTATTCCTGTGGCTGAAGTTACGAGACATTCTTAATCTTACTTTTACAGAAATTATCTACATCATTGAGATTTCGCTACTGCGAGTTTTTTATCTTTGAGTGTCTGTTTCCAGAAGTTCTACTGAAATATCATAATCATATATTGTGTTAATTTTATCATTTTGGGTAATTATTAATCCCTTATGTAACAAATCATATTAAACAGTGAATATGCGTTTACGCAGTGGACGTCTGTATTTTATACAGATGCATTGGATAGGTGGTCGTTAAGCACCGTAGTGATTAGAAAACACAAAAACAAGTGGAACATCCGTACAAATCTATATAAATTGGAGGTAACACTATTTCGGGTCATGACAATAAATGCTCCTTTGCAAGTCCCGATCGCAGTTTTAGCCTTGAGTTTTTTGAGTTATATAAAATATCGAACCTCAATGACTCAACTTAACTTTTAAAATATGGCTGGATTGCAAGGAATAACATGTCTGTAAAAAACTTTCATCAGGCTAAATGCGCCGACCAGGATCCCTCACTATTTCAAATTTTAGCAAAGGAATGAAGTACAAACAGTTAATATTGAAGCAGTAGTGATAACTTGTCTTTTATTAGTAATCGCTCAGTTCCTAATAGTTCGTCATTCATGCTTTATACGTAACCAGCAACATAATGCTAAAAACACACAATACGTTGCCGATGGTAATAAAGAGAAGGATCCTAATTATTACAAAAAGAAATAGAAACAGTAGCCCGTTCAGAATCAAACAAGCAAACTCGGTGACTGTGTCACCTAGTCAAGCGGTCAAGGTCAGTCAAAAACTGCCGAAGTGTTCAGAGCATAGCAAATTCCACACAATAAGCGACTCTAGCAGAGTGGGGAAAAAGCGATGTTGGTTCATACATGCCAATATCTTTTTGAATTAAAAAGGATTTTTCCTATGAAACACACGACTGTATAAAAGTAATCAGAGCAGTTTTCGTTTAATTTTAATACATTAAGTTATAATAAATACTGGTGGATTAAGCCCAACTGTACGTGCCGTAAAAATTAGAATATCTTGTTTTATTTCTTTAGTACACGTAATATCCTGTATTTACGGACTCACCGTCTGTTGTTCGAACTTCCCTAATGAGAAGTCCGGATAAGCGAGCGTTTACAGATACCTCTATAGTTATAAAAAACATTGATCTGTATCTAGTGTAATTGTAAGATATCCATCTAGGGATACACAAAATATTATCTTACATCCTGGCAATAAGGCGTGTTTATCAAAGGAAAATCCTATAAACCTTCAAACATATTAAAATCCGTTTTGAACAAAATGAGACAGTTAATCAAATAATAACTTATATAAAGGAACTATACATTTGTCTCATAAATCGTAACATTGTTCAAATGACCCAACAGAATTCTCCCACAACCACAGTCGCACTTTGCACGCAAAATCTCGAGAAGCATGCACCCTCGAATGTCTTCTTAGTGCGTGTAAAAAGACTTTGCTGGGAAATGAAATTTTAATCCTTCCCGACACTCTGAAATATAACGATTTCCGCGAACAAAGCCCTAGACACGGTTGACTAGTAGCAACAAGTTAATATAGTAATCCACAAAACCTATACATATAAATATCGCATTTTATTTTATTGTTGCTAATTTTTAATCACGCCCAATCAGTCGTAGATGAATCTCCCTTATACTCTATCTAAAGTAATATCCGTAAAGTCATTCAAGCAGAGGTGATTCAGCAGAAACTTTTTTTATCTTTTATCTGAATACCAGGAAGTTTCTCCACTAGCGAGTGATCTCTGAAAAAAAAAAAAACGGATGTAATTTAACACAAACACGGTCTAAGGAAACAAAGCAATTTACGTACCTTCGTTATAGATTCTCAATTGAAATTTCAAAATAGAGATAAATGACGAAGTTGAAAAATGTTAGTAATAGGAGTCATTAGGAAAATAAGCCCATATAATTTTTCCCTCAAATGTCATGCCATAAAAGATCGGACTTGGCGTATCTGCGTAGATTTCTGTCGCTTAAACAAGGAAACGACTTCCGATAGTTTCCAGTGCGATGTACCGACGACATCTTATCTCTGTTAGGTTAGAATAAATTTTTTTCACCAACTTGGACTTACTTAAATGCTTTTACCAGATACCATTACCTAAGTGATTGTACCTCTACACCGTTTTCAGCACCACTGCAGGGGGAGGGGACATTATCAATTTTTACGTATGCCTCCGGCTTACGTTGCACCCCAATTACAATATAGTGAATTACAATATAGTGTTTGGAGATTTTTAGGGGATACCCTACATGCCTATATGGATGATCTTGTAATCTTTTCTAATACCTTAGAAGTACATTCACATAAACTAGAGCTAGTGCTACAGAGACAAAGACAAATAATCTCAGAGTAAAATATCTAAATGAGTTTTTAAAAAACCGAACATGTTTATCTAGTTTTATGTGTCTAGTCAAGGTCTTAAAGTAGTCCATGGTAAAGGTGTCGGCTATTCATAACTTTCCGGTACCTATTAACGTAAAAAGGGGGATACAGCACTTTTGCGCTGTAGTGGGTTATTACAATCGTATGTAAATATGTAACTCTTCAATCATGACAGCTCCTTTAACAGATCTTACGAAGGAGAGCGTAGATTTATTATGGTCTCTAAAAAGCAATTTCAAACCACGGCGTTAGATATCTTAAAAGCGGAATAATGCAGCTCACCTAACTTAAAAAATCCCCGATTTAAATAAGGAATTTTTTTTTTATTGTAACAGACGCCTCAGACCAAGGGGTAAGAGGGTATTACTTCAGTAATATGATAAACAGTTCTTTCCTATAGCTTTTTATTCACGTAAACTAAAGCCCTCTGAAAGTAAATATACAGTAATAGGCAAGGAAGGGCTAGGTACCGTTAACTCACTAGTACATTTCAAGTTTCAAATAATATACACGGCTATCCTGGTTATAAAGTCCTCACTGAGCATCAGTCACTTACCGAGTTTTTTCAAAGGCTTTAATCACAGTCCAAAAGGAACTCAGTGACAAATGATCATTCAGGTCTTTGGAGCCAAGATAAGATATCTACCTGGGAAAGCAATTATCATAGCTGACGCATTATCCCGCAATCCCGCACCATACTGCAAAGAACCATTAATTAGACTAAAAGATATAGAAACATCCGTGCCTATTGTTAAAACCGTATCTAAACAAGAAAATTCCTTAACCCAAGAGATCGCGAGCATTGAATATCTGGGTCGGAGCGCAGAACTGTTACAAACTGAACAAAGCAAGTGTCAACAGCGATAAGCAAAACAATAAACACCAAACAATAAACACTTCGAACGGAAACAGGGTCAGCGGCTAAGCAAAAACAATAAACACTTCGAGCAGAAACCCTAAAGCAAAAGTATATTTAAAGTATGTGTATCAGAATAATGTAATCAAATGTAATATTATATGTAGGTCCGTGACGAGGAAAACCCGAAGAACACAGCAGATGACTAACGACCAGGTAGTAGTAATAATCTCTTTCATACCAATCGTCATAAACTGGTTGCATTCCGTCATCCAGGGTTCTCTACTATGTCACAGAAAGCCAAATCACTATTTTACTGGCCTACAAAGCTTTATCATGTAGAGGAATAGGATTAGCCATCATCATTGGCAGAAGCGATCAAGCTATCGTTATTAGAAGACTTGTACAATCATACCTGATCTTCAGCATGTAAAACTTCAGAAGAATATATCTATTTTTATACTTCGTGTTTTCTACAAGAACCTCCTCACCATGAGTTTAACACATCGTCGTAATAACTAACAAGATAATACCGACTTCGTAAGTGATCTACAAACCCCCAGACACTCCATTGAAGATGGAAGTGCAATACCAACCGACTTAGCGTAAGATTATCGCTAGTCTAACATTACCTCATAGGGCGCCTTATCATACAAGGCACAAGCCCTAATATATGCAGTTTGAATTTCACTCTTACTTGAGATCTTTGCAAGAGAATTGTTGCTATGGAGAGTTATTATTATTATTGATAATTATTATACTTGAGATGTGTTACGGGAGGGTTGCTTGCTTAAGTATAATTATCATTACGGGAGACATAATTTACGAGAGATTTGAGATATTTCATGGGAGATTAGTTGATAATTATTACAGATAATTAATCATGGAGAATTGTTACAGCGAATTAATGGGAGAAATCTTGTCTTAGTTATTTGTTGAGTTTTTGTAACTTTGGAGAATATTTCAGTGATTCATGGGGGATGACTTTTGCTGAATCTTGATGAGTCTGACTGAATCTTGGTGAATTGTGTTGAATCTTGCTGAACTTTTGCTGAGTTTTTTTGCTGAATTCCTTGGAGAATGGATAAGCATTAACATTGGTGATGTTTTTTTTTGTACTGATACCAGTGATTTTGATGATAGCAAATTTTGGTGATTTTGTGATAATGATATTTCTGATACTGATTTTTTTTATACTAATACGTGGGTGTTTTAATGGCTATCAAGGGTGGCAAGATCTTTTTTTGAATTTTGGGTGGAACTAACAAATTATTTTTTTTGTTTTCCTCTTTTTTTATGAGTTCAGCAGATAATTGCTTGACATCTAGTGAGTTACGGGAGATAGTGAACAAGGCCGTTGATTTTTCTTTTCTCCTTTTTTGGAAGTTAGCCATCGCTGACACATGTTTTTTTTACCATGGGTGAATTTGAATTTATTTTTTCTTTTTAGTTGGTGTGAATATTTTTCAATATCTCAGTTCGTGACTTAGAGTCAGTGTTCGGGAACGTGTTCGTGTTTTAGCTATTTGATGCTGCAGAGAAATATATGGGAGAATTTTTTGCACGTTTTGAATGCATACGTAATGGCACTACATTTTTTCTCTGGATATTTGTGTTCCAGAAATTGTGAGTTTTCTTGCACAATACATTTGTTGTATTTGTGACAACTTTGTGAAAGATAGGAACTTGGGTAAGTTTTCTAATGACTTATGTCGTAGTGCATATGGAGAAGTCTTGGCTAAGACACTTTGAATTTGGAGTTCTGTTATAATGACTTGTGGCACATTGGTGATTTTTTCTAGAATTTTCTAGACAGTTTTTATTTGCAGAGTTTTTTGCCTTTTTTTTAGCAGTTATGCTAAATGGAGAGAGTTTTATAGTTTTTTACTATAACATTGAGTTATTCTCTGGAGAATTGAGATATACTATTTGGAGTTATAATTGAGATATATTTGGAGTTATAATTGGAGGTATATACTATTTTGGAGTTATAATTTGAGATATAATATATTGGAGATGTATTTTTGGCCATTTTTGATATTTGCCAATGTGATATGAGCTATGTTTAGTTCAATTATTTTGCAGCCATCTTTGTTGCAAATGGAGACACATATTTGGAGATTATGGGGCAATATTTGTGAGTGTGTGAGTTAGATGCCTGGAGTGCACATTTTTTTGGAGATACATTATTTTTTGGTGCCTTGTTTTATTCCACATGGAGTTATTGGGGAAATAGAGGTAAATATTTTGTATTTGCCAAAATAGAGGTGATTATTCTCTATTCCTGGAGTGGTGTTGTTTTTTTATTAACATATGGCTATTGGAGAAATAAGAGAGAAATATATGGGGAGTGGTTATTAACCAAATGGAGGAAATATTTTTATATCCGGAGTGGTGTTATTATTATTATGGTGTCTCATAATGGAGTTGGAATTAATCTTTGGCGGGTGACCTTTTTTTTGTGGTTATGGGAGTTTTTTCGAGCCAAGAGTAGATTTCTGTGGTTCTTTCTCTTTAGTTTCATGACTATTTAGAGGCGAGTGGCATTATTGCATTACGAGTCCTATGGAGGTGTGTGCATTTTTTATGTTCACAAGTGTGTTATTTTGGAGGCATATAATGTTAAGAGAATAAGTCTTTGAGACAAATTTTTGAGAACATTAGTCATACCCTGGAGTTAATTCTGTGAAATGTGTCTGTTAGACGTTTTTTTGAGAATCATGAGTTTTCCAAACTTGTGTGTCTGACTAGACAATTTTTATGCTGCTGTTTGAGCAAACGTCCGCAGGCGATTTTTATGCTGGCAAGCGATGTGATGAGCCGTGTGCTGACTTTTTTCCTCTGATGATGATAGATCAGAATTTTTAGCAATATCTGGAAATGTTGACAATAGCATTTCACGAAAGCGCATGGGTAAGAGTTTGCTTTCTGGCAAATTCCGCAACTTTATGTGGAGCATTTCTTGGGGAAAAATGCGGGAGTTATGCATACTATACATGTATTATGTATTTTGTGATTGGGGAAACTTACTTGTGATTATCTTTTTTTTTATTTTTCTTCCTTTTCCTATGAGAGATGTAATTTGGGAGATTGAGCTTAAATAGCATTTCTTTTTGGACGGGAGATGTGATTTATCGAGGGTTGTTATTTATGTAAATGGGAGTTTGACGTTAAATCTCATTGTGATTAATTATTGAGCAGTAAAGGGGTTTTTGCTGTTAAACATTGGAGATTTTTACTGATTTTGTGGGTTGTTCAGATATCAGAGCTTGAGAGAACATTTTTGGGTCTGGGTGTGTTACGTGATTCTTTTTTTTTCCTTGGGCTCATTACGATTTTTTTTTTTTTTTTTTTTGTGAGCACATTCGAGTTTGAAATGTGAGTACAGAAGTCCGTGGAGTTGCTGTGATTTCTGAGTTGTGTGTGTGCTGATGTGTGAGTTTGGAGAATTGAGTTGGAGAACTTGATGTTTCTTTTCCTTTGAGAGTTGTGATAATGACTTATGATTTTAGTAGTCATATTGAAGGGAGTTAATTGGGAGACGTTCAGTTAGTATTTCTGACTTTTTGAGATCATTGTTTGATAGAAGTAGTATGTCTGGGTTAATTTTCTTGGATTGACCAATGACTCGACTGACATACTAACACACCAAAAAAAGTAATTTCTCGACGCCAGCAAGACATCCACCAGCCGTGCAGAGAGGTTGCTGCCGTGTTGACCGTGGTGATTACGAGAGTCTTCAAGTTCTACAGCGTGTCTTTTGGGGATCTGCAGAAGTCGTGAGAAGTCTTCTACAATGAGGGAGGCATTCCATCTTCCTACAGTCTGCTACAGGAGCAGCTACTTGCAGACAAAGAGGGATATTCGAGAATCCAATGAGAGAAAAATTCTAGTGCTATTTGGAGATAAAAGCGCAGACTTTATTTCATAATGCCAGCGACGTGCAGTCATTACTTATATTTTATTTTAAGCCGGCCAGTGTGTTTTGTATTTTGCTAGGCAGGGGCTAGCGTGGTAGTGGCCGAGCCGTGAAAGGCCTAGGGTTTTTGATTAATAATATATTGTCCATGTGTTCTCTGTGACCTATGGAATGTGGAAAACAGTGAGAAGCGACGACCCGAGAAAGCTGAACAATGAGTTTCTTTGGATGGCATGAGATAAAAATGCTTAGTTAGACAAGTCAATGTACTGAGTTTATTAACTCTTCTCAAAGTGCCTTTGTGAAACTGGATGCAGCTAGAATTGTGAGGCGCTAACGAAGTGTGTGTTCGTATGTGCGTGTGCGCCTCTTCCCTGTAATAGTTTCATACGCGTGACATAGTGTTTAAGTGTCCGGTTGCTTGGACGGTTCTGGCAGAACTGGCAATGGAGGGGGACAAAGAGTTCCCAGATGGGTGTAGACTTTTTGGTGACCAATGGTGACTACCATTACTATTAGACATTTTACTGTTCGGGGTTTTTTGAGTTAGTCTGTAAGACTTGATTACTTGATTGATTAATTATTTGTTCATTGTTAATAAATGTTAATGTTATGATGCGACTCTCTCATTTTCATTACCTGTTAGAATGGAGAGAAAGAGTTGGAGAGAGAGAGATTGCTTAGAGAGAGAGGTGTCGGTGCTAGAGAGAGAGAGAGAGAGAGAGAGAGAGAGAGAGAGAGAGAGAGAGAGGCTGTGTGTAATACTGTGTGTTGGTTTGCCTTCCGTTCATGCTGCACGCTTACCTGATAAGTAATGCGGGAATCTCCCCATTACATATAGAAAGAAAATCATAAAATTTACTTTTCTCCTGCATAAAAAATTGTCTTACTTATATTCAAAGTATCCAGGATGGTCCACTATAAATAATGGAGGCCCCAAAACACTTGAAAAAGCAGTTCCAAATCTCCAAGATAATACAACTTGTTCTTACCAATTTCTTTTTGAATGTTTCATCAGTTAACTTAGTAAACGAGTCGGCTGGCAAAACATCATCCCCATCCTCCCCTCCTGAACCTACAGCAGAAGCTACAGATTGTAGTAGGTTTACCATCAGCCGCTGATTTTCCTCAATTGTTTTGAGGTGTGCCAACATTGTAGCTTTGTACTCTGTACTAGCAGAAAGATTACCAGTCTCAGATCAATTATTTTTCAAAGCAGAGGTGCTACAGTACATTCAGATATTGAGCACAATTTTCTTTTTGAAAAACATTTAATAAATACACGATGAAAAGTATACCATACCTGCAGCCTCTGCCTCTGACACAGCTACAAATCCTCTTAGATCTGAATCTGCAGATCTTGAAGATGTGGCTGTGAGAAAATTGATTATATATGAATATACTGTGTAACTTTAAGGTGACATATATTTCACCACACCCACAATGAATGCCATCAAATTACAGTTTAAAGCAAAATTCAGTATTTCATGTTTAAAGGGATATGTGTGCAAAAACATCACTACCTTCATCTGCAGCCCCAACTAGAGATAATCTGAAATAATAATGATTGGAAATCACCTGTTGAATCTTTATAAAAATTCAGTAGAATGAGACAATGTCAGTTTTAATTATGTCTTTGAACTCCATATATCCAAGTTCCCTAAAATAATTTTGCAAACAAAAGCATAATACTTGTGCACATAACTTACCTTTTGTTCAACTGGAGTTTTCCCTTAAACCTTTGTGAGACCTCAGGAATGGATTCTGTAAATGAATTAATATTCATTATTTCATGCTAACGATGAAACTCAAAATACATCTAATTCATACCATACATACAGTTTTAAAATACCTGATTTGTAGTTCTTTATACAGCCATTTTTATGGACTTCGTTGGTAGGGCAGTGAAGAGCTGTCTCTGGAAGATGCATCAAATCCTCCTTTAAGGACAGTGTTGAATGTAGTGGTAAAGGTTGACAATTTATATTTAGACAATGATCAATGTTCCCACAAGCCACCAAAACAAACACACCTCCCCCTACACAAACAAAAATTAAAACACTACTTATTACAAATATGTACTTTTGAGTTAAGGTAGTCGCCTAGCTCTCCTTTGTGACTTTATAACAAATATATTTGCGTTGGCAGTTTGGTTATTGATAATAAAGTTGTCAGAGTGAATTTCTTAAGGGACACTGGGTCTGCTTGATCATTGATGTTGTCAAGGGTTTTGAAGGATGTTGGTGAGCATTCTGGAAATTATGTGGTCCTGGGTGGGTTCCCTGATACAGTGGTTTCTGCGCCTTTGGTGGAGGTAGAGGCATTCTTCCCAGGGTATCACAAGGTGACAGAATTGGCAGTGGTAGAAAAGCTCCCCATCCCTGGTATTGATGGCATTTTGGGAAATGATATGTTGGATGCCCGAGGTTATGAATTATTCCCAATCGTGTCCATATCTGCAAGTCCCATAGCAATTACTACTTGAGCTTCTGCAAAGGCTGTTGCCGCCTTACAGAATGAGAATAATTTAAACTTAAGTATAGAAGTAGAGAGACCCTGGTCTGTAGGTAGTGGTAGTAGTAGTTTTATAAATAAAATATTTAATCCTGATGTGACTGTATAAGCTTTATTGAAGCTCAGAAGGCTGAATTCAATTATGAATTAGGAGGTACGGATGATTTAACAAAACCAAGGTTCTGTGTGATTAGAGGTTTGTTGTATAGAGTTAGTTATCCTGTGGATCACGGCTTGAACCAAACCACTCGGGTAGAACAGATTGTAGTACCTACAAAATATCAGAATGATGTCCTTACTTTAACTCATGAGGATTCCTTATCCGGCCATTTTGGAGTTTGTAAAACACATAGTAGATTGGCAAAATATTTTTGGTGGCTGGGATTAAAATCCTCTGTGATGAAATTTGTAGGAAGTTGTGAAACATGTCAAGTAATGGGTAAACCCAATAAACCCATTCCTAAAGCCCCTTTGCATTCAATTCCTGCAATTGGGGATCCTTTTGCAGAGTTGGTTGTTGATGTGGTTGGGCCTTTGCCCCGAACTAAATCTGGATTTACTTATCTTCTGACTATAATGGACAGAGCATCTAGGTTTCCTGAAGCTTTTCCTACGAGGAAAATTACATCAAAGGTAGTGTTTGAGAAACTAATAGAATTTTTTTCCAGGTATGGGTTGCCTCGTAAAATTCTAACAGATTGTGGCAAGAATTTCATAAGCAAGGTATTTAGAGGTAAATGTGCATTACCAGTGTACCTTACCACCCAGAGAGTTAGGGCGTAGTGGAAAGGTTCCACCAAACCCTTAAGTCTATTCTAAAAAAGTACTGTTATGAGCAAGGCGAGGATTGGGATAAAGGTCTTCCCTTTGCTATACGTAATCATCCAAATTCTTCCACTGTTGTAGCTCCATTTGAGCTGATTTTTTTACATAAAGTACGTGGTCCTCTAGAAATTTTCCATGAGTTGTTAGAGGTTAGCCATAAGAAAGAATTGAATGTGGGTGAGTTTGTTGAGGACCTGAGAAGGAGATTATTGGCTGCCTGGAAATTTGCCCAGGCCTCAATGAAGGAAAATTACGATAAGAAAAGTAAGGCACATTCGTTTGAGCCTGATGAGCTTGTTTTGGTTTTGAGTACAGACTGACAATTTTCTGGGACCTAAGTACTCCGGAAATTGTCTGATGTCAATTATGAAGTGGAAGCTCCTGGGACCAAACGGAAGTGTCGGATATTCCATATCAATAGACTGAAATCCTACATCGTTGGTAGACTTGACCCTCTAGCTATAGTATATGAGCCAGTGTCTCTAGTGTTAGAACACACGTTAGAAGAACCAGCCGACTTGTTTTACCAGGTATCTTCAGATGCTCTTATAGGTAATATGCAAAATTTGGGAACTTTAGCAAAGGGTTTGGAGCATCTGGAGGGTGTCCAGAAGGATGATATGATGAAATTAATATCTTCTTTTTCGGACTTATTTCAGGCCTCTCCAGGTAGAACGACCTTGCTCCAACATGATGTTGATGTGGGTAGTGCTTCCCCAGTCAAACAAAGTCCTTATAGATTAAATCCAGAAAAGCGTTATATTGTCGAGGAGATAAAATATATGTTGGAGCATGATTTAATTAGACCTAGGGTAAGTCCTTGGAGTTCACCTGTTATACTTGTTAAGAAACCTGACGGGCAGTTTTGCATGTGTGTGGACTACCGCAAGGTCAATACTAATACAAAGAATGACTCTTTCCCTTTGCCACATATCGAGGACTGTCTTGATCGGATAGGACCTACTAAGTTTATAACTAAATTGGATCTTTTAAAGGGGCATTGGCAGGTTC
The DNA here is from genome assembly GCF_015104395.2 of Macrobrachium nipponense. Lineage (NCBI taxonomy): Eukaryota > Metazoa > Arthropoda > Malacostraca > Decapoda > Palaemonidae > Macrobrachium > Macrobrachium nipponense. Next base: position 41,300,050 of record NC_061108.1, read on the forward strand.
CCCTATCTAATCGAGCTCGAGAGATTTCCGCTTTTGTTACACCCTTTGGGCTTTACGAATGTAATGTAATGCCCTTTGGGATGAAGAACGCAGCACGTACCTTCCAGAGGTTGATGAACCGAATTATATGCGGTCTGGAGGGTACAGAAATTTACATAGATGATTTGGTTATTCACACCAATGACTGGCGGACTCATTTGGTGAGATTAAAGAAGGTATTTGAGGCCTTGAGAGCCGCTGGTCTTGTTGTAAATTTAAGTAAATGTGAATTTGGTAAAGCCAAGGTTTGTTATCTAGGTCACGAGGTTGGTTTGGGTCAGGTAACTCCTAAACAAGCTAACCCCGAGGCTCTATTAAATTTGCAAAGGCCACGCAATGTTAGGGAGGTCCGGAGAATTTTAGGTATGATGAGTTACTGTAGGAGATTCGTCCGGAACTTCTCTGATCTTACTCAGCCCCTAACTCAACTATTGCAGAAGGGACAAAAGTTTGTATGGTCTCCTCAGTGTGAGGAATCTTTCTTAAAACTCAAAACTGTATTGATGTCTAACCCCACTCTAATGTCTCCTGACTTTCAGAAACCGTTTATTGTGGCTGTAGATGCCAGTGATGTGGGTAGAGGTGGAGTACTTTTTCAAAGACATGAAGATGGTGAAGTGCGTCCAGTATCATACTTTAGTCGTAAGTTGCTGGATGCTGAGAGAAGGTATTCTACCATTGAGAAGGAAGCACCAGCTTTAATTCGTACCTTGGTTCATTTCAAACCATATGTGACTAATTTTTCCTTTCCCGTAGAAATTTGGACGGACCATAACCATTTGGTGTTCATCGAAAGAATGAAAGATTCTAACCAGAGGATTCTGCGTTGGGCTCTTCAGCTGCAGGAGTTTCCTTTAAGTATCAAGCATGTTAAGGGTGCTGATAACTGTATTCCTGATGCCCTTTCTAGTATGTAAGTCTGGTTATTTCTCTTCTCACCTCGCCCTTCTCAGTTCTCCTTCGGGGTTTGTATTGAAAATTATATTTAAGGTAGTTAATTTTTTATCATGCTTAAAATGGTGTATGGATTCGGGCTTTGTTTTAAGTCTGTTTCACTATAACGTTGCTCTGAGTTTTGCTTCACCTTATTTTTTTCCCTTGCAGGATGTTTTAGGTTAAGTTGCATTTTTCCTGTGCAGGATGTTTTAGGTTAAGTTGTCTTTTACCCCTACAGGGCGTATTAGATTAAGTTGTATATACAGTTATCTTCTATTATGTGTGGTACTAAAAAAATGTATTCTATTTGAATATTTTTTTTTTTGAGGGGGAGGAAGGTGTCCAATTAACGTAATTTATTGATTGTTAATTTTCTTAAATCAGCCTTGTACCTTAGTTTTAAGTGTTTTTCTCTTATATTCAGTTCAGCAGCTGTATTTTTTTAACGTTAACGTAACGTTCAGTGGTTTTGCTCAGTGATTCCTCCTCTTGTTGTGAATTACCTAACTATCGTGTTAACGATTGTTTCTATTTTGTTTTTGAGTTGTGGTGGAACTGTTGTGCAGTGAGTGGAGGCCGGCCTAAAGTAATTCGGGCCTGTATAAGTTTTTGGACGCATGCTTTTTTGTTAGCAGCCTTTTGGAGATTGACCGTAAGCCTTTTGAAGGATTACTTCAACGGACACTCCCTTGGAAGTGGTTTTCCGTAGATGTGCCGAGCCATCTACGTACATTGTTGGCATTAGATCACAGCTGTGATATCGCAGGTTATCGTCACCTGCGACTCCTGTTTCCCGCCTGAGGATTTGGCGGAAGACGTGGTAGTCTCTCTGTCCCGCCACGTAGGAGGTGCTACGCCAACCACTGTCCTGTGTTGTCCGTCTCTAGCTGCTTGTCCTGGAGAGCCAAGGGCTCATGAGGAGGCATGAAGGGAGGCAATTGCCAGGTAAGAGGAGATATCCTGTGTTGTTCCTCAGGATTGAACTCGACCCCTGTGTCTACCTGGACAATTTGTGAGCTCCCCAGTTTAGCTGTTGGAAGGTTGAAGTGACTTCTGTGAACTCCTCTGCACGTCGTTGTATGTGAGGATTTATGTACTATTTAAGAATGTCTTATTTGTATACGTATACTATATTGTTATATTGAGTCAGGGGTATTGGGATTCATTGCCCCTCTGAATATTTGTTTGAGTTAGTTTTAAGTTTAGTACCACCATGGATAGGTAGGAGGTTTAAGGCTTTCCTTACTTTATTTTCTCTGGACTTCCTTCCTTCTAATAGTTATAGGTTAGTGGTTATATTATTGGGCCTGTGTTATTATTATTTGAGCCTTTGGCGTATATTCTTTACTTTGTTAGGGTCAGCTTTCAGTGTCAGGAGTCATTTTGAGCCCGTTATTTGTTCCTTGTATTTTGTGTATTTACTGTTAAGTTTTCCTACAAGGCTGATTTAGTGTTAAGTGTATTTTATAATTAAATATTGTTAATTTTATTCTGGTGTTTGTGTCCACATTCCTCTTATCCTGTGTACTTTCTTACCACCTACGATCCCTGTGATTATTGAAGTATAAAGAACCTGTATTACGGCCAAAGGGGTCGTAACACTTATAAAAAATAAAGTAAAATTTCCGGGGATGATTACTGACCACAAATTAACATGGGCCAGCCACATAAATGTCCTAAAGATTAATGTTAAAACATCTTTGAATATTTTAAAGGTTGTTTCTGGATTTAGTTGGGGGCCTGATAAGAAATCCCTAGCTACACTATGGCTGTCAGATCTATTCCTCAGTTTGTAAAACAAAGCTAAAGGAATTGGATGTTGTACAGAACATGGGGTTGAGAATATGCTTGGTGGGGCTTTTAAAACTTCTCCTGTTGAAAGCATATATGAGAAGGCAAGGTTGCGATACGTGGCTAGAATGAAAAGTGCTCCCAAAAATCCCTCCCTTCAAGTACCAAAGGAAACAGACTCGCTGAATTTCTCTGGTACAAGAGCTTCTAAACCATTCCAAAATCGACTGTATGAGGATGTAGGGATAACTATCTCAAATCCCAGAAAGTTCTGGAAGTAGAACATCCTATAAATCCTCCATGGCTTATTCCAGAAGCATTAGTATGCAAGAAATTGCTTAACAAAAAGGACTGCAGTGAAGAAGAGACGAGGGGAAAACTCTTAGAGCACGACGTTACCCATGCTAATTATGTGAAGATCTCTACAGATGGATCAAAGTCGGATATTTGGTGTTGGGTGTGCTGTTATCCTTGGTGATACAGCATACACAGCTAAATTACCTGACTCTGCATCAATATTTACTACCGAATTAACAGCTGTAGCCTCTGCCCTAGATTTAGTTCTTCAAAGTATTGACACTAATTTTGTCATATACTGATTCTAAAAGCACTTTAAAGCTATTAAAAATGTTTGCGTAAATCAGTCTCTTTCTGTTGGGTACCAATTCTCACGTGGAGATTCACGGAAGCTGCTAGTGTTTTACCAGAAACAACTTTCAGAAAAAAGCCTCGTACAAACCTAAAAGGTCCTAGTAGGTCTTATGTATTAAGTAAATGGCAAGGAAGGTGGACTTCTCCTCTTCTTGCCAATAATAAGTATAGAAATATTAGGAAAAAATACTCCCGTGGCCTTCGTCATTCCAGCTTGACACACGAACAGAGGTTATTTTAACGAGTTTAAGGATTGGGCACCCTCATTTAACCGATCAGTTTATTTTAGAAGGAAGCAGCCCACCAGTGTGTGCTTCCTGTGACGAGATACTAACAGCAGACCACATTCTGATGGGTTGCCCCAGATATTTTAACCCAAGGGAAAGATATTTCCATTGTAAATCCCTCTCGAATATCTTGGGAGATGAAGCAGACATTTCTGCTCTCATCTCCTTTTTAAAGTATATAGATTTTTAGTCACATTTAGCTACCAATTCTTTATAGTATATCATACAGATTTTTGAAGATGTTAAGCTATTTTTAATATTACTCCATTCATTAAACTTCATATTTTTATTTTATTTATTAGTCCCATTTAATTTTATTAATAATTTTTCACTAAGTCATTAATTCATTTACCATAATTCAATTTATTTAACCTTTATTACGGCGCTGAATGGCCTTCTTGGGTCTAAATATCATACATCCGTCCATCCTCTCAGAAGACCAGCACATGAGGTGAGGTTCTCTGGAAATTTGCTGCGAGCTTGGGAATGGCAGTGAGTAGGTTACGGCCCTTCCTACTAAACTAGCTACAAAACACTGACCACTTGGTTTAGTCGGGCCGTAGATTATTTGCACAAAAAACCTATCCTAATGAGGCACACTGTGCGAAGACTGAGGAGGATAAATTATGGTACGTAGTAACTCTTAAGAGGAAAGGTGATTGAGGAGCTTTTTGTAAAGTGGAATGGCTATTTGGGGTCTACCAGGAATGAGACATACCTATACCGTGAATGGGCAATGGGGCTTATGTAGATATTGCTGGATTTCTGCAACTTGTCCAATACTGACCTGATTAAGCAGTGTAGAAATACACAAACCTCAGTGTTGCAATATTTTCACAAAGGCATTATTTTCCCATGTATGGTATGGCTGGGTTAAACAGGATTTTGGAAGCATGTGACTGAAGGTGGAAGGTAACAGGTTTATGCAATAAGGAAGTTGCCTATTGCTTTCAAAGTATGTTGCAGATTTCAGGATGCAGGGACATCTACTAGTTGGAAATACTATTTGGTCCTGTCTACTTAAGGAGTGGGCTACCACCATGTAATTTCCTGGAACATATCTAGGAATTGGAGTGATAGTGTGACATACCCACAACAGAATATCCACTGTGTGCGAGCTATCTATCTTACACGTACTTTAGGACAGGTTGCGCTCAAATGCCTGCAGGGCTAGTTGTACCATCCTTAGGTCCATAAAATTTATATGCAGGCCCTCTCTTGTAACCATAAGCCTGAAGTTACCAAAGCCTTCAGGTTCATGAAGAATCCTGTACGATTCTGAAGACAATTTTAGCCGTCATCAATTTTTCAACCACTAAGTTTCTTATGACAAGTATAGTTGTCACTGGAAGATATTTTTTAGAAAAATTGCCTAACATAAATCATAGAAAAGTGTCATCAAACAAAATCTGAATAATGGCATATATTGATGCTTGCTGTTGTCATGGAGACTACTATATATTTTGTGAAAACTTTTTGTTTTAAAAAGAACTAACATAAACTACTATTCTGCTCAGTGAACTTATGCCACTCAAGTATATTTTCCATTTATTTTATGAGCTTTCTATTGTCATATGTAGCTGAAATGGTAATGAATTTCATATCATTGAAGGGCAATTTTTCATACTCTTATACTGTGTAAACAGAAAGAGGATTTATAGACTTTTTTTTTAAAGTAAAATAAATTTTTTCATTGAAGGTAACTTTTAACACGATATTGATGTTTTCTTATTAGGTATTTGGTATTTTTAAACAAGTGATAAATTCAGCTCTTTAGCTTTAAAATGAAACTAAATTCTCTGACACTGCATGAAGTTTAATATTACACACTGCAATTAAAGAAAATTATTGCTGAGTATTTTTTGCTCAATTAACCTTTCCGCTTACAGATAAGAAATATAAACGCCATCCAAATTTAAGTCTTTCGTTTACAGGTGACGTATGCAAAAGTCAAAAAAAGAAAAAAAGATTGCACTAACCAGCAGACAAGATGAGGATAATTTCCAGTGAGTGTTCCTGATGTTTTTTGTACATATGTAACATGATAGCATTGATTTTGTATAGTTTTGGGTTTCTATTCTATAATTACATTATTTATCTTTTTTTTCTGCAAGAGAGAGAGAATATTTTATACATATTATGTAACAGGCATATTTCTTTGTTTTGCAGTTTTCTATTTTTACTCTATAATTGCATTACACACTTCTCTTTTGTCTGTACGTATATGAGAGAGAGAGAGAGAGAGAGAGAGAGAGAGAGAGAGAGAGAGAGAGATAACTATATTATGTATATGTAAAATGTTTGTATATTTTTTTGTATTGCTTCAGGCTTTTATTCTATAATTACATCATTTATCTTTTTTTCTGAGAGAGAGAGAGAGAGAGAGAGAGAGAGAGAGAGAGAGAGAGAGAGAGAGAGAGAGAGAGAGAGAGAGAGAGGAAACACTTGACTGGGTGCCACTTATTTTATGGAAAAAGTTATGTTACTTTCTCATTGATTTTTTCATGATTTCTTGTTGTAATTACAACTTTTGCATTGCAAAGCTACTTAATTTATCTGGGTATATAATGGATTTACAACGATGGCTGTATCACAGTTATTTTTTGGGGCAAATTATTTTTGGAAGAAAGTGCAAAATTTTCATATATAGGGGAACCTTGGTTTTCGTACATAATCCGTTCCAGAACCTCTCACAAAGGTACGAAAACCGAAACAATAATTCCCATAAGGAATAATGTAAATATAATTAATGCATTCCACACCCCCAAAAACATTAACAAAAATACATTTTATCGGGAATGAACACAGTTTTACATACAGAAAACAGTGAGAAATAAATATGAATGAATAATGAAACGAATAATGAACATTTAGCACCACTCTTACCTTTATGAAAGACTCTTGTTATCACATGGAGGACAGAGAGGAGGGGAGAGGGAGGAGGAGAGGTTATTGTTTGGAGGGGGAATCCCACTCCAAAAGGACTTCAGGTATCATGAACTTATCTTTGATTACTTCGCTACATTTTTTAGTGGCACTGTCTGGGGTTACTTCCCCACTTCGTGTTTTAGTGGCACTAGGACCAGCTTGAGAGTTACTGAACCCTGTCACACAATAAAACTATCCAGAGACATTTTTGTTCCCACAATTTACAAACCTTCGGTCCTTCCCAGATGTAAACTTTCCACTTTGCTTCTGGCCGTCTTCCAATGAAGACGTATGTTTGTGAGCTCTTGCTGACTAGCCGTTAATCAACAGTTTCCTGTTGGGATTTTTATTTTGTTATTTTGAATGAATATGTATATACTGTGTTTGATGTTAGTAATTAATTGACTTTGATAATTAATGTACAAACCCACTTTTTGAGATAGCCTTGCTAGCTGCTTTTCTGCTCTGTGTTAAGGGTCGGCGGCAAGGGTGTGCCAACACCCTAATTACATATTTTCCCCCTTTAACGTCAGGGCGAGACTATGTATTCATCCAAAATTTACGTGTGTGCTTTGGAAATTACTGTGGGGAACTTTAGAAGTTTGTCCTTTGTGTTTCTTCTGGTATTTCCTCTTCTCTTTCGTCCTTTTGCTAGCTTATAGGACAAAGATAGAGGAGGGGGCGTGTGGAGTTGGTGTTTGAGGGATCTCTCATTTTGGAGGGCGATGCCTTTGGATTCGAGAGGAGTATCCTTATTTTTTAAAATCATATTTTCTTTCTTTCACAGGCTAACAGTGGTGATAGTTGATTACAGCAGTAGATAGTTGGATATCTCTGTGTTGACTATCCTAATCTTGGAATTGTATATGTAATTCATAGCATGCTGTGATATGGGTCCTCGAGTGTATGTACTGTTCCCCTGCTGGAAATCATATTCATTTGCCACGTTATTGTGGAGTTTCTGTGCGCAGAGAGCAGAGAAGATCTGGAAATGAAATTGGAAAGATGGAGACAAGTACTGGAGGACAGAGGAATGAGAATAAGTAGATCTAAGACAGAATATATGTGTTCCACCACTGAGGGGGATAAGAGAGTTGATAAGTTTAAGTATTTGGGATCTTTTGTTAACGGTGTAGGAAGTATGGAAGAAGAAGTAAAACATCGGGTACAGGCAGGCTGGAACAACTGGAGAGCGGCCTCTGGAGTTCTTTGTGACAAAAGAGTACTGCTGAGGTTAAAAGGAAAATTTCACAAGATGGTGGTAAGAACAGCAATGCTGTAAGGTACGGAAACGGCAAGCATGAGAAAAACAGAGAAGAAGATGGATGTGGCAGAAATGAGAATGCTTAGGTGGATGTCTGGGGTGACAAGAGAGGATAGGATCAGAATTGACTACATAAGGGGGTCGACTAAGGTGGTGGAAGTATCAAAGAAAGTGCAGGAGGGGAGGCTGAGATGGTATGGACACCTGTTGAGGAGAGATGAGGACCATGCTTGGAGACATACTATGGGGATGGAGGTTCAAGGAAGAAGAAGAAGTGGGAGACCAAAGAAGAGATGGAGGGACTGTGTGAGAGGAGACTTACATGATAAGGGAATTGATGAGGCAGAAGTGCAGGATAGAAATAGATGGAAACGGCTCATCTGAAATGGCGACCCCATATAAAAATGAGAACCAGCTGGGAAGAAGAATTGTGGAGTTTCATCACGGTTGCCCTGTGATTATTAACTCTATTTCTGCTCGTAAATGTACCTCATCCTGTAGAAGAAGTCTTGCAGAATTTGGAGAAGTCGAGGAGGAAGAGAGCTCGTCAAGTGTCGTCATCTTCCTGTTCGCAATCATCATATTTTTCTTCATCCTCCTCCCCTTGACTTTTAAGGCTCCCTGCCAAAGAAGGAGAAGGTAATCTCAGCCCCCTAAGAAGTCTCGTCATGGAATTTCTTAGGGTCTGCCTCCTCGAACTGAGGAGGCAGTTGGGTCTTTCACTGGCCCCCTTGTTCCCGCTCCCTTGTTCCTTCAGGAACAGGAACCATCATGCTGTTCCCAGGGTTTAACATGTCGGGAGCCATAGAAGCGCAAACTTCGGTTCGCACTTCTGCTGCTAATCCTAGAGGTTCTGCCCTTAAGACAAGTTACTTGTTGGGCACTCATTCACAAGATTTCCCAAGTGCACATAAATCTATGGATTCGCGTACATCCAGAGTCGACAACGCTGAAGCCACTCACCGTCATGACTCAGGCACGGAGTGGAAGAAAGGAGTAAGTTGCTCAGGTGACTCACTCCTTGCCGGTGATTGCTTGATACCCAGGGTTGATGCGGGACCGTGCTCGCAGTGAGATCGGTAGGGGGTCCTTTTGAGAGGTTTCGGCCTCGATGAGGATTTGAACACATCGGAGGACGGTACCGGCCCTCACCAGTCAGGTGCACACTCAACTCCACCCAGACAATGGTAATATTCACATGACTAACTGATCTCTGTGGCAGCAAAAGTTTCTCCTGCCATGCAGGAGTCTCGTAACCCTCCTCGGGAAAGCGTTTCACCAGGGCGAGAACACTCTCCTAGACTTGCGTCGCAACCATCACTGTAGGTCAGTGTTTCTTAAAGTGTGGTCTGTGGACCCCCAGGGGTCCGTGGAATGTTCCAAGGGGTCCAAAGGATAATTTAGCCATTAGTATCAGATAAATTTTAGACCAAAATGTGGCTCAAAAACATTTGTTGCCAAAATGTCCTAAATTCCTATTTTTGTACCACCAAATCCTCTTGGCTTCTGACAGTGACGCTTGTTACATTAGGATGGGTACAATTTAACAAATTTGTAAAGGCAGTGGTATTTATGATCAGGCAATAATGCACTAACGGATGCCCGGCCGCCAGGATGGGGACCGGTGGGTGGGACTAAGGAGCATCAGGAGAGTCAGGTCAGTTTCTGGCCATGAGAAACCCCCACCTCTCTCTCTCTCTCTCTCTCTCTCTCTCTCTCTCTCTCTCTCTCTCTCTCTCTCTCTCTCTCTCTCTCTCTCTCTCTCTCAAATAATTGAATGAATAAGAATGAAATAAAGACGGACAGGACCGTCGGACTTCCTTCTTACTGCCAAAGAAGAGCTAGATGGTGACACAACACAAACTTTCAAAGCCCATCTGCAAGGCCTTCACTCAAAGTTGGGAAAAAATTTTGAAGAACCAGACCCAAGCTTTGAGTGGATTAGAAATCCATTTGTTACAGATAAAGAGGAGATAAAAAAGATCAGTGTCAACCTGTCATCTAAGGAGGTTGATAATCTTGTCGAGATTGCAACAAATGGGACACTTAAGACTCTATTCATGGAAAGAGGTTTGTCTGATTTTTGGGCTAAAGTCCAGCCAGTTTTTCTACCCTGGTTGATCTTAAAACCACGAAGCGCGACCGAAGCTAAGCAGATTGGAGCCAGATATTCCAAGAGTATATTCCAAGAGTAATGAATCAGCAAAAACAGTGCCATTCGTCGCATTAAGTATGGTTCGAGATGTGAGGAGGAATTGTTGCTGTTAAGTTCACTAAAATTTGTGTGCAAATTTGCAAAATTAATAATGTGAAAGTTATTTTAAGTAAAATGTAAACATTTATTTTCAAGATAAGCCATTAATCAATAATTCAGTAGCAATTTTAGTACTATATATTATACCCTGAAAACACTTTTAAACCCATGAGGGAAATTATCATAATAAGGGGTCTGCTACATGAGTAACTTTAATAGTTCTGCTAGGAAGGTGAGTGAGAGCGTCCAATCTTTCTCACCTATTCCCTCTACAGTCAAACCTCGGTTTTCGTATACCTACCTCTCATTTCGTATGTTTCGGTTTTCGTAGACTTTTTTTACGAAAATTTTGTCGTGGTTATTGTACGTTTCCTTGGTGTTTTAATATACTCGGAAACGCTCCATCCAGGGCCCAATGCGTGACTGGCCCCCGTATGGAGCACCCAAACAAAGCATCCCATCTGTCGTGACCCATTCTATTTTTGTGTTCGTTGTTTTGTGGTTTTTGTGCTTTCTCATTCAAGTGCAACTGCTAAATAAGCCATCATGGAGCCAAAGAAAGTTCCTTGTGTAAAAAAAGGCGAGAAACACAATAGAATTTAAGAAAGAACTCGTAGCAAAGTGTTGGAGGAAGTTGCATGCCGATCTCAGTGAGAAAATGCCTACAACAAGCGCTGCTGTTAGTGAATTTAAAACCAGCAAAGTCTGGTTTGAAAAATTCAGAAAACGAATGGGAATACATAATGTGCCTACTTCAAGGATGAAGGGCATGTTTTCAAAGTGGAATAATGTAAAAACTTTTTATGGAGAATGATCATCCCAAAAAAGAAGTTGCAATCCATGTCTCCAACATGTTTAATGAAAATTTTAAAGAAGCACCAGAAACAAGTGTCTCTGGACAGTTTTGGTGTACAACAGTGGTCCAGAAACTCTCAACCTGGTCCTAGTGCCAGAAAAAACAAAGAGGGGAAGTAACCTCAGATAGTGCCAGTAAAAAAACGAAGAGAAGTAACCCTTAGGTAGGTCCTTGATACCTGAAGTCCTTGTATTTATTTCTTATTGTTTTCTGTATGTTAAACTGTTCATTCCCTATAGGATGTATTTTTAAAAATATTTTTGGTTTTCTGGAATGCATTAATTGTATTTACATTATTTCTTATGGAAATCATTGTTTCGGTTTTCGTGGGATGTTCTGGAACGGATTATGTGCGAAAACCGAGGTTCCACTACTTCATTTGGCTAATTTGGGCGAGGTGAATAGGAGGGATCCTGCAGAGTGCTCTCCATTGGATACAGTGTCGGGAAGGATCTTGGGCTCCCACCGGATGTACGTCCACGTTGTTGAAGAAGGATCTGTCACTGACAGAGAGACCTCTCACCGTCTCGACATCTGGTGTTTAGATTCTTAGGATTCCAACATCTGGAGTCTATGTTTCCCCTGGCTCTGTCCTTTGGACAGATTTCAATTTGCAGTCTCCTGTCGGTTCTTGCATTTTGGGAGCCTTGAGTGCATATTCTGTTGAATTGTACTCTCATTCCAGTCTTAAATGCTCGCATTTAGGACGGGTTTTTATGCCTGTTACTCCTCTATATTTACAAGAGTTGCGGAGGGGCCCCTCCCCGATGATCGTTTGACGAAATTCGGGAGTCTCACCGAGCGCTTAAATTGTTTGGAATTTCTAGCACCCTCCAAGTGTTTTGGTCTTCTATGATCTGCAAACACTCGGGCGAGATGAGAATTCCTGATAATTGTTATTACAATACCCGGAAATTTCGCTGAATGCTCGAATTCCTTGGAATTTATGGCATTCTCAGAGTGTTATGGTTCTCTGTAATTTCCAAACACTCGGGCAAGACAGACATCCCCGTTAGCTGTTATTACGAAAATCTGGAGTCTCGCTAAGCCATTAGATTCCTTGGAATTTCTGGTGTTCTAGAGTGATTTGGTTTTCTGTGATTTCCAAACACTCAGGCAAGAGGTATTCCCGATAATTATTACAATAATCGGGAGTCTTGCCGAGCGCCTGGATCCCTTGGTTTCGCTGGTGCTTGCCGAGTGCTCAGCTTCATCATATTGCCGAGTACCAGGGCGAGACAAGGCTCTCCTGATTATTGTCTTACAATATTCATTCAAATATACCTTAAATTTCTATCCTATTACTATATTAATCTTTGAGATTATAATATTAGTATAATTTCAAAGTCATCTTAAACATTTTACTACTAAAAATATGTACCTACATCCAATAGCACACACACAGAGAGAGAGAGAGAGAGAGAGAGAGAGAGAGAGAGAGAGAGAGAGAGAGAGAGCGAGAGAGAGAGAGAGAGAGAGACCATTGAATGGCAACATCATATATCTGACCATCAAGAGTTGAAATTGTGAGCTATTTCTGAGATAGATAATAATAATGGAGAGAGAGAGAGAGAGAGAGAGAGAGAGAGAGAGAGAGAGAGAAGAGAGAGAATAACTCCTTGACTCCTACTCCCTCCCCTCCTTCCCATCCACCAATAGTAGGAATATCAAACTTTCATTTGCTCCCCGCCCTCCTTTCTCAAAGTGGATAAAAAGCCTGGGAAAGACCGGGAATGACTATTTCTTTTATTAATCTTATTAATATTTGAAAATGATTTATTAGGTAAATCATTTATTTATGCTACAAAAGAAATAAACATACGTAAGTAAGAGAGAGAGAGACAGAGAGAAAAATTGTATTGTTTGGTCTCAATATAAACTTAATATTATTTGAAAATTAGTACTGTTAATTATTATTTCATCATGAAATGTAGTAGTAACCTTAAAAATATATCTAGGCTACATCAACCTCCAAAACTTCCAGCCAAAACAGTTACCGCTATGAAAACGTATCTTTCGGGAAGAGAGAGAGAGAGAGAGAGAGAGAGAGAGAGAGAGAGAGAGAGAGAGAGTTATCCTTATTTAAAAGAGTGAAATGGATAGATTATTGTATTTTTCTTTAAAATACTATCACTCAGCAAAAGAGAGATAGAGAGAGAAATTACATGAACATTTAATGGCAACACAACACAGCAGTTGCTTCCCCCTCCTATCACATTACTTGTTATATTTGACAGCTTTAGTACCTGGAGTTAGAAAGAAAGATGCAGGAGGACTGGGATTTCCTTCATCTTACATAATTTTTTAATTTATAAACTAAAATCCCACTAATTCACTACAGTATTTTCCTTAATGAATCGATATTATTGCTGTTTACATTAATATTAAGATTTGAAAATTAGTAAATCATTTATTTATCTAACAAGAAATATGCATCTCTGTAAGAGAGAGAGAGAGAAAGAGAGAGAGAGAGAATATTGTTATTATTATTATATACTTACCAATACAATATTAATCAATATTGACATTTGAAAATTAGTCATTTTTGTATCATAATATTGCATTAGCCATGAAAATAACAACAAATTGCACTAATTAATGAATATTTATTGTCGGAAAACCCACGAACAGGCAAATTTCCCGTGAATAATGGGTAGATGTCCAAAGAAAAATCTGTGAATAGGTGAGTCCAGCGAAGATTGAGGATGTAAATATGGGGGAAACACTGTAGTTCTTTGTTGATGATTACCACTCTTAATTATGTAATGGTGATCTGCTCAGTTCATTCGACTCAGCTCGACCAGCCAGCCCTGCTGAGCCGAGTCCTTGGCTCTAACAAATGAACTCTCTGCTCTTGATCAGTGTGGTTCCTTGCCATGACATAGCACCCTCCCTTCCCATGTTGCAGCAAGTTTTTCAAGGGGGTCATCGTCTTTTGTCTTCATCATCCCTCTTCAAAGGCTTCCATGGCCTAAGAAGAGAAAGGTATTTTCTCCGCCCCCTAAGAAGTCTTGCCTTGAGACATTTAAGGGTCTGTATCCTTTCCTAGGGGTGGGAGCAATTGGCTGTCTCCTTGGCTCACCTGCTTCTTCCAGAGCGGGAACCTGGATGCTATCCCCGAAATATAGTGACTCAGGAACAGCAGGAGCTCGAACACAGGTTTGTTCTCCTGTCTCTAGCTCCAAGGGCGCTGCTCATGGAACTGGAACTGTGTCAGGTACTCATGTACGAGTCTTTCCAAGTGTACAACCTCCAATGTGGGTTGTACATCCACAGTCAGTGATAGGTAGTCTTCTCTCCATCATGATAGTGACGCAGGGTGAGAGAAGGGACTGAGCTGCGTTGGTGGCTTCGACCCACCCATGAAAGCCAGGAATGGCTATTCTTCAGGTGCCAAGATCGATGTTGCTGTTCCTTGGGACAAGGAGGAGGTCCTCTGTGTAGTCCTCTTCGTGAAGTTTGATCATGGAGAAGATAGATGCGTAGCAAGACATGGCAAGTTCTCGCCAGCTTTTACTGCATTTAACTCCGCTCAACTTTTGCTCACTTTCGTGCAAACAAAATTGTTGTAGGAAATGAAGTTTTCGTTTACAGATTGAGAACATCGCAAGTTCGGAGAAGAGTGGGCAAGAACAGTCAATCCTCCTCTCTTTTTTTCCCTCTACTTCCTGGTTACACCAGAATGAACAAGGAAATAAGAGGAATTCTATAGAGTCTACTCCTCAGAGTTCGAATCCAAGAGACTGTTTTTGGTACAATCTTAGGATCTTACTGAACGTACGTTAATCTGTTCAGGATGGATAGAACCGAGAAGTTTGAATGCCTCTCCAGTGCTACTGTTTTGGGAACAACCAGTTCAGCTTGAACTAGTCTTCTTCGGTCTCCTGTTATCACCGTAGAAGTTTCCCTTCGGGACAACCTCACCTGCACTCTCTTCCTTAGAGAATGAAGGCGGTCTGCTTCCAGTCCTTATTCTTGTTTCTCAAATCAAAAAGAATTAGGCTGGAGCGCAATTTACAGGAACCTATGAATATACTAGTATGTTCTGTTATCAGTTACATCTTCCAAGTAATAGGCACATATCTGTAAGTTAATTCTTCTGGTATGTGACAGAGACAAATGGTACCTTCTCTTAATTAACCTGAAATTCAGGACAGCCTTTCGGGCCTCACAAGAGTTTCCAGTTTTAATTTTGAGATGACTAGTGGTATTTTTTCCCAACAACACCACAGCATTTACATTATCACCGAACAAGAAGGTTTCTTTTCCCTCCCATTTTGGTTAAAATGCAGATGCTTGAGTGTATCTTTTTTGTGCTCAATGGTTCTAGCTGGACACATTCCATCATGGAATGCACTACCAGGCAACTCAGTGTAAGTAGTCGAGCGAGTAGCAGAGTATTGCTCTCTCTTCGAGATTCTGTTCATCTTAGTATCGTTTCTCCTCTGTCAAGGTTTAACTACCAATTCGAATCTCTCTGCCGGATAATCACAGACTAGGCCTCTGGTTGGCTTGGAATTCTCGCATAAGGCCAATGTCTCATGCACCATATTTGCTGTTGCAAGAATTTTCAGACAAAGAGATATCTCATTAGACTCGTTATCATCTTTCTGTTTACCCCACGGTATAACAGAATCTGCAGCCTATTCTTCTTTTCCAGAATGATTTTCTTCAGACAATTTGAATTTTGTCTTCTAATATACATTTTCTAATTCGTAAGGTGTTCAATTATTCTTTGTTCACCCCGAATGAAAATAAATAATGGAAGGCTTCTCCTGTTCCCCACCCGAATAACTCTGCTTCCAGGGTAAATAGAAAATTCCTCCCTGATCCAACCTACAAGAAACGATTCTTCAGTCAGTATCTTCCATGTGTTTTAATTACTGAAAGGCTCTCTGCCCTCATTACAAGCTCCGACTTTTTCCCCAAGCAACAATGAAATAGCTGAGTAACTTTTTCAGTCTTCTGTAAAACACCAGGGATTAGAGCCATTTTCACTGGTTGGTGTCATTGACAGGACTTTTTATATGATCAGAATCGTGAGAGTTTACTTATCTCGATTCAACTGTGAAGACGTTGGTCCATATTCACCTTAGTCATTCACTAAGTAGAATTATTTCTCCTTGGTTGAGATTCTTGGTTGAGATTCAACTACTGATGAGAAAATTCTGTCTTGCCATCACAGGGATCTTGGTTTCTAGAAGGCATTCGACTCTTGTCTAATATGCACATGCCTAGCGAGAATCATCATCTCGTCTCAGCATAGTTGGCGAACAAGATAGACAATTTGGATGGTTGTTCTCAGCATCACCCTTTAAAAGGCAGGTGCCATGCCATGACTATGTCTCGCATGCTTGGCAGCGTAATCATTCAGTATCAGTTGACGACTCCGAATCCTTCATGATCTCCTGCGCTTTGGACTTTGTACTGGTTGATCCAGATCAGTCATTACTTTGTTATTGGTATGTTGCTGTACCTATGAAGGATCAACACCCTTTATTGAGTGTCGAAACCTTTATCCACTGCAGACTTCCAATGCAGAACTGGTCCACAACTGGTCTTCTAAGCCAGGAGGATGCACAGGAGCAGTGTCTATTACCTGGAGGCACTTGAGGGGCAACTGATTATCCTGGAGTTATTTTTTTTTTTTACCAAAGGGCCAGACACTTAATTGACCCACTCAATGAAAATTTGCCTCATGACCCATGCCTTTTTGTTTGCCCTCCACATTGTTTTTATGAAACTCGGGGAGTTTCAGAGTGATACACCATCAATGGCTTCACTTTGTAATCCCCACTGGCATTTCCACAGAACAAGAGAGTTAGCCTGTCCTTCACAGGCTTGTGCCCTGGCAATAAACTTTCCTCCTGCGTGATATAGGTCCTTTTTGGCATTTTCTTTAAAAACAGGCCTGTTTCATCACAATTGAAGACCTGTTGAAGAATGAATCCTTCAGCCTAAAGATATTCCTTGAATTTCTGAACGAATTCTTCAGCGGCACGTTTGTCGGAACTCGCAGCCTCCCCATGCTGTACGACACTATGTATCCCCGTATGCTTTTTTAATTTTTCAAACCAGCCTCTGATGGCCTTGAAATCACTAATAGCAGCACTTGTTGTTGACATTTCCTTACTTAGATCAGCATACAACACCCTAGCCTTTTAAAGAATGATCGCTTCAGACTCATGATCCCCCACTGATTGTTTTTCATTTATCCACACTAACAAATGCTTTTTTACATCTTCCACTAGTTGCGATCTCTGTTTTGGTAATGAAAGGACCCCTTTTGCAATATCAACTGCCTTAATTTCATTTTTGTTTGCTTGGATAGAGCTGACTGTTGCCTCTGACTTGCCATACAGCCTAGCGAGATTACCAACACATGCACCGCTTTCATACTTTGCTGCATGTTCTTTCTTGAAACCTATAGTATTTCTTTGGCCCCTGATGGCTTGTTTGCAATCAGCTTTCACTGGGGGGGGGGGCCCAAAAAATAGCCGCAAAACAAAACCAGCAGACATGTGGTGATGCAGACTGCACATGAGGTGATGTTCATTCAGTAAGCAACAAAGACAGAATGGATCACAAAAAAAGATGGAATGCTTTGTTTGGGCACTCAGTACGAGACCCAGTCACGTGGTGGGCCCTGGAAGGAGTGTTTCCGAGTTTTCGAAATCTGAGGAAACGTTCGAAACCCGAGACAAAATTTCATCGGAAAAACTCTACGAAAACCGAACAAAAACCGAGGTTCCTCTGTATCTTGTAATTTCTGCTCATTATTTCACCGTCGTAAGTTATTTGGGGGTATGTTTTATACCATTGTATAAAACAATCATTAAACAAAATTGAGCAGTCTTCATTGAAAACTGTCAGAGCTGAGCATCTTTGAACTGTGTGCAGACAATTCGTCAACGGACAATTGGCCGACAGGCAATTCACAGACAGGACAGTTCGTTGATAGAATAATTGTTCGATAAGACAAATGGTTGATACATGATTGAAATAAATAAGGGAGTATTTTCTTTAAACAAGAAAGAGGAAATAAAATACAAATAAAAATAAAAAACCTTAATAGAAATACAAAAAAAGGACTTTATGTAAATATTACATTCGTTACATAAAGTAATAAAACGAAAAATATAATACCAAATTATTTATTAAAAGATAGGACCAGCCTACTAGAAACTTAAATTAATTTTATCCATATATCCCATTCGTCATGTAATGGATTATTTTTGTTTAGAATAAGTAAGAAAAAGTGTTTATTGCGAGAAATTAGAAACAACCTTTTAAAAACCCTTAAAAATTAGATGAACGACTTATTTATAAAAAGAGATAAGCACAGCCTAGTAAAAACTCTCACATACAATTATGTGCTCAAGCCCTATAAAATTGTTTAGTCTTTCCTTAAGGAGAATTTATTTTTTGTTTTCCCTTGACACATCAACCCCTAATAATGTCTGTTCTATTATCATTTCGGTGCCTGACTGTTCAACCCTAAGCCTCTGAATTAATTTGGATAGGTTAGGGTGATGGACATTGACTCTTTGGCTGAATGCGTATTGTCACCCTTCAAGAGAGTTGTTTGTTTTCGGGAGGTCATTGAGAACTCGATAGTGGCAAGACCATAACGAAATGTCGAATATTGGGCGTCTACTTCTACCACGTTGCATGATTACTACCATAGTACACTCAAATAAGACAGGAAGTCCTCCAAAATTTCATCTGTTTGTGTTTGTGCGTTTAAAGAATGAAGAAATTGTTCAAACTTGTCCCACTTTTGTAAACACTGACCAAAGTTAAAAGAAAAAAAAAAACCACTAACGTACACAAGAACGTGGGGAACATTCTTTATGATGCTGTTTATAGCGGCTTTCTCAAAACCAACTTTCATAGGTGCACATTTAAATTCCCTCCTTCTTTAATGAATTTAAATATTAAATCACAATTTCCTTCACGTTTACTGTTGGTTACACAAGACAGTCATGGCACTGTTTTATTTTGACAAATGAGTGCATGGATCGTGGATAGCTGCTTACCCAAAGGTGCAGAGTCAAAAGTCCGGTACAAAACCACTCAGTTTTCTTGGATAAAATTTCCAAGTTTTTCAATTTTCTTAATATAGATACCTCTTCATTTTCAGAATGTAAAAAATCATCACCTCTTGGAGTAATACTTATATAACTCTTCATTAATTGCTGGTCTTTTTCGTTGCACCATTCGCTTGAGAGATTTCTTCTTCGGTAAAGCTCCAGCAATGTTCAAGGGGATATTGGAAGTTACAGTATCAATTATAGAGCTTGGCAATTTTCAGATCGTCCAGCAAGAAGCTTTATCTCTAACTTTTACAACTCGATTTTCAAGTCTTGCGTTGCAGAGTTTACGATTTGCGCTTCTCCAATAAGTCTTTGATTCATTGGTTTTGTTAATAATATAGGCATATCCCTCGAACAGAAGTGTTTTTGCCTCCTTGTTGTTTTGACAAACCCCATGATTGACACTGGAGGGCTTTGGAAAAATAAATCTAATAGAAGCAGGATGAGAGTTTGGTCTTGAAATTCATTTTAAAATAAGTTGTTTAGTAAACCGATCTTAATGATAAGTAGTTTAGTCTAACAATTTGAGAAATAAGTAATAAAGTCTAAAAGTTTTACTAAAAAGTAATTTAGTATAACGATTTAGAACGTCCTACCAGGTTCCCTCTCGACCATTTGTCGTACCGACCAATTATCCTATTGGCCAATTATCCTGTCTGTGAATTGTCTGTCGACCAATTGTTTTTCGGCCTATTGTACAGCACCATAAGGTGTAAAAACTTTTGAGCACATTGCGTGGGTGACTAGCACGTTTACCAAAAATATGATGCTGCTTTGTCATTCATTTTTTAATACGTTCCTTTTCATAATTACAGCATTTTTACAATTACCACTGTGTCACTGCCACTGCCCACGCATGTAATTGTTTATAAGTCATAAGCAAAAGGGATTTTGACCCTCCAAATCCTCGAAGGGTTAGTAGATCTAGGACGAAGGAGTCAGGGGAACCCTGACTTGAAGGTTCTGTTCTCTGGCTACCAAGACAGGTCTCTAAGGAACTTAACAGAGGGTAATACACGATCTTGGACAGAGTAGAAACTGGTGAATGATTGAAGAATACTGATAGTTAAGATAAAATGTGGGCAAATAAACATGAACATTTCAGCATGTTATGTAGCATTAAAAGATGCTAATGAAGGAATGAAGGCTGATTATTAGAAACCGTGCAAAATGAAATTAATGGCATGCTAACTAGAGAGATATTGGGGTAGCAGTAGGTGACTGTCATGAAAAAAAGCTCAGTGCAATGATGAAGTGGAGTTTCGGGAACACAGACTGGGAGAATTGAATGAAAATAGAACTCGGTGGGTTAGTTTTGCTTGGCCAATAACTTAGTTCACTGGAGGAACATTTTATTGTATACATTATTATTATTATTATTATTATTATTATTATTATTATTATTATTATTATTATTATTATTATTCAGGAGATGAAACCTGTTAATATGGAACAAGCACACAGGGCCATTGACTTGAATTTCAAGCTTTCAAAGAATATAGTGTTCATTAGGAAGAAGAGGAAATACATCAGGAAGAGATCCTGCTTATTAGAGAAGAAAAAATAAATAAATTAGTAAATAAATAAAAATATATTAAAATGCAGGATAATAGTAGTATTAGGGTAATAATGCATTGCATCTTCACTTGAACTTCTGAAGCTCCAATGCACGATATTCTCTGGGAGCTGCTCCACAGTCTAACGGTGTCAAAAATCAAGGCCCTCCGGAACTGAGAAGTTCGACAGTGAGGCACATTTACTGCAGACTGTTGGTGCTGTTCAGAGAACCTGGTTGCGCTCGGCTGGTAAAGGGGATCAGAAATCAATTGTGAATGTGAAAGATCTCTGTTGAAATACAACTTATGAAAGACAAACAAGAGACCGCAATCGATGGTCATAACTGCGACTAGTAGGAAACAAATCTATCACCATAAACATAAGTTGACCACACTTGGATATCACTCGTTGCAATTAATACTGTCAGACTGATCATATAGCTATAAACGATTCTTTGATGCTGTCAGACTGATCATATAGCTATAAACGATTCTTTGATGGATGTTCAGGCACAGAAGGATGCTGATGTAGGAAGTGACCAAATTTTAATTGTTGGAGACAGGTTAATAATATTTGAGGCGATACAGAAAGTTACTTGAGCCTATATGAAAAAACTTAGACATGAACAGAAAAAATTGTTTTTCCACTGTTGAAATATTAGGTGAAGTGGATGACATCAATAAAATGTGGGAATGTATTAGAGAAACCCCAGGTAAATAAAAATTAGAACAAAGTAAATAAAAATTAGAACAAATATATGTTAAAAGCTAGTAGATATCAGATTAGATCCGGGGTTTCATTGGAGAAAGAAATAAAGCGGAGCCTAAAAGATGATTATTTGAACTAAAGTGAAGACTGCTTAGTTAAAAGAAAGATTAATAAAGTGTCATAACTTTGAGAGTGAGGTCAGATGCTTTGTGACACGTGACCAGAAACAGTGCGTAACTTGGAAGATCGATGTGGAAAGAAATTCTTGAGAGGGACGGATGCCAGAACGCAGAAAGGCTTTTCATTTGTGAGATAGATTTCAGGAATGGATAAATGACAAAGCTATGACATTGCGGAATCTTAATAGTAAACTCATTGCATCAGAAAAGAAAATATTTGAATGGCAGAAGAACACTTTAAAATTGACTATAAATAAAGATCATTTCGAAGGAAGGTGCTAGTTTTTGTTCCACTACCAGATGGACAACTGGCCATAGATAAGAATTTCAAGAATTTTAAAATACCTAACCATGATGGAATCATAGCAGAAATTTTGAGAATTAGAATAATTATGAAATGTTCAGAGGGGGGAGAGTTGAGAAACTGTAGACATTGGATATGTATTGCCCCTACAAAAATTGTGGCTAACATACTCTGTTTACTCTTTCTGAATAGAATTCAAAAGGCTCTTGATTGTTCGATTGAAGACTAAGTGATGAACAAGTAAGCTTCAGGGAGGTAGAGGAAAGTGACCAAATTTCTGTGCTGAGACATGCCAGCCTCTTATCATGGCTCTCATTGATTTTGACAAAACTTTTGATTTGTCAGCCGAGTAGCCTAATGCTTTGGAAGATCAGAGACGTTATAGCATGCCAAGAAATCTCCTTGATAGAGCAATGCATCAAGATATGAATTGAATTGTTGTGTGAATTTGGATGAGCAGCTGCCCTCTGAAGCTGTCAATTGTCCCCAAACGTGGTTAGTGCTGTCAGTGCATCTCATACAAAGCACACTGTAGGCATTACATAAGGTTCTTTGCAGCCTCCCATCGGCCCCCATCTGCAGTCCCTTTCATTCGTTTTACTGTACCTCCATTCATATTCTCTTGTTCTGTCTTGCTACCCACCCTCTCCTAACAGTTGTTTCATGGTGCAACTGCGAGGTTTCCTTCCTTTTACACTTCTTAAACCTTTCTACTTTCGATTTCCCTTTCAGCATTGTATGACCTCATAGGTCCCCGCGCAGGCCTGGTCTTTGGAAATTATTATATGATATCCCTAAATTATAATTATATATATATATATATATATAGATATTTATATATATATATTATATCCATCTAATCCCAAGTGTGTATTGCAGTGCAATGTATTTCCTCTTATTTTTGCAATGCCGTTAGATATTATTATGTGCACGATAATTGAAGAAAAAAAAAAGAGAGGTATCCGAATTGGCCGATGAAGAGAAGGTTACCTGCCAGATCCTAATTGTGCAGACAGAGAAGTGTTGCTGAGCAGAAGTGTACTACAAGGTTTGCAGCAGTTATTAAAAAAAATCAGTGTTACTAACGGAACGTGCTGGAGCAGAAACAGAACATTGAGGAGTCAACCTATCATAGACTGCCACGTTTAGGTGCTGGACACAGTTAGGAGGTGATCGCTTGAAAATGAATTTGCTGAAAGAAGAAGCCAAATCGAGCCACCAAAGATACATTGCCCGTCGTGGGAGGCGTTGGTCAGATGCAGGACCCTCTCATTGGGTCCCGGTTAGATGTACGTAACTTATAGCCACCCGTGTGACCTTCGGCAGTCCCTGACGGAGTCCATTTAACTTCATGAACGTCGGTGATCATTGTCTTTCTGTGGTCACTTTGCTAAGTTAAATCGTTCATCCCCTATACTTAGTTTGTTGTGCCGTAAAGTCTTTATTCTTGTAACACATTGTCCCTTTTTCTTTTGCCTGGCATAAAAAGAATGTACCAAGAATGTAAAAGTGATATGTAGTGTATCAGAAGTAGCTGTCAGATTGCTACATTAGATATCTATTTGAGACACATGAAAGATAAAGGGGAGTTTCCGTCTCTCCTTAAACATCACCCTGATAGAAAAAGTGTTCATTGAGATTATAACTTGATTTAGATACAAAATATATTGAAGACGTTTGTCGCAGCAGAAATGAATGAATTCTTCTTGGTATTCCGAGACGAGACATGATGGCCTTCGATCGAGTGTGTCACTAAAGGCCGTCACTTTGACCCTTGCTTAAAAAAATTAAAAAGGTAAATAAATAAAACCAACGCCCGATTTTGTAAAATCAATACCTGCAAAATTGCCCGTCCCATTTGCATATTTGTGAGGACCTCAAGATTATTGAAGTTGGACGTTAATTAGTACTCATTATTATTACAAAAGATGAATTTGATGTCTTCCCTATCACCACCAATGGCGAAAGCAACATTAATTAAGGTGATGTTTGATTCACACTGTGACAATGATTCGCTCCCTTGGTGACAAGGAAAGTTGCTTGCGTTGGAAATAGGAAATCACTTATCCATTTTCTGTCGGTCACGTGTGCAAGTGGCTTCTCACTCGAGTTGTGCACATCGCAATTTATTGATTGATTTATTTATTTTTTACCTATAAGATCTCTGTCTGGTGTTCTATACTGACGTAGGCCAATTTACCTGTTTTGTCAAGTTATAAATCTTCGTAAGTTTGAAAGTGTGGAGTTTCTGTTTTATTTCGCAGTCCATTTCACTTGTTAAAAAGTTACTGTTGACGACTTATTGCTTGCATGAGGCTTCACATTCGTGAAATATCTTTTGTTTGTTATATTACAATTATTTCATTTCTGTGAATATTGTGGATCTTCAAAATACAGCGACGATTCTTGTTTTTGCTTGAATGACCATTTTACGTTTTGTGTTGTACCAATCCATTTTTGGACTTAGTAATTGTAATTGTACATGCATTATTCTGCAAGCCAACCTCATCACTTCATTTTATTTTCAAGGTCATGGGACATTTTGTATATCCAAATGAAAATAATAGTAATAACGCATGGACACCATGTTATTATTGGCTCCCTCAAATGAATCAATTACTCTGAAAATCGGTTGATAGAAAATGCAGCGTTTTGTTTTTGTTCCCGTGGCCCTCCCACCCTCCACAAGGGAACATGCAGAACTCGTCTAAAGGTGCCAACTACAGTATTTTGGAGACATGCCTCCAGAAGCGATTGAAATATTCCTGATGGTTTAATGAGTCATCTCTGAGTTTTAATATAACAAGGATTCGTGATTGTTATTGATAGTGCAGATGTCAAATTATTATCTCGAATATGCTTTCATTGCTGCTTCACTTTAATTATAATGTTTTGCCCAAAGCCTCGTGAGACTTGCATAATGCCACCGCTCAGAGGATGGCAACAACTTGAACACCTGATTCATGCATAATGTGAATGTCAGCAAGAATAGCACGTATTTACAAAATATAAAGTGCGTTCTGTCGCACAGCACAGTTTGCATTCGGATGAACACTACAGTTTTATCTATTTTTTTTAAAGCATAGTAAATAGCCAGTGTTTTGTTACGAGAGCAATCCGTGTTCAGGCTAGAATCAGGTAATTTAGAATTTACGAGACGAGACCCGTTAGCTACCTTGGAGAGTCTTCCACTGTAAATAAGTTACAAATTTGCTAAAATGGTGAGTATACATCGACGGGGCCATGTCCTTCCCCATTCCCATGCTAGTCCATGTTGCGAGTTGCCAGGAAATCATTCTGTAAATTGAGTTGATTGTATCAGAGAATGCCACACCGCCAGCAGTTGACGACGCGCCATGGTTCTTTAATGGGGGAATGAGAAATTGATGTCGATCAGTACTGTACCAGAGAAAAGTTAATGTAAAGCAAAGGGTGATAATTTGTATGTGTGTGTGTGTGTGTGTGTGTGCATTTTACCCACTCGTTATGTTTACCTGACGTGATGTGATATTAATGTAGATTAACTTAAATATGGTTGTGCATTATTCCTTTTGAATATATCCCTAAATTACTCTCTCTCTCTCTCTCTCTCTCCTCTCTTCTGTCGTCTCTCTCCTTTCTCCTCTCTCTGTCTTCTCTCTCTCTCTCTCTCCCCTGAAGGCACAAGGAAACTAGCGAACTAATTGATTGTAAACTTACGAGAAATTGAAAGGGAAGTTCAACAGGGGCGTAGCCAGGAGTTTCTCAAGGGGCGGCTGAGTGGCAAATAGTAAGGACTAGATGCGAGGGTCTAGAAAAGTGGTAAATAAGTCTTAAATTATATATATGTATGTTACAGTGAGTGTTTGTACGTGCTTGTAGAATAAACATGAATTTTAGTGCCCCAATTGATCGAGTTTCTCTCTCTCTCTCTCTCTCTCTCTCTCTCTCTCTCTCTCTCTCTCTCTCTCTCTCTCCGTGTTTGCGTATTTTATAAATCACGTTTGAACTCCAATATGCTTAACATCGTGTTGCACAGACGTCCCTCCAGAGTGAACCCAACAAAAGGTATTTAGGTATTTGGAGAAATTCTCTGGGAGTCTCCACATCAGTTCATAAAATGTCGTTTATGAATGACATGCAAACGCAGTCAGATATTCTGTTTTAGAGATAAATTACGGTTATCTGAAATGACGATACACTACAGTGATAAATAAAGACGTTTGATAAATAAATGATAAGTAAATATGTATTGACGAGTCAGCCACACGAAGTTTATGCGTGCGCCGCATGAGTCAAAAACTCAACGTAATTATGAGAATCGATGTGGGTACTGAGAAGAGCCTCAACGCATTAGCGAGAGAATTCGTTTTCTCTGTTTGTGACCGCGTCTTCCACCGAGCGCTTCCACTCACGATGATTAGGTCAACAGTCCAAGTGCCATTCTGCTTCCTGTGCGTTTTCCTCAGTGCAAATAAAAACACAATTGTGCGCGGCAAAGAAAGAGAGAGATAGATAGTAGTCTTTACAGAGGCTGAGGATAAGAAGGTGGTTATGATAAACAATGCCGAGCAAGCAAAATATATCTCATGCTAGACAAAGCATTACTGAATCACTTTTAAATGTAAATAATTGCTCATGCGAGTCATGCCTGATGAATTCATCTTTAGGACAGTCAGACTAAAAATGAGCCTCAAGTTCTCTTTAAAGCAAGAAAAAGCGTGCATTTGAATATGCATTGCGTTTTCGTTCACATTCTCCACGAAAAAATCGATTAATTTATGACAATTCCACGAAAAACTGGTCCAATTACTCATTGTCAGTTGTGGGGGGCAATTGCCCAAGGACCCTTCCCTCCGCACTGGTCTGCGCTTTGCGAGCAAGACTAATGGACAGACGGTAGATGTCACTTAGCTTCTTTATTTATTTCATGTATTCTTTTAAGATCTTTTTCCGAAGCGTCAATGGCTTAAGTAACTGGAGTGAGCTCCTATAGTCAGGTCCTGCTGTTTACTCGTGCTATGGGGCTGTTGCTATCCCTAATGGTCAGGTACAATGTATTCATTAGTATTCAGCTTTCGTTATTCAATGGAGAATTCATATTGAGACGGTAGTTATTATTCAAGGTGACACTGACAAGCAGTCTTCTCTGCTGATGCACTGCCTCTTTTAGACCTCAAGTGATAATGACTCATTTCAAGGAAGTTGCGAATGTGATTCTTAACGAAACTTGAAACATCGAGAGGTTATTTTCATTTTTTAATATTGCACGGTCAAGCTACAGGTCATCACATCTCATTTTCTTCCAAAGGGAGACCAAGAACATTGCACCGGTTGCGTGATTTGATGTTTCGTCATCTCAGAATGTCTAATCTTGCCATTTTCTCTGCTTCTAGCCTCATTTCTTCAGATAGGTAACTCTGTCGATTTCATCCGAAATAATCCCTGTTATTTCCTATTACCTTGTTGCGTGACTTTAATACCATAGGTTTTCCTGATAAAAAAAAAATTATGGCATCCCAGAGTTACACATCCGTTTGTGGGCATCTTGTGTAATGTACCACCACTTGAATTCTTGCATAATGGTTATGGCCTTTGTTCAGGTATCTGTGACTTTAACTTCCCGGTTTGGACGGAATTACTGTTTTCATCGTTATCACCATTTCCCCCAAGTAAGCTTCGATATTCGTGACAATTGGCTTAAGGATAGGAGTAGTACAAAGCTCCAGAGCTCCCCCTGCGTCACTGAAGAGCCTCTTATATAAGAGAAATAAGTTAAATGACAAGATATATTTGTAAGACACGATTCTTCGATGCTGGTTAATTCCCATTAGATATTTGACTGACCTCACTCTGCACATCGGGCTCATTCTTGGGGTATTGTGCCTCCAACATTAACCTGTTTCGCGTGGTTCATAGGATATAGGGCTTTACAAAACTAACATTGGCATTTGAAAGACTTTGGCCTTAGAGGATGATAGGACATACGGAGCGCTAAACATACAGACAAGTTAATTACGTAGCTACACTTACACTTTATTCTGTTAACACCTGCAACTTTCACCATTATCACATTTGTTAAGTGCGCCCCGAGCTGAATGCTGCATTGCAACCAGGTCAGGAAATGGCGTCTGTTTAATCGTTTGATTACCGTTATACCTTTATATTACTAGTATTATTTATTTGTAAAAATTACAGATACAAATTTGTCGAAAACAGTTTGTAGGGCAGTGTTATCTAAACTGCCTTGAAATTCTAAAATGTTTCGTAAGTGCTAACAGTAGTAGCAATGGTGGTCAAGGTTCCTATTTAAAGGATCTTGGTAGCTGTATCAATTATTGTACTTTTCGCAGCAGTAATAAAGTAGATTATATTTACTGTCGCCTTTTGTCATCATTATTATTGGTGTTATAATCGCTGACTAAAAAAATATTTGTGTTGCATAAGAGATTCTTGGCAATTCTAACCATTGTTGCTGTAAATGCAGTTGATGGCTTCTGCTTTCCCCCTTTTCGCAAGTATTATTGTTAAGTAGGGAATAAGTAGTAAACAAAGGTCAAATATTGTCACGGTATTGTTACTGACAATATATAAGTAAAATACAATACACATTATTTTAGGTTTTTGGTAATTGTTGATTTTTAAATTTGTTTAACTTTGCCTTTATTTTAGGTTGATTGTTATTCTAACGTTACCATCGTTATCAAAAGAGGGTACAGTCTTTCCTGTAGTTGTTATATTTGGTTAACAAGGATTCTGGAGAAGCACCAAACTAACATTAGAGTGCTGCTCTGTATTCTGTCTTTCACCTTGGAATGTGTAAGATACGTCATCATGTTTCACATCGGCTCTGATTCATTCGCAGGTGAGACTCTCACGAGAATATCGCTCGGTTACAACGCGCGACAGCGTCACTGAGGAGGATATTATTCTGTAGCGTCACTTTGTTCTCTGACTTCACGATGGGAACCGATGACTCATCCCTGTGGTACTACTACCTGCTGCTGTTAGATAACTTATCTTGATAGCTCAATTAATCTCCGATGTGTGGTTTAGGAGAGCATAGAATATAACTGGCTAAGGTACCTGTACATGGGTAAAGGTCCCATTTTGTCCAGAATTGGCGGAAGCGCTTTCGTTGAACTGATCCATGTTTCTGAAGCTATTGAATCATCAAGAGCGAGCAATTAAGACATGATTCCCTTATCTTGACAAGTATTGTTATCAGGTTTATTCTTTTAATCGTTGCCTTACTGTATAGGTAGTTGTTCGTGTTGTTAATTTTACGTATTACTACTTTCTTTTCGGTGCTGTCACATGGAGAAATGAAAATTATGTCTTATTGTGAGTGTTTTTGTCAAGATCAAACTTAATAACTAACTGCGCCAGGTGCCTGGTTCCTGAGCACTCACTACACAAACGCCGGTGCGGCCACACTTGTTTACTTTAGTACTATTTTTTTTAGTTTAACTTTGGTTTATGCTACTTCAAAATGTTTATTTTAATTCATGTCTATTATCCTTTTCTTTTCTACAAGAATAGTAACCCCGAAAAATGAAAGATGTTTCTAAATTAGATATAACACAATTTTCTACTTTACTTTTAACCCAACCCCCTTTCATTTCTTCTTCTTCATAACTGAGGTAGAGCCGGGCCATTTAGCTTTGACATCCATTGCTTTCCAGATTAAGAACATTCTTAATATTGAGGGCTATCCATATATATTCCCCTAATTTTCTGTTAGGGAATTTCAGTGTGTCTGAATTTATGTCCTGATTTGTTTTTTGAATTGATTTACACATGAATAAATGTTCGGTGGTGTCCTCCTCCACTCTGCATATATCACAAACATCATCCTTAAATTTACCCCGGAAGTTAGCCTTTAAATATTCAGTCTGGCTTTCATTATGATACAGACGGCCTTTGTTTCCAGCTCCCTTGTGTATACTTTTTTCCCCGAAGTTACGTATGAACCTCAGCTTCTTCATTTCTTTCCTCTTTTCTTTCAAAGTCTCGGATGTCTTGATTAATTCTCATCTTTATATCCGTTTTCAGTGCCTTTTTGATTAATTCTCATCTTTATATCCTTTTTTCAGTGCCTTTTTGGCATATTCTTTCATTCCATTAATTTCTACATTACATTTGGTATATATGTTCACAAAGCTTTCTGTCCAACATTGTCCATAAGGACTCTTAATTTATCTTCTTCTATCCTTCTTCATCTGCTTATTCTTCGGATTTTGAGTTTGATTAAGTACGAAGATCTCGATGAAAGTGCATCGAAATTTGGAACAGAGTAGGTCATGATGGGAAAACGAAAGTTTCTAATCGCTACCTGTATGAATGCAGACCTCCTATAGAAAAGCAAGTCATTAAAAAGAAATTTAAAAAAAAATAAACTTTAACCACTCGGTCAGCGAAGTCTTCTGGTTATTGGCACTTGGCTCTTCGCCTTGGATTGGTTTATCTATATATATATATTATATATATATATTTATATATATATATATATATATATATATTATATTATATATAATATATTATGTATACATATATTGTGTGGTTTATATATATTATATAGATATATTATAGTATATATATAATATATATATAATATATATCTATTATATATTGTAGGAAGCCCCACCTGAAATTTGGGAAAAATTGAAAGTTTTTTATTTAAGCTTTCGGAGAGTACATTCTCTCCCTCTTTTTTTTTTTTCTTTCTGAAAGAGGGAGAGAATGTACTCTCCGAAAGCTTAAATAAAAAACTTTAAATTTTATCCAAATTGATATATATATATATATATATATATATATATATATATATATATATATATATATATATATATATATATATAACGTAATTTCATAGTTGTTATATTTTGCCCTCAGTGAATGTCCGGAAAATGATATTTTTTGTAAATTTATCAGAATTACTTCAGCGCATCTCAGTTTTTCTCTTTTTACCATTTTTTTTTCTTCTCTCAACCTTGCTAGGTTGGGATCTCTTAAGTTTGGAACCTGCCTCCGTTAGGATCTGACCTCCGCAACCCGTTTTCTTGCAGATACGGAGATAAATGCAGATTCATACACAAAATGAATAAATATGAAGACGGTAGATCAAATATATTTAAAAAGTTGGATATTTTAATGTCAGAATTCCTGGAAATGAAGAAAAGAACAACATACCAGAACAGGAAAGAGACATGGGAAAATCCTTATTATTACCCATATGAAATGATGGGAATAACACGTAAACCATCATAGTGATGAATGCGCAGAGTTTAGTTACGAGTAACTCCAAAAGAAAAATAGAGTTCCTAGAAGAACTAACTCAAAATGAAAAAAATAGATATAATGAATATAAGTTAATCCTGGTATTCCCAAGAGACTGGTAATGATGATCAGATAAAGGGGTTCCAAACTTATAACTCAGATAGAAAAAATAGGAATCAATGGGGAACCGCGATATATGGGAGAGACAAAAATCAAGGAAAAATGAGAAATATAGTAACTCAGATTGTGAATTAATAGAATTAATAGCGGTAGAATTTGAATCTGAAAAATTAGTCAATATTGTAATATATAGACCCCCTAATACTAAAGAGTTTGACACAGTAATAGAAAAATTGGTTGATATATGTAGAAATCACAGACTGGAATATACTCCCATCCGGAGACTAACTTTCCTTTCGTAGATTGGAAAGAAAGAATAGGAGATTGTGGTTGTATTTATATATATAAAAAAGAGAGTAATAGTAGTGCACAGAGGATAAGAGGCAGTTCAAAAAGCTACTAGATATGCTACTAGAACACAACGTTCAACAAATAAATCACCTGCCAACAAGAAAGGATAATACTTTAGACCTAGTATTTGTGAATGAGGTAAATAATGTTAAAGAAATAATAATGTATAGTACGAGTATTTCAAACCATAATGTCATAGACTTAACAGTCCATTCCAAAGCAAGTGGAAAGAGATAAACAAGAGATGAAAAGTGGGAAGGATATGTAAAATAAATTTCTATAAGAATATAAAATGGTCAGAAATAAATGAAGAATGAAACAGTTTGGGAAAACATATTCGTAAGCGATGATATACAGGTAAATATGGGTATATTATATAAAATATTAGAGAAAATAGTGGATAAGTATATACCAAAGAAGAAAAGTAAACATCAGTCATGCATACCAAGAGACAGGATCTTGTTCCAGAAAATCAGAAAGTGGAAAAAAAACTCTTGCAAAAGAAAAGAATGTATGGAAAGTGATGGAACTAAAAAGTAAGATAGAAAATGTAGAACAAAAGATTACAATCAAAAGAAAATGAAAAACGGGACTTAGAAGAAAAGGCCCAAGAAAATATCAATCAAAACCCAAAACTATTGTAGTCATATGCGAAAAAGATGAATAAAAGAAGAGTAGAAATAGGCCATCTAAGAAATGAATTGAGACTAACGAATGAAAAAAAGGAAATATGCAATATATTAGCAGAA
Source organism: Macrobrachium nipponense (assembly GCF_015104395.2). NCBI lineage: Eukaryota > Metazoa > Arthropoda > Malacostraca > Decapoda > Palaemonidae > Macrobrachium > Macrobrachium nipponense. The sequence continues at coordinate 41,332,378 of NC_061108.1, forward strand.
AGATATAAGAGAGAATTTACCCCTAGAATTGAAAACGAAGATAATGATACAGAAATAAGAAATGAAAATAGTGAATATTTAACGGACATAGATATTAATGAAGCCGATATTGTGCAGGCTATTAATGAAATTAAAAATGGATCAGCAGCCGGACTAGATGGTGTCCCTGCCATTTTGTTAAAGAAAGTAGCTCATTCTGTTGCAAAGCTGTTCGCAATATTATTAAGGCAAAGTGTATATAAGGTAAGATTTATGATGAACATAAATTAGTGGATCAAGGCTAGAGGCAAGTAATTATAGGCCTGTGAGTCTAAGATCACATATTATGAAAATGTATGAAAGGGTAATGAAGAAAAATATTATGAAACATTTAATGAAAAATAATTTGTTTAATATAGGACCACATGGTTTTGTACCCAGAAAAAATACACAAACCCAACTGTTAGTCCACAGCGAGAACATATATAAAATATGATAAACAGAAAAGAAACAGATGTGGTTTGCCTAGACTTTGCAAAAGCTTTTGATAAGGTGGACCATAATATATTAGCGAAGAAAATTACAAAACATAATATAGTGGACAAAGTAGGACGAAGGATAAAAGAATTTTTACAAAACAGAAAACAAATAGTGACTACAAACGATGAGAAATCGGATGAAGCTAAGGTAATATCCGGTGTGCTTACAATGTACACTGTTAGCTGCATAGCTTTTTGTTGTTATGATTGCAGACATAGACAGTAAGGTTAAGGACTCGGTAGTCAGCAGTTTCACTGATGACACAAGAATAAGTAGAGAAATTACCTGTGATGAAGATAGGAACTCGCTACAAAGAGACCTAAATAAAATATATGAATGGGCAGAGGTAAAAAGGATGGTAATTAACTCTGATAAATTTGAATCAATAAATTATGGAGATAAAGAAGAATGCTATATGCGTATAGGGGACCTAATAACAAAACAATCACAAATAAGGAAGCAGTTAAAGACCTTGGTGTGATGTTGAATAGGAACATGTTATGCAACTATCAAATAGCTATATTATTGGCAATATGCAAAGCAAAAATGGGAATGTAGTTACGGTATTTCAAAACAAGAAAAGCCGAACACATGAATATTGCAATATGATATGGTACCCACACTACCAAAAGGATATTGCACAAATAGAGAGTGTACAAAGGTCCTTTACAGCTAGAATAGAAGTAGTTAAGGATCTTGACTACTGGGAAAGACTACAATTTTTAAAATTAAATATTCTAGAAAGGAGAAGAGAACGCTACATGATAATACAGGCATGGAAACAGATAGAAGGAATTGCCGAAAACATCATGGGCTAAAAATATCAGGAAGAGCAAGCAGAGGTAGATTAATAGTGCCCAAAACTATAACAGGAAAACTAAGGAAAGCGCACAGGACATTAATTCACCACGCACCAGCATCAACAATGTAGCGTCTATTCAATGCATTGCCAGCTCATCTGAGGAACATAATCAGGATTGAGAGTAAATGTGTTTAAGAATAAGCTCGACAAATATCTAAGCTGCATCGAAGACCATCCAAGATTGGAAGATGCAAAATATACCGGAAGATGCATTAGCAATTCTCTGGTAGACATTAGAGGTGCCATCACACTGAGGGTAAGGTAAGGTAAGGATCGTTGCTGTAGAGCACAAGAACTTCTAATTATCGTTGCTGTAGTGCACAAGAACTGTGGAACAAGCCAGGCTCAAGGTTTATGCTCATTTCCTATAGGTTACATATGACGCCTTCTCGGACTAATCCCAGTTCTCCCAGTCTTCTTCTTTCCGCTTTCAGATCTTGGTCCTTTCCTCCCTTTTCTCTTCCTTTATCCTCGACTCTTGCGAACATCTTTGAGAGAAGCCTATATATCTTATTGTTATTGTTATTTCTCTTCGTTTGTCTATAAGTCTTGGACTGATAGGAAACCAAACTGTCCTTATTACTTACCCACGATCTGAAGGCGCCTGACATACTTTTGAAGTCAGGCTCATTGTAAACAGCTTCACACCAGGTACCTAACTTCCTTGCTAAGACTCATTACTGACCCTACTACAATACTAAATTAACATCAAGAGCCTTATAATGTCAACTGACATTGTAAATAGGCTTGTAAACAATTGTCAAATTCCGATGGCAATTGAAATTTAAGCCTTGATTCAGGTCTGATAAAAGTTATTTCGATTCTTCCCTGATCATATTTTATTTATACAAATTTTAATTTGTACATTTAAAAGTGGTCTGAAATATGAATAGACAGTAGTTTGCATTTTCCTCATATTCAAGTGGGTATATTACGATGAATTTTTCATGCAAGAGTTAAAGATTTTTTTTTTTTTGTCTGCTTTGTTAGCTTTTTGTAAAAGAAAACAATCGCTGTGGCTTTGTCTGTCCGTCCGCACTTTTTCTGTCCGCACTCAGATCTTAAAAACTACTGAGGCTGCAAATTGGTATGTTGATCATCCAGCCTCTAATCATCAACCATACCAAATTGCAGCCCTCTCGCCCTGGTAGTTTTGATATTATTTAAGGGTCAACTTAGCCATGATCGTGCGTCTGGCAACGCTATTCTACAGGCCACCACTGGGCAGTGGCGGAAAGCTTCATGGGTCGCGGTTCATACAGCATTATACAGAGACCACCGAGAGATAGATCTATTTTTCGGTGGCATTGATTATACTATGCTGTCCAGAAGACTCGATTGCGCCGAAGTCGGTTCTTACTTGTGTTAATATTTCCTGCGATGAAAGTCAAGAACAATAATGATGGTGCCTACACAGTTACAACAGCTATATTCATTTTAGCTACTTCTATTTCTGCTGCTGCTGCTGATAATGATGATGATGTTATTGTTGTTGTTGTTGTTGTTAGAATAACACGAGAGGCCCATCCCGTGTTCGTGTGTAACTACTATTCCTCGTTTCCTCTTTTACACTGAGTAAGCATCATCATTTTCATTAAGATATAAAACGCAAAGCATTAACTGCGACTTTCCCGATTGCATAATCACTCTTTGTCTTCGACCTCAAAGGCAAAGTAGGGACCTACCGTCACGTTCCTGCGATCTCCCGTTGTCGCAACGTAATTATGGATTCATTTATGACTTGTAATATCGGTGCTTAAAGTCTCTTCTTAATTAATGATGATATATTTTCTCCCTCTAAAAGTCTTAATTATCACGTAAAAAGATTTATCATAATTATTTCTCGATTTTGCCATGAAAAGTGATATGTTACAGAGTATAATGTTATTATGTCACCTAAGATTCCGTCATAAAAAAAAGTGGTCCCAGATGAAGCAAAATGTTTCGATGGGAATAACGATAGAAACTTGACAAACTTGAAGTCAACTGAGCGCCGCCCGCGAGATTTAAGCTTAAAGTTCGCTCGACGGAATGCACAGATTGAGAGATCAGACTCAGGATTAATCTCGTCGGCGCAAAAGTACTCATGAGGACAGACAGAGTGCACAAAGGGATGAAAAATATGAGCTGGAGGAAGAGTTTAACGACACTGAATCTTTCACCGGCTTAGAACAATTATTATTGAATGCGGGTTTTCTCGGTTGGAATTTAGTGTAGGATTTGAAAAAGAGCAAGTCAGACCACGGACAGGTTGAGTAATAATATCCAGACATCAAACAAACTGAGCCTCCAAAAATAAAGGTGACTCATTCTAAAACGATCTGCATTGCTATGCAGACATGAATCATTGTTTGGCAATAAAACTATAAAAAATTTTGTCGGTTTGATAATAAAGCTTTAAGATGAATATTTGGAGTCAGGTGGCAGGATGGAATAAGCAGTGATACCATAAGTGAAATAGATGAAGTTCTATTTGTAAGTGGAGTAATATTAAAAGTGAAACGAAGATGGCACAGACATGTCCTTGGCACAAGCCTGTCGGCATCCAGAGAGCTGGAAGACCCAGACCTGCAGGGACGAGGAGTATGAGGCGGGAAACCGGAGATGGATGAGCGGAGATTTGCGGAAAGAAGCGAGTGGGGGAATTTTTTCCTTAAACAATGTTTTTCTTGAACACGTTGCAGCTTGGAGAAGTAGAAGAAGAAGAAGGAATTTGGTTCTTTAAATTAATTCAGTTCCTTTTAGCTTCTTTTCCAAAGTTCACCTATTATAATTGTAAGAATTTCTTCCCCGGCCACGATTCAAACCTTCCTCTTTTCATTTACTCACAACGATAAACCGTCGACTTTGACCACAAGACTTCATTCTGACTTGGGAAGGAGCACTTACCAATCACTTATAATTCCCTCCAGATGTAAGTTAATCCCAAAGTATAGTAAATTCGATACACACACATATATATATATATATAATATATATATATATATATATATATATATATATATTATATATATATATATAGATATATAATATATCTATATGTATAAATATATCTATCTATATATATATATATTATATTATATATATATATATATTTATCTATTTATTTATATGTATATAAATATATATATAAAACTTGCAAGATTTTTACTTATAGTGAGCTTAAGTTTAGTAATAAAGAGGGCAGCGAGAAGACCGGAAATTATATATTCTTTTGCAAAGCAGTTTCGGGAATCTCTTTCTAGTATCATGGCTGCAATAAAAGTAATTTATGCAATATTATAAAACACGTTAAAAAAAAAGTCGTTTATAACAAACTGAGTTATGTAGCACAACAGTCGTTACGCTAAAAGTAAGATAATACTAAAACAGATTTAAGCTGAAAGTAAATAAAAACTATACATAATTCAGTGAAAAAAGATAAAAATATAAAGATGTATTTTTGAGTTTTTTTATGTTTTTCACTGAATTATGTATAGTTTTTTGTAATTTGCTTTTAGCGTAAAACTGATTTTTGTTTTTTAGTTTTACTTTTAACGTAACGACTGTTGTGTTACATAACTAAACCTATAACGAATAATAACTTTCACAGCATATTTTTTGAAATTGTAAAGATTAATCCGATTGTAGCCCTGATGATCGGATGGAAACGTTGGTTTGAATGAAAAAAAAAAAACATTATTTCCGATGTTGTCGCAGCTGCCACTGCTAATATTATGTATGATATATATACTATATAAATACATATATATTTAGACATGAGCATGTATGTAAATTGTAGCATCCTGGCCTACCAAACAAGTGGATCCAGACTCTAGTGCATAGCAAAGGTTCTGATTTCAGCAGTGTAGCATCACAAAGACACGAATGGCACTATATAGGGTGGGTGGATGGCTCTGCTTAAAAAAAAAAATGGATATATAGTGTGCCTTTATTGATGCGAGGAGTGAATTATGCATCTAGCAGTAGTGCGATTGTGGAGGTATAAAGATTGTTGAAAAGGCCATGGAGCTGGCATCCTCATCTAAACAATCTGAAACAAAAGAAACGCAGAGAGCCGAGAGCCTAACATCTTGACGTCACTTTCTCTAAGGTGAAAAGGCACACACACACATAATATATATATATATATATATATATATATATATATATATATATATATATATATATATATATACAATGATACATACATACTTCCTACACATTATTACAGAAGAATAGTCTTGGGTAAAAAGGAAAACTTTCAATTTGCTTTTGTGTTTTTTTCCTTCCGCACAGAAATTATTTGTAACATTCCACTGAATTGTTCAAGTGTTGTTTTCCATCGTTCTCTGTCGTTGCCTTCTCCCCATAGATACATAATACCAAAACATTGCTTCAGAGGCGCTCTAGGAGGACATCTTTTGTCTTTCGGTATATCTTTGATTTGCATAAACTGTTCTCCCTCGAAGATGATTGAAATGATGCAAACAGCTACTATTGAGAGATCCGATGTCCTCTTCTGCATTTTAGTTTTCTGTAAAAGAACATTTTTGTGGCGGTTTTCTCTGTCCATCTGCACTTTTTCTCTCCGCCCTCAGATCTTCAAGACTACAGAGGCGAGAGGGCTTCAAATTGATATGTTGATCAGGCCTCCAATCATCAAACTTACCAAATCGCAGCCCTCCTCAGTAGTATTTATTTTAAGGTTAAAGTTAGCAAGAATCGTGCGTCTGGACAAGCCACCACCTAGTCGTGGTTAAAGTTTCATGGGCCACGGCTCATACAGCATTATAACGAGACCACCGAAAGATAGATCTATTTTCGGTGGTCTTGATTATGAGCTGTACAGAAAACGCGATTCCACCGAAAACTTCAGCGCATTTTTTTTTTTTCATAGAGTTACAAGGATTTCTTCCTGCTAACGTTGCTCTAGGAGCAAGAGCCCTTGCTCTCATAATGCCAATATGATTCCAGAAGAATTTGTTTCCCTGAAGCGCAATGATCACATTTCCTTGATTCAGTTCTTTCAGTCTGCATAGATTCTGTTCGTGGATTTTTGTTTTTTAACATTTAAAGTGAATTTTAATGGTTTTTTTTTTTTTTTTTTTTTTTGAGTTCCGCCTTGCTGCGAAAAGAATTTACAATGTAGCTGAGAGATATTACAACAGTTCTTCAAAGATGAAGTAATATATGTTCCCGGCTACAAATGTATTTAAAATATAGCTACTGTTCAAACCTTTAACAAGCTTATTGTGTAGTTCAGCATTTACAGTGTTTACCTTCAACTCAACTTTGTATATCTTTTGTGTATATGTTTTTAATCATAAATAAACCACTATATAGGAAACTCTTAAGAATCCCATCTACCATTTGGTAGCAGAGCGTCCGATCTGAATATTATTCGAAACCGAAGTTTATACCTTGGATTTATCGTTTGCTGTGGATTTCGCCAACGTAAAATCATGATGAGGATGGAGTAGACTTTCCTCTTCACTGCTGTGGGTATGGGGAGTTTGCAGGCCATGTGGGCAGATGTTTTTACTTTCGGCATGTTTAGGCCTTCGTGGCATGAAACTTGATGCCACGAAGTCGGGCTGCTTCGACATTTGCTGCCGGAGGAATCGCAAGTGATGGCCGGTTTGAAGAGTGAGCCGTTAGTATCACGGTCTTCGTTTGGATGAATTCGTAATATCTTACCTGCCAAAGCTTCGGAATGTGCACTTATACTGGAAGCACATTGTGAAGTAATGCTTAAAGTTGTAAAATCATACTGAAGTAATGCTTTCATGTAGAATCACACGATGATTGTAATGTCAGTCTTTGCTTTGATGTGATAGCAGAGGGCAACACATGGAGAAAATCTGACGGATTTCCGAACGGTATTGACGGCGAAATACTTGGAAGCTGTTCGTATTTCCTATAGCCAGTCCTTTATTTTTTATTAGTTTATTTTAACCTGTTTGGCTTGGCATGATCCTAGCCATAAGATCCTCCTCTGGCGAGGGAGGAGCAATACCCGGTCCCACACTGTTGTATTTTTTATGTTGTGGGTTAACCACATATTGTAGTCTTTTATAGACCATACGTATACTGTGCAAAGACTATATTGTACATGAGATTGCCATGTAAAAATATGTATATATATGGATGTATAAATTTACAATAAAAAGAAAAAAAGTTCTCCCGGCGATGGTTTTTGCGTAAATGAGTGTTTTCATTTGACACTTCTGGATATAAGTGATGGTGATCTTTCTGGTGATATTAGTGAGCTGGAAAAATTTGAAAAAATCAATAAGATTACAGGAGAATTTGATTTTTTGCTATGTAAAACTTGCAATGGCCCTCTGTTTGGTCATATAGATACAGATGATGATTGTGTTAGAAAAACGAGAACTAAGAAATTCAAGGATGAGGAAGCAAAGATTTTGATGATCACTTCAGAAATATGACCTGTTTCAAGCTCAAGATGCTCACAATGGACACTAGAATATCTCAAACTTACTGTGATGCGTGCGATATGAATATGGGAACCAGACTGGATTATATTATGCATATGGAGTCAACTCACAAGACAGTGGCTCAGTGGAAAATGTTGGCTATGGGTCCGATTTGACAAATGTGTTGACAACAAACCGAGTTTTGTCAAAGCTTTTAGAAATCACCTCGAAAACTAAATCTTTTCTCGATAAGATGACTCAGATTACAAAAGCCAAACTACCACCGATTTGGGTTGGGCAAACTTTTGAAAGATTTAAGGTTGAAATTGAAGATTGGAGCAATAATAACTAAAATAGTGAGTACAATAAATAATATAATTTAATTGAAAGCTTGATGAAGAATGAGAGAGTTAAGGAATATGTGATTACAGTCGCAATAGATCGTACAGTTAACAGTTCTTTGAAGACCGTTCAAAATGTTTTAGAGTTTCTGGCAGAGAAATATGCAAAAACTGAGGCTGAAAGTGTAATGACATTATAGAGAAAGTTCTTGCCTTTTCAACTGACAAATCAGAGAGTTGCGAGAAATTTCTTGATGTGTTTGAAAGTGTGATGGCTGAAATATCTAGGGAAAAAATAGATATTTGTCTTAATTATGTAATGAGTTTGTTAATGATAAAGGCAGTTTATAAAGGAGGAAAAATAACTTCGGATGAAAAGATGGGTTGGAGATGAAACCTGTTGATGAAGAAAATGTTGTTCATAAATCGAAGATGGAATTTAGGAAGCTAAAAATAGAAAACAATAGAGATTAGGTGGCAGTTAAATCTTTTGACAGCTCCTCTACGTTTTACACTGATAATAGAAGTCGTTACCAGAAGTGGAAGGAGTTTAAAGAATAACCAAACTTCAACAAATATAGGAGGTCCATTTCGAATCTTGGATATTGGAGAACAGAGTCCGGTAACTATAGAAGAGGACCTTCCAGAACTCAGTCTAGGTCGTATTCAGAAATGCCTTTTAAATAATTTTCAAAAACTCGCAACAATTCTATATTGAGATTTGACAGATCACCTAACTTTGGGCTGCAATCGGATATGGAAGTTAATGGCAGATTAAAAAATCTTGAACAAAGCTGTGAGAAGCTTATGAAAGAAGTGAATGAATTAAAGGAATTAATAAAGAATGCAAATAATTAATGTCAGATTTGTGTCCGAAGAAAAGAAGGAGATAGTGATGGGTCGTACCACGGTCTAGGTATAGACCGTGGGTCGCACTATGGAAGTGCACTTCAAAAAAGAAGTTGCAGAAGTGCAAGCTATGATTATTGAGGCTGGGTGTCCAAAACCTCTCATTGGAAGGGAGTGGTTAAACAGATATCTCTGTTCAAATAACATAATAAATGAGGATTTGCAAAGTAAGTCTTGTTCTCAGAATTTTAGAATTTTAGGTTTGGAGAATGACCAGTTTTCCACAGCACACAAATAATTACTCTTCCAGTTTCATGGAAGGAAAAAGATGCTGAAGATGGTTTTGTGAAAATGTTGGTGGGTGAATATGGGATTAACACCAAGAATATACCTTTTTTGTTTGGGAAAAGCACCCTAAACGAATGGAACGTTGATATCATGCATAATAATGTTATGGTCATTAATTTACTTAAGTCAAAAAGATTTTAATTAAACGTCACTGATGGAGGCCATCAGGCTTTACAATTATATATAAATGTGGCACTTGGACAACGGAGGAAACAGTTTTCTTTATAAAAAAATAAGGAAAAAGATGTACGAAGTTATAGAAAAGTAAAAAAAAAATCCATGAGGTAACCAATTATGAAGGAGAACTGTTGATTTGGGCGTATAGAAATGCTAATGTACTGGATGATGAAATCAAGAAAATGATGAAGAAAGTTGTAATGAACTGCAGAGTTGATCAAACATTTACAAGATCTTTGAAAAGGCCGAAAGTAGCAATTCCAAAAGTAACTGATTTGAAACAGAATGGAAGTAAATGCATACTGTGGATGGTCTGCTTGTTCACAAGATTTATTTTTGGTGTAGACATTTCAAGCAAGCGAATGGAAACTATAGTTGATGCTTTGAATAATGGCTGGAATTGACGGTTTGGGTTCCCTTCAGTTGGCTTTTGGGCTGATAATGGAACCGAATTTCAGAATGAGGGGTTAAATGCATACGCAAGTAAGTTTAACTTTACTGAAAAATTTAGTGGACCATACTCTCCCTGCAGTAATGGATTAAATAAAAGAAACCATCATTCAGCCGATGTTACAGTGAACAAAATGTTAGAAGCAGACAAAAAGATAGATTTGAAAATGGCGGTAAATATGGCAGCATGGACACAAATATTGTTGGGTACGAACCTATGAGATTGGTGACAGGGGAATCGGTTATTTGTCCAGGAATCTCTATTCGAAATCTCGCCACAGAAAGTTTATTCGATAGTGAAGCAGTGTCAAAGATTATGGAAAGGCACCATGAGATAATTAAAAAATTTAGGGAAGAATATGAAAATAAGTTGATTATGGTTTCCAACGTGAGAATATATATATAGCCTTAATGACATAAAGTACGATGAGAGTGATCTTGTATTTTATCAGTAGAAAAATAATAAAAGCGGTCTGGGCTTGTAAAAGTATTTTGTCACAGGAATAGAGATGTTTTCATTTGGGCAAATGGTGATTTGAAAAGGGTTGCTTATTGTAAAGTACGGCCTTACAGACGATAATAACGATGGGCTAAATAACAAAGTCACTGATAGTAGTCAGGAGAAACATGAAACAGAAAAAATACCTTTTATTAAGAGAAAGATGAAGTAAAGGAGGACTTAAGAAGAAACACGAGATCTCAGTCTAGAAAAGCTGAATTTTTAGAAGAGGCAGAAGACGAGGAAAAAAAGTATAATGAAATTAGTAACTATGAGGAAGAGGAAAAGCGAAAGAAATGTAATATCGGAACCATTGATTTTGTTGACAAGAAGGATGATGCTATTGGTGCATACTGGCCTAAGTCAGAAAATGCCGAATGTTTTGACCTTGATATAATTCGGTGTATGTGGTGGAACTTCCAGTTAAGTATCATAAGTTGCCCGAAGTGCTTATAGCTAAAGAAAAAGAGTATAAAAATCTCACAGAGTACGATACTTTTCAAGAAGTCAAGGATGGACAACAGAGAATCAGCAGTAGGTGGGTAATTACAAACAAAGAAAAACATGGTCAAAAAACTTATTATAAAACCAGATTGGTTGCCAGAGGCTTCCAGAAAGAATGTAAACCTCAAGCTGATTCTCCCACAGCTATGAAAGGAAGTGTTAACATATTTTTAGCTGTGGCAGCAAATGAAAAGTTTGATCTTCAATCCATTGATATTAGGGCTGCCTCCTACAGTCAAGAGCATTGAATCGAGACGTTTTTATTAAACCCCCGAAAGTCTAGAAGAAAGGAGGTTTACTTTGGAAATTGAAGAAACCTTTGTACGGACTTGATGATGCCAGTAGAAAGTTTTGGCTTAGAATAAAGGATATTTTTAAGCACGAAGGATGGAAGATGTGAGTGGGGATGAACCATTTTACTATCAGTATAATATGAATAATCTTGTAGGAATGGTCATTACCCATGTTGATTTTAGCATTGCAGGAACAAAAATATTTGTTAATATCATAAAAAAGGTTATGAGTGTTATAACGGTGGCAAAGGTTGAGAAGAATACATTTAGATTTACTGGTATAGATATACACAGATCGGAAAACGAGATTGTGATATCGATGGAGGATTATGCAAAAAGTATTGAGGAGATACAAGGTATACGTAAAGCTAGTCCTGATGATCTATTGACGAAACAAGAAATTAAAGTCTATCGATGCGAAGATAAGAGGTCTTAAGCAAAGTAAATCATGTTGTTAGGAGAGTTCGTAGCAAACCAAATAGTCATGTTTTCAAGAGTTGGTAATAAAGACGATCTCGTTGTATTCGGTCTGGAAGAAGCTTCGTATCGGACTGATAACAAAAGCATTGGAGGAAATCTTGTTTTATAGGGATCAAAGAAGATGTGTAAAATGCGGTACCTATCTTTTGGAAATCAAAGTTAATACAAAAGGTGTCACTCTGCAAAGGCAGCTGAAACTAGGAATTTGTCTAAACTGGTTGATGACTCCGTATTCTTCGTTAAACAACTTGGGCAGTTACTCTTTGGAAAAACTATTAAAGGCCCAGGAACTCTTCCTGTCAGATTGTTTACTGATTCTAGGCCTTTGTTGGAATCGATAGGTACTACAAAACGGGTTGAGGAGCGTTTACTTCGAAATACCATTACAGATTTGAAGGAAAAGTTGGAAGATAATTCTGTGGACCCCTACAGCTGGCTCAACACAAAAGATATGATAGCAGATATTTTGACAAAGGAATGTAAAGATAACCTAAAGGTTCGTAATATTTTTCTTAGAAATAAATTTGGTCATGCAAAAAATAAAAAAAGATATTGTGTCTTGTGCTGATGGCGAAATTCACAAAAGAAATAAAGTCTAAATAAAAATATTTATTAATATTTTACTTATGTGATGTTAAATTTATATTAGTGATCTTATATGAATCCATTGACATATAATTTTGACAGTTTGTGTTATTTATATTTGTATTTTTGAACTTCTCCTGCTTATTTATTTTTTTATTTAATTTTTTCCCCTAAATTTAAACAAACAGAGAAGGGCGGAAACATGTTATATATGTTCCCGGTTACAAATGTATTTAAGATATAGCTACTGTTCAAATCTTTAGCAAGCTTATTATGTAGTTCAGCACTTGGGGTGTTTACCTTCAACTCAACTTTGTATATCTTTTATGTATATGCTTTTAGTCATAAATAAACCACTAGATTTGGAAACGTCTCTTAAGAATCCTATCTAACAGAAGGACTTACTCAGCCTCATCTGTGGTGGACTAAATTGGTATCATATATCTTTGGGTCAGGCCCGTCTCCCATTCCACCATAACTAACGGATGATGTCAGATTGGTTATTGGCCCTAAGGAAAACTGCTAGGCTGAACTGCTTCATCGAGCTTTTGAAGCTAAGCAAGCAGCTGAAGATGTCCCTCTCCCTGATACCTGTCTTCCTGAACCTATGCTTAGAAAATTTGCATTTCACTGCAGGCAGGAATGTTAAGAAAAGTCTTGGTAATCTTGATGGCTTGGGTAGAGAAGATCCTGGCGGTTTCTTCCCTTTGTTTTTTTTAAGTGTTCTGTTCTAGTTTATTGTCTTGCAAGATCAGTAAATTCTAAGATCTTTTATGTTAGATTTAGTATCTTTGTGGATGAGCGCAAGTTAGCAATACTGTGCTTGTTCCAAAGGTTGGCATATCTGCAAACTGAAGTAACTACAGGCCAATTTCTATTCTCCCTGTGCTTTTCGAAGTTGCAAAAAAACTTATTTTTAAGCTACCATATAAGAATGTGGAACCCAAAGGACTGTTAGCTGATAGTCAATATGCACGTAGGAAGGAGTTAGGTACCTGCGATGCTCTTTTAGATTTGATATGCCATTTGCAAAAGACCTTGATAAGGTTTTTGAGTGTAGAGTAATTCAAATAGATTTTAGCGCTGCTTTCGATTTATGAAATCACAAGTGGATAAGTCTTAGCTGCAAGATTTTCTTACAGGTAGGCAACAGCGGGTTCCTATTGATGGGATCTTCAGCGAAGCAAAACATATTGTGTCCAGGGTTCCACAGGGTAGTGTACTCCATCAGCTGTTATTATTAGCGTTTACAGGTGATAATATTTGTTGGCCTGAAAGACAAGATTGTTCAGTATTCTGATGATGCAACGCTTGTGGTTGTAGTAGAGTGTCCACTTACAAGAAATGAAGCTGACCTTAGTTTCAATCATGGCATGGAGCGGACAAGAAAATTATGTAGTCGGTGGGTATGAGGCTGAACTCCAGCAAAGCGAAAACACTGCTGAAAGAGGCTGAAAGCTAAACTGTATTTGGTCTTAACTTCTGACTTGCATCTTACTTTTGAGGAACATCCAGTGAAAGTGTCAGCAAAAGCCACACGGAAGTTAGGTTTGTATATATATATATATATATATATATATATATATATATATATATATATATATTATATATATATATAATAATATATTATTTATGTATATATATATATATATAACTGAATCATGAAAATCTGGAACGTGATAAATATATAGATAAAGGGAAAAACCTATGGAGGAAAGTGAAACAAGTGGAGTGCTAGGGGGCCTTTCGACTCAATGTCCTTTACTTAGCATACTGACATACATATACAAGATAAGTTTGCAAAGAAAGGTCGTATAAAGGACAGATAGATTATACGGGAAAAGAAGTACCTAGAATCCAACACACCTGGAGAGTTAGTAGCCTTCCCAAAACGGTTACAATTTAAGAGGTTGACAAACAATTAAGTCCAACTGCTCATAAGTGGGACAAGAGATTATACAGGGCAGTGACTGACCACACAAAAACTGCATTTTGGTAAACAATAAAACCTTATTTCACAAACTAAACTCACTCACAAAAATATATTAAACATACATATGCAAAGAAAGTAGGCAGTCCCTGGGTTACGACGGGTTCGGCTTACGACATTCCGAGGTTAAGGCGCTTTTCAATTATATTCATCAGAAATTATTTCCAGGGTTACAATGCATGTTCCAGAGTTACGACGCCTACAACGCTCATCTGGCACAAGAAATATGACACCAAAAATGCAAAATAATCAATATTTGTAGGTTTTTTGGATGAAAAATGCAATAAGAATGCAGTTTACATAGTTTTCAATGCACCCAAAGCATTAAAAGTAAGGTTTTCTTAGGATTTTTGACAATGTTCCGGCTTACGACGATTTTCGGGTTACAATGCGTCTCAAGAACGGAACCCCCGTCGTAACCCGGGGACTGCCTGTATTTATAAGGTAACTCATTTGTAATGAAGTCTATAATTTTATCTTTAAGATCATTTGTAAACATGTTACTTATACAAAGGTCCAGATAATACAAACCCGAAGTAATATTAAAATAGCAATTGGAAGTAAATTGTATTGTATAATGGCGGATTCTAAAAGATTTTGTGACAAGACATCTTTTGATCTTGCTGTTACCGAACTTCCATTCCAGTTTATTCTATGGTCGTTTTCACTTAAATGAATGAACATTGCATTGGATGTTTGTTCAGTTTTGCCAGAATACTTATGCTATTTAATTCTTGCTTCTAAATCCTTGCTAGATTGGCCGATATAAAAAGAGGGCAGTCCAAACATGGAATCTTATATATTATATTATTGCTTTCCTTGGGGCCATTTTTTTATTAGCATTTCTTTTAGTGTTATTATAAGAAAAAACGAAGTTGACCGTAAAAGATTTTAACAATGATTTTATGATTTCAAAACTGCTAAAATAAGGCAAGCTAAGAATGTTCTCAAAGTGTCTTTTTCTGTATTACTAAACTATGAAACTTTTTGTGGTCTTTATTATAACAAATATCTAATATATGTAAAGGATAACATAAATCTGTCCCTGTTTTTCTTGTGTATTCAATTTCTTGATCCAAATATTGGGGACTGACATTGCGCAAAGTTTGTAAAAATATAGAAGAAAAAATGGATAAATTTGATATTAAGATGGTGGCCTGAATAAAAATGGACATAAGTTAAGTTGTTGGTTGTTTTCCTATAGATACTGAATTTACATTGAAATGGTTCTTCTGTGTATTAAAGCATCTAAGAAAGGGAGGCAATTGTCTTTTTCCAATTCTAAAGTAGACTTAATTATTGATTGTAGCTGGTTATTCAAATTAGAAAGTAAATAATTTACATCAATACCAGCAGCAAAAATATCGTCATCATATCTATACCACTTTAAAGGAATATGAATGATATTAGGTAAATAGCGTTTTTCAAAGCATTCCATACACAAGTTTGAGAGGAGTGGTGATAAAGGCTTGCCCAGTGCCATACCAAATATTTGTTGATAAAATTCACCATTGAATATAAAATTACAATCACAAATATTTGATATGGCAATGGGCAACCCTTTATCACTACTCCTCTGAAATTTATATATATATATATATATATATATATATATATATATATATATATATATATATATATATAGATATATAAGATATGTGTTTTATAGATATAGATATATTTGTATTATATATGTGTGTATATATACATATATATATAATATTGATAGAATCAGTTTTAGGTTATTTGTGCTTCCTTTATTTGAATACTGTTCTCCAGTGTGGATCTCTCTTTCAGAAAGCATTAGCAGTTACTTATGACTTGGACCATCTGCGGATGATCTCTTGTTTGTCAGTTTTCCATAAATTATATTTTAGCAGATTATTTTACCTTCACAATCGATCCCTGATCCTCTTTTCCTGCCGAGATCGACCAGATTTGCTGAACAGCAGCACCAATGTGCAGTAAATGTGGCTCGCTACAGAACTTCTCAGTTTCCTAGTTCCTCATTGGATGAGTGATTTGCGTTCCCGCCTATCAATCTGGTAGCCCAAGGTCGCTCCCCGCTGCTGCCAATACGGAACCAGAGGAATGTATTTCTGGTGATTAGAAATTAATTTCTCGATATAATGTGGTTCGGATCCCACATTAAGCTGTAGGTCCCGTCGCTAAGTAATAATTGGTTCCTAGCCACGTCAAAAATAAAGAAAGAAAAGAAAATCTGATCCTTCAGGCCAGCCCTAGGAGAGCTGTTCAACAGCTCAGTGGTCTGGTTGAACTAAGATAGACCTTTTTTTTTTCCTTTTTTATGCAGAGGTCCTTATTCCTCACACCGATGGACTGTGGAACAGTCTGCCTAGGATGTTGTGGAATTGGAACCTCAAAAGTTCAAGCAATAGTGCAATGCTTTACTACCCCAAAACAATTGGCATTGGTTCCTGTAGGCTTGTCCCATGTGAATATGATTCACCTAAGTAATTTAGTAATAACTGACAATAATAATATCAGTGTTTTTCATAATTTTGTATCCTAATTCTCGATGATACTTTACCATTTTTCAGCACTTTTTGTTCATTATGTTTAATCCTTGCAACCTTTGCGTCTTACATTGTCGGAATTGGTCTAGCAATCAGTGGTTCCCAACTTTTTTCTGACATTTCCCCCTGCACCCAGTTCAACCATCCAGATTTCCCCCTTCTTGTGTATGAGGGAAAGAGTAGTTAATTAAAACACACTGTGACTATTTACTAATTTATTTTTCAAATGCACAAATATACTGATAAACATATAGTTACAGGGGAAAGTGGATAGAGAGCGGTTAGTAACAACTAACCGCATAGCCATAGAAAGCGGTTAGTAACAAATAAAAGGACTTTTGTTTGCTCTTCTACTTTAGATAATCCATCTGAGATTTTTTTTTCTTAGTAGGTAGTGTAAATATTTCCCCCCTGGTAGCTTCAAATTTACCCTCAGGGGGAAATTTCCCCCAGTTTGGGAACCTCTAACTGAGCACCTCCAGTTTCAAGCAACTGAGCGCTTAGAACAGATTGCGGGCTCATAACTCGTCGTCTCACGCAACCTGTTAAGTTTGATAACGCCGTCTGTCGCTCCTCTTGTGCTACGAGGCAGTCACTTACTTACCCAAGCACCAATCACACTCAGCAGCGTTTCAATTATCATAGCGCACATTCCGTTTTCAGAATTATATTTGCCAGTGCTTTAGTAGATATATGAAGTGTCTGTGGACCATTTTAAACGAATATTGTGTTCAAGCAGACAAACACTATTGACCCTTGGAATTAGCAGGTTAATTCCAAAAACAGTATCTAGTGCCTGCATTTATTTATTAAATAAAGCAATTATATATATATATATATATATATATATATATATATATATATATATATATATATGTATGTATGCATGTATGTATGTATATTGTATGCAATGGAATTGCGATGTCAGTAATTCAAGTGAAGCAACATGCGATAAAGAAGAAAATAAAGTTAAATTTACTGTTTTTTTAATAGTCCCATATACTGTTCAACTGAAATCAAACGTGTCGTGAAAGAAATAACGCAGATATATATTAAATACAAATATTATACAGTATGATACTGATACCTTTAATTTACTTAAAGAATATACTGTAGAATGTAAGAAAAACAAAGTGATTTAGTTAACTGTAACATATGTAATATAATGCACACACACACACACACACACACACACACACACATATATATAATATATATATATATATATATATATATATATATATATATATATATATGTGTGTGTGTGTCTGTGTGTGTGTGTGTATGTGTAATATATATATATATATATATCATATATATATATCTATATAGTATATATATATATATATATATATGTGTGTGTGTGTGTGTGTGTGGGTGTGTGTGTGTGAATCAATTTTTTCCAGTATTTCAGGGGGGGGCAAGTGTCCCCCCGCCCTTGCACCTACGCCCGGGCGCCCATGGTGATAAAGTTTTAATTGCCTATCCTATCATGGTCACCTTTCTAGAGAGTAAATGCATTACCGCTGTAAAAAGCGAAACGAGACATAAAATAGTCTAAATACTATGAGCGCTTCGTTATACAAAACTCAAATATCATTCATGGGAAAATAAATGAGACTTAAAGCAGTTTGACAGGTTATAAGGAGGGAAAGACTAGTACTAAATGCTTGCTATAAATGCTATATAGCTTTTTCTTCTTCTTCTTCTTCTTTTATCAGAATAGTGCTAAGGCGCGTATCATGTTGGTGCAAATAAGTCGTCTTCTAGGAAATCATTGTTGCTTTTACCATTTGCCTGTTTTATACATGACGTTTATATTGCTTCCTTCTCGGTCGTCCAGACCTTCCTCTAAGTTTTATGATACTTTCCTATTCATGCATTGCAGATTAGCCCTTGAAATATGCGCGTACTAACAGAGGCAAATCCCACTTAAGTAATGCAATAACTCTGAAGCAGAACCACTTTGGGCTAATAGCTATATCAGGTGAGAGCGTTCATGTGATGGGTTTATCTTGTAAATCAAAGTATTAGATCGGAATGTTTGCTTATGATATGATAAGTTGTCTTTATCAACCGTATTGTTATCATTGTTATTCTTGTTCCTGTAGATAAGTGTTTGTATCATTGATTGTTGTGATAAAAGCATTTTGAGGAGAAGGAAAAAGAAATTGTATAACTCATAGCTTTTGTTTGACTCACGGTCTTCTCGTTAGTTAGCAGGATCGTGCAGAAAGTCACTTCTGAAATTTCACGAAAATTTAACGAAAGTTCAGCATCGGCCCTGCAACGAGTATAGTCGTGTTTCTGGGGAAATCCGGCAGTCTGCCGTTTCCGAACACTCTAGTTGGGGTTTCTGTCGAAATTTGATTCTTATTGTGCGGTTGGTATACCTACAAAAAGGAAAGCCGCTTGTGTTTTCCATTATTTCTACTATTTATATTTCAGGGATGGCTTGCATTTTCCATTATTTCCACTATTCATATTTCAGTGCTGTTACGTGACAATCTTATTTTTGAGTCTGACATTTACCGATGCTCTTTTGTTACTCGACCTTATCTCATGCATCCCACCAAAGACCTGTTTTTTCTCTGTCCTATTAGGTTTTCATGAAGGTATATATTTCCATGCTTAATCATTCTTGCAAAGTCTCGAGGATGTAGAAAATAAACTAAAACAACAACTTAGTCTGGCTCTACAAACCAACGTTGATGCCTTATGATGTCATGACTCCAGATTCATCCACAGATAATAATGAAGATGAGTAAGGATTGTTTGGCATTGTGGGATCTGTCTAGACTTGTCTTGAAGGGACCGGATGATTCACAGTGATGAATATGCTTTCATGAATGAGCTTCTCTGACATGATTGGTCGCTCTATTCCTGCTATTTAAACTATTTGTGGAATTCATCTCATTACAAGTTTGGTTGCATATTCGGTTCTTCATGCCGAGAGCTTGTTTCTTTTTTGCAGTTACTTGATATTGATGGCAATGTCTTCTTCTCAGATGGTTAAAAGGGTCTTTTAGGGGGTAACCAGAAATCCACTCTAAGCCATTTTATTTATCTCGTGGAGTCTGTGAAGAGTTAAACTTTACCTTTATTTCTCTCTCAATTTTCTCTCGATTTTTGGACATGGAATAGTTGTCCTGACAGTTAGGTATTTTTGCCATTAGAATGACCATGTTTTTGTGTTTATTAGTGCAACGAAACCCATTTCTTACCACAAAAAGTCACTCGCAAGACAAGGTGTGCTTGTCAGTCTATAGTCGACTATTACTGTAGTGGTTAGCAGCACCATCTTTTTACTGCCTGTCCCTGGGTGTCCCACTGGTTTAAGATAAGAATGCTCTACGTCCTAAGGCAAAGGAATTCGAGTAACAGCAGTGGATCCATTGAGGAGGAAATTGTCCCAATAATGTGGAGAAGCCATTGGCGACACGGTCGAAGGCAGAAGGGGTTTACATGATTTTTTCACTTGACGTATTTTATCTGATTATTATCAGTATTATTATTTATTATTTCAGCAGATGAAACCTATTCACATGGAATAAGCCCAGGGGGCCACTATCTTGAAATTCAAGCTTCAAAAGAATGTCGGTTTCAACCTCCCACCGCGGACAGTGAATTTTTCATCGCCCTGGGTGTAAGAATTTTTCTCTTTGTATTGGAAAATAATATGTACTGTTTTCCTCTACTCTTTCTATTCTTTTCAAACGGGAGAGGTTAAACCCTCGCCCCCTCCCTCAACCCCTCATGAGCGAGGCCTTGAGTGACAATCATTCTTGTTTCTGTGGGACGTCTGGATTCCTGAAACTGCTGCTGCACAAGGTGAGGGTCAACAGAAGACTACGTAACGTTGGCAGTCCTTCACTTTGGGTACAAATAGGCACGTACACTATCATTATTACTTGGAGTGGGCATGGCTGTTTTTGTAAGCTCTAACATTAATATTATTTTTCCTCTTTTATTCTGTGATAAATTCTTGATATTAGACAGGTAGACACCCTTTGAAAAGCTACTACCCTTTTTCTGGAACTGAATTATGTACAGAATTTCAGAATAAACTGCGACGTTGTGTTTACAAAGGGTGACAGTGATGGATCCATCACGCAGGAAATCACTAATGGGGATATCGGACTTACTATTCTTGTCGTGCTATTACTAGTCTACCGAAACCGTAAAAGAATGACGTAGCCATAGAGACAGGGCGGAGAGGGCAAGTCCCGACCTAAGGGACATGATGTACCGTCTCACCTCTCGGCGAAGGTACCTTCAAATTCTGTACAGACAGAAACTGAGAGCTGAAGAAGACCCAGGGTGACTTTGTGGCGTCGCTCACCGTCCTGAGGCTGGGACCGAAGTGCCTTCACTGCACATCCTCGAAGAGGAGTACTGCAGTCAGTGCAACTCACGTGGTCTGCTTTAGGCATTACTGAAGGTGTTTGCAACGTACCTTTGGTCCCTATAGCTGCTCCCACGCTTTAGTCTTACTTTATCTCCTTCGTCTCTTCCATTCTTCAGTCTTGTTTTCCAAAATTTCCTCAAAGGTCATTCTTTGGGAAACTGTAGGAGTTTTCTCTCAGTTCCACCTTGAAATCTTTAATATGTCCTCTCCTTTCATTTCTGCATCACTCTATCTTGCTCTTCAACCATTCCAAATCCCCCTTTTCACGGTCTCAAGAGCTGAATGGCCGAAAGTGCCCTAGTACTTGGCTTGACCACTTAAATTTCAGGAATCAAATCAGTTCATTGTGCACACTTTCATAAAGGCCAGTCATTCTAGCGATGTTATACACACCATTACACACAAAAATGTATGGTTACTCATCCTATTTCAATTCATAAATGCACACTTTCTTATATTGTCGAACTCATAGTACACATTTTACTAAGGGTGAGGTAGACACATCATTTTTATCGTGACCATATGTATTAAAGGATTTTGTCTTTGGGCAAATTTTATATATATATATATATATATATATATATATATATATATATATATATATATATATAAAATTGGGCAAATTTTATATTTATTTATATATATATATATATATATATATATATATATATATATATATATATATATAAAATTTGCCCAAAGACAAAATCCTTTAATACATATGGTTACGATAAAAATGATGTGTCTACCTCACCCTTAGTAAAATGTGTACTATGAGTTCGACAATATAGAAAGTGTGGCATTTATGAATTGAAATGGGATGAGTAACCATACATTTT
This sequence comes from Macrobrachium nipponense, assembly GCF_015104395.2. NCBI lineage: Eukaryota > Metazoa > Arthropoda > Malacostraca > Decapoda > Palaemonidae > Macrobrachium > Macrobrachium nipponense. Next base: position 41,354,478 of record NC_061108.1, read on the forward strand.
TGTGTGTAATGGTGTGTATAACATCGCTAGAATGACTGGCCTTTATGAAAGTGTGCACAATGAACTGATTTGATTCCTGAAATTTAAGTGGTCAAGCCAAGTATATAGTATATTGTATATAGTTATAGGAATACATACTATATATATTATATATATATAAGTTAATATATACCATATATCTATATATAATATATATATTTTATCTATATATATATATATATATCATATATATATATATATATCTATATATATATAATATATATATATATATATATATATTTATATATATATAATATATTATATATATATATATATTATATATATTATATCCTTAAATCCACGGTAGAAAGGTAAATGAATAACTGGGGACTTGGAACAACTATTTTCGTAGTATATTCTACATTTTCAAGTTTTCACTGAATATAATAGAAGTTAACAGACCTTATATACAAGAACAGAAGGGGTTGGAGTTACAGTTTGTTAATCTGTGCGGCGTGTTCTTTAAGCAAAAGAGACAGGGAGATCAAGGAACAATCCAGGGTAGAGATTTAAATTCCTTGTTGACGTGGCTTCAATAAAAGCAGAATCAAGCAGATTATTTTGGACCCTGCAGATTATCGTGGGATTATCCCAGTTAATAACACACACACACAAACACACACACACACACCACACACACATATATATATATATTATATATTATAATATATATATATATCTATATATTATTTAATATATATATATATATATGTATATATATATAATACAATATACTATCAATTTTTTGTATGGTAAAATGTTGATAGATAATTCCGTATTGTTATTAATGACTATTCCAAATTTGACTTATATTATGCACTATGTTCAGTGCAATTGCGTCGTTGAATACGATGTACTGATGGCTTTAAAGTAAGTAGCACACTACCGTCAAATTTTTAGGAGTTTATAAAACGTGTTGTGCGTAATTATATGATGTATGTGTATATGTTATATATATATATATATATATATATATATATATATATATATATATATATATATATATATATATATATATATATATATATATATATATATATATATATATATGTGTGTGATGTGTGTGTGTGTGTAACTGAATCACGAAAAGTTTGGAAAGTGATAAATCCATAAATAAAGGTATAAGCCATGAAGGGAAATAAACAACGGAGTTTCTGCAAGATCTTTTGACTGAACGTCCATTACTCAGGAGGACGTTCAGTCGAAAGATCTTGCAGAAACTCCGTTGTTTATTTTTCCTTTGTGGCTTATAACCTTTTTTAATTTGTGGTTTATATATATTATATATATTATATATATATAGTATATATATATTATGTTATTCTATATATGTGTGTGTGTGTGTGTGTGTGTGTGTGTGTGTGTGTGTGTGTGTGTGTGTGTGTGCGTGTGTCTGTGTCTGTGTGTGTATGTATGTATATAAACATGATATTACCCCGGGGGAAACTGAATCAAGAGAGTGCAAGATCTCCTGACTTCACTCTCAGGTATTTACAAGCAAACTACATACAGTGAAACAAAAGAGCACTATACAGAGCACTTACAACCATATTCGTACGTACAAAGGTCACTCATGTTCGGGTAAATCTTCTAGTTGGGAACGCCTGTCTAAGATTGTCTCAGGTAACTGCAAAAGCCAAGGAAGGAAGAACGTCATTCGCGAGTACAACTGATGTTTTTAATGACTTTAAAATTTCTTTCGAACATCTTGTACAGAATGAGGTCAAGTGTCAGTCCTGGGCTCATATTGATATTATTTTGCCTTGTTAGTTGCATGAATGCAGGCTCTGTGAGTTTCTGGTTAGGAATATTTTAATATTCTCGCTATCACACTAGTACTACTGGACCAGTCAGCTTTGTTTTGTGATTTCTCACTTAGGCGCACGATAAAAGCATTATTCTTCGTCTACCGGAATATGTATGTTGAGTTATTCTGACATTAAATTCCTCACTTGTCTGTCGAAAATCAAATGAATGATGGCAATACATTCTTTGGATATTATAAAAAATGTTGTTACTCTGGTGAGGACAATTTCTTACGAGTAACTTCTACAGTGTTGTTATTATGAAAAATTATTCTTATATTGAAATGTTTCAATATTGTTTTAATGGACTCAAAACCAATGAAATCAAGCAAACGAAGGATGTTCTTAGCTAGTTCTGCCTTCTTATTACTTTTATTGTAAAATTATTTCACATATTGTCGCAAGTATTCAAAATAAGATCTGGATAAAGCAAATTCCTACCTGTTTTCCTAATGATCTGTGGTACGCTTTCCGTGAGTTATGGACTATGACGATACGTAATATTAACTCGCAGGAACAACGAAGAGAATAGTTTTTTTTTTTTATATGGTATCCAGAAAAATATTGTGCAGGACTTTATTGTGTTTCCATATATACTAAATTTATATTGAAATTCTCGTCGTCCGACAACATCGTCTCAAATGGCAAGCAACCATCTTTTTCCACTAGCATGAATTTCATAGACGAGACGTGTTCATTCGGTTTTTTCATATCGAAACCATGATACAGGTTTTTGAATATCTTTAGGATTAGAATGCTTTCCAATAGATTCCATGCATAGAATTGAGAGCACTTGTGACAGAGGGTTACCCATTGCCATAACAAACGTGCTCTTAAAGAATTTTTCCATTAAGAATGAACTCACGACTACATATAGTACACAGTGAAGTTCCTTCCAGAATCTGATTGACTATCAGTGGTAAATCTAGTCCAGTTAACTCATTACTGAAAAATAAACCTCGAAAATTCAGTCATTTTGAGTCGGGATTGATCGTGAGGCCGTTTCATTTTTTCGTTAAGTCTGTAAAAGGAATGACTGATTTGTGCCTGAGAGAGTTCCTTAAGCGGCGACAGACATTCTGTAAAACAGCGTGAAAGTCTGTGTAAATATGGTTACGTCTGAAGAATTGAGAGAAAGCGAACAAGGTTTGATCATTTTTCAATATTCTTCTCACATTACTATTGATTGACTTAATTACTTCATCATTGGATAAATCTTCCATTTTTTAAATATATTACCTTATCCATATGTACCGCAAATGGAAGATTGAAGAAGTGTTATGATAAGATTCTTGCAAGTCTTAGCATAAACCAGTAACATTTGTCTTTGTCTGTAAAAGTCTGCCATTAGAGAGCGCTGGACTGGGCCTAAAATCTCAGTCGGAAATAATGTGTACAAGGCCCCACTCAAAAAAGTACGTCCAAAAAGGCATAACTATTTTTTTTTCTTTTAATTAGCAAGAATGATAAATAAGAGAAAAGGTTGTATGCATATAAGTCGTCACATTTGTTAATGCGTTTATAACGGACACCATGTAATGTCTGTTATCTATAAGTTAATGCTCATGTAACAGATACCGTGTCAATTCTGATATCTATATGCTAAGAATTAGCCGCTCAATCGTGAAGATACTAAACCAGGTATTCTTAAGAAGAATAACTTGAAATCATACTCCAGTATTATGAAAAGTGGAAGAGGTATCTTTTTCAATGTATGTATCAGTGACGTAGTATCACTAAAAACTAAAATTCAGCAACTGGGAAAATTGAAATGACTTAGACAACAAGATTCTAATAAGGAAGGAAAATGAGCTTTCACAGAATTTTCGTCGAGTGGAACTTATTCGCGGCGCATCAACATAACATATCGGTTTCAGGTCGATCATTCGACGCCGCTGAGCGGCATCGAGCGCTTACAATTTGCAACTTGATGAAGCTCGTCCCGAGTGGCATGCACGAACGACCGGATCATAAGACATTGCTGTAGATCAGGAAAGGAGTTCAGTATGCAGGCGCATACACGCGTGTTTCATAACTCGTGCATGTGATTCTGAGCCACAGTTGAAATACATAAAAATATTCTTGTGTAAACACTATACAGTAATTGTACCTGGAATCCCGTAACAGCTATTTTTTATGAAATTTCCGTTGTTGCCTCCTACCTTTTGGCTGTGGGTATTCTTCAGCAGATACAAATGAGAGCAGAGGACTTTTTATTTGTTATTTTTAGTTGTTACGCGATGACCTCCTACAAAATGTCCCTTCGAAGTCGTCATAAAAAACTTCCGTGCCAGAAGCCACATCATTCAAGTCATCAACCAGTCCGGCGAGTTTCAGGTTGAAAGGCGCGAAGACCATGGATTGAATTCCGTGGTCTTATTTTTGTCAAACTTCTTTGATAATGTTAAAGGGAGTGTTCCAAGGGAACCGTTTTCCTTTAGATCCTAAGATATTATGCCCACGCCCCTACTGGGGAACGCTGGTGGTTTGATGGGTGTTCAGCCCTTTATGCCTATATATCTATGGTTCAGCCCATACCTACTGGAACGTTTATACCACGTTTTCCTTTTGGAAAGCTGAGTCTAGTTTACCTTTTCTATCAAATTTGACGCTACACATTCCTATATGTTTACGAGCAGTATAGTAATTCGGTGATTCAGTAAGTAGTCTGCCGCCCAGCCCTGAAAACAATGACAAAGAAACAAAGCGAAACACGGAGCTGTAGAATCAGCCTCCATCACAGGACGGTCGGTCTCTTCTTCCTTCTTCGGTTCTTCCTCTTTCAGCGACACGTCTCCTTTGTCCCAATTCCCGGAATGAGTGAGTCGATGCTGTATATATTTCATGAAACTAAATGAATAGATCATGCACTCTTAATCACCATTAGGGTGAAGTTTGATATCATATTTTCTAAATCTCAAAATGAGAAAATAATTCATACCCACCGAGTTAAGTGAATTACAATATATATATATATATATATATATATATATATATATATATATATAGGTATATATATATATTATTGACATGGTTAATAATATTACCTTCCGTAGCCCAAACTCAGAGTTGTTTTTAGAGGAGCTAAAGTTAAATCATTTAAAAATCTTGAAAGTCGCGTAAAGCCGTTGGTCCCGTTACTGAATAACCACTGGTTCCATGCAACGTAAAAACACGATACAAACAAACAAACTAACCGTATGTCATTATGTCTAAACCTAATGAAAATAATAAAAAAAAACAACAACAACACGATTCATCAAACATGGCTATGGTGATAGAATCTGTAAAAAACGAATCTTGCTTACCTTGGTGCAAGCGCCTATGAATCATGCAAGAGGCCGAAGTTTAACAGAACTCTGAATATAACTTAGATATTATGAAGATATATTTTTTTCTGGATTTTGTCATAAACACCAGGTAGGTATTGCTGATCAACATCTTCGACACCAGTTCAGTCAACCCCGTAGATAAAAACTGACCAAAACCTCCGCCGTGCGTTTTATGAATGGCCACGTTAAAGTATTACATTCATGAGATACTGTAAATAAGTTAGGGAGAGGGTTTGATCAGTTAACGGTTTTGAGATGAAATTCTATAGATACTAGAGAGTGAATAAAATCCAAAACCCGTGCAAATAATGATAATAATACACCCATAGTTGAGACGATAGTGCCTGATGCTTATATTTTTGGTCGTCGATCAAAAATTTTAAATGCATGCTCTTTTCATCACAGAGAAAAAGTTACTTCTTTCCTTGGCTAGAAGAAGCAGACTTTATGTTATTATGTTGGGTGTTTCCAGCTTGAGTGAAATTGCCTGTTGCTATCTCTGGATCAAGTTTGCTGAATTGTGCCACTGAAATCAAATATAGCGAGCAAATTACAGTAGCAATTCATCCCTTGTACAGAAAACAAAGCAGATTGAATTTTGCATTACTAATAACAATTGATGCTTTGTTTTATGTCGGGTTAACGAATCATGACAAGAAGTTAATGAATTATGCAAAACCTAATAGTTCACGGGTGCCTTGATATACGACATACTGGAAACAATCAGGCGCCAACTACTGAAATTCTCATCGGTTGTGTTGCTTTCCTATTTCCTAGATGGGCGCGAGAAATCGTTAACCTTGAGTGGCAACTTGATATCGATCACAAGAAAGTCACGAGACTCGCGTCTGCAGACATTGCTGGTTTCTGTGTTTTTAAATCGACATTTAACTCCCTCGTAGTAAAAGAGCAGCAATAATAGAAGGCGTCAAGGCAGCGTCGCAAAATCGTACGACAGGAAGTGGATCTTTTACAAACGTTTTGCTCCTGTCGGAAATGGATGGCTCGCGTAGCTAGTTAATTCAAACGTAGTGAATGCAATGTGTTAAAAATTGGAAGTAATAAGAGTAAAACGAAGAAACCCATGAAAACTATATTACAGATCATGCAATGGATGTACTATATTACCGGACAACAAATATTACAGAATATACTTACTTATGGTACTACCTAATGACAATGACGTAATAGCTATAAAAGCATGACGTAGGATTTCTAAGAATGGGGCATCTAGGTGATTCACGTGAACACGCACTTTCATTTGTCTGTGTGTCATGCAACAAGGTCCGTTGGACCATTTTTTTTAATTCTTGCGCTCTTACTGTAGTGTTTTGCAATGGTTTCTGCAAACATTTGCACGTAGTTTCCAAACAAATGATGCTTTACGATGTGTCATATTAATAGGGTGACCGTTTATTTGACTTGCGAAAGGGGGACAAAAGTATATAGTAAGCCCATGCGCACTTGCACTTATGTTGAGTCGTTATAAATTCAGAAGTTTAATACATGAGTATATTCAATTACATGTGATGATAAATGAGGAGATCTATCAATCAGTGTTTTTATTAAGACATTATCGCTGACATTTTAAGGTCTATCAATTAGTGTTTTTATTCAGACATTATTGCTGACATTTCAAACAGAAAAATATTCTTTAAATTTTAAGGAAAATTAGACATTACATAAAAAGAAAAAATCTTACATCATTCTTTGCCGTATTTTTGGCTTGATTTGATCTTCACTAAGTATATTCAATAACAGGTAACGATAAATTAGGTTTTATCAATGACATTGTTTTTATTCAGGCGTTATTTATTGCTGACATTTTAAATAAAAATTAGTCTCTAATTTTTAAGGAAAATTGTAGTAATTACATAAAAAAAAAAGGGCTGAAAGGGGGACATTAGGGCGTCCCCCCAATACCGCAATTTTTGGGGGGATAAAGAGTCAAAAAGAGGGACTGTCCCCCTCAAAGGGGGAGGTATGGTCACCCTACATATTAATATTTTTATCTTTTCCATAAATAAATTGTTGTACTCGTATTAACCTATTTTCATTGTCATAGCAAGTATATATTTTTCCAGAAATTTCCTCATTCACTTTTATTTGTGATTTCTGTTTACTGTCCACAGGTCTTATTATTATATCCTTGCCAAGTGATTAGGTTTGAATTCAGGCTGATTTTTCTTATTCAGATCAAAAGTGATTTGATCTTGAGTGCTGTGCTTTTAATATTGAAATTGTGCCTTTCAAAAATCTGCAACGAAACATTTCAGGTTGATATCGAAGACGAAATAGGATGAGGAATCATGCTGTTATTCATCCGCATATTATCTTGTGAAAGGAAATGCGAATTGGTTCATTATTGTTCGTATGTACATATTGACAAATATACCTATACCGTGGTGATAATGACGGACGATTTTGCCGCTAAGTAACCAAAACCGGATAAATGAAAACTGATTATTTTTTAGCCTTGATTTTAAATTACTTGTGTCTCAATTCTTCTTTTCCTCTTTTTGTTTTGTTTAGGGGTTAGTGTCATGCAAAGTGCCTATCCGTGTAGTACTACCCCGAAAGTTTGTCTCCCTTCGTTGTAAAAGGACCAAAAGTTATTTTGGCTTTGTTCTCTAGTGGTAAGTCAAAGTCAACACAGAGCATTTTTTGCATTTCTTTTCTGTGATAGCATCAAATCACCTCGAACTTTTCTGTAAATCCGTTCAAGTTCCCAAGAGCAACGCGAACAAGCGTTTGCCCGATAGCTTCTTGGTAACGTCAGATAATAAACATCCATTGCCAACAAACTTCAGCTTAGAGACCAATTAAGGCCCGGTGGCGACACTTGACAGATAAAGGATGCGCTGCATGCAAGCTGAAACTGCTAAGGAAAGGAACAGTAAACTGATGTCATTCCCTTGTGAATATATCGTAATATGCAATTTTGTGTTGGCCCCGTAGTGAGGTAGTGCCGTCAGTACACCTCATTCGGTGCATGTAGGCATTACTTAAGGTTCTTTGCATCGTCCCTTCGGCCTCTAGCTGCAACTACTTTCATTCCTTTTCTGTAACTCCGTTCATATTCTCTTTCTTCCATCTTACAGTTCACCCTCCCCTAACAGTTGTTTCATAGTGCAATTGCGAGGTTTTCCTCCTTTACACCTTTCAAACGTTATCATGTCTCTTTCCGTTTCAGCGCTGAATGGCGTCGTTAGTTGCCCCTGTGTTTGCCATAATGTCAAAAATCTATATAAATTAAATCAAATCAAATTTTGTAGTGCGGTGTTTTTGACAATAGAGCCCTCACATTCTGTTTATGAAATGGCCTTTAAATGTTGGCATTTCAGACATGTTGGAAATGCTTGTAAGAGAGTTGATCTAATGTGGAAATGGTAGATAGCTGATTTCTTTAGAATGAATATTTTACAGCCTCCCACCAATGATTTCCAGCATATAAATAATATACAAATCTCATGAGGAATCAAAATTCTTGGCGTCTATATGACGCCATCGACGATTGTGGTTGTGTAATCGATCGCTTAAAAAGCTCTCTGCTGTTTTTGTACAGATTTTACTCGTCAAAAAATCCTCATTCACTCTTCGGTTGTCGTGTTGACAAAACGACAAACATGTCCGAATACATTTAAGACTAATATTATAGATAAGAACTAAGAAGAGGTTATTTTGTGTAATAAGCATAAAATAAATGGAAGTTGCATCATAATTACTTACTGCTTATTTGAATGTTTAAATATTAAGGTTTGCATAAATCTGGTAGGAACTGAGGTAACAATAATATCGAGTTGTGCATTCTGGTAAAGTGTAGTGAAATCATAAAAATATTCCCCTGAGATAGTGGAGATCTTTCACGTGTAGTACTACATGTGATTGTAATGATGGCACCTGTTGACTTACCCTTAATCATTCGACCACCAAAATTACGTCAAATCTTTTTTCATCGTGTGTTATAGTATCTCTAAGATTTACAATGGTACTTGTAATATTTGAAATTAACGGCATTTTTAATTCTTAGGAATGTTTATTATTTCCTCGTAGGTATAGCTTTGGAAATTTGGTGATTTTACACATTGGCTGATGTGACCCCATGGCTCCACTATACTAGTGACCTCTCTGAATGGGATCATTAATATGTCTCATATAAATGGTTAGTTCGCTGTCTCATTTCCTGGACACCAAATGACACGGTGTCCATCATAGTATCTTAAGATTCCTTTCCCTTGACGGAGACAGAACAAAGAGGAATATATTAGTATTATTCTAAATTCTTCATTGTCGATAGTTATCGGCGCTATTGCTGATTCTGGGTTATTAAAAGATACTAGATTTCAACTGCCCTTGTAGCGGAAAGGCATAGTAGTATTATAAATATTTTTCGCACTCATAGAGTACAATGTATATCTTGAATTTACGGTAAACCTCTGATAATTAAGTTTAGCATTTTTGTCGTTTACTTGACGAACGATTTGACAAATTCCAGTTTATTCTGTGAGTGTGGTTATTTGTGTGGTTAAAAATAACTGAGCTCTGTTGTCCATACCTAACTGAACGTTTATGTCCTATTAATCTCTGGGGGAGTTAGGTATGAATAACAGAGCTCAACTATTTTTAACCACAATCACAGAATAAACTGGAATATGTCGCATGTAATTTATAGCAGTAATTGTCGGTTCAAAAGCCAGATCTAGAATCAGCTTTGATTAAAGAAGAAACACAATTGAATATCTCAAAGGGTGGATGGGATTCAGATATTATAGATAAAATCTTCCTCCAACTAGCGATTAAGAAGATTAAAGAGAAATTGTCAGCTGGGGCAACTTAACGGCTAACCTGTGGACCTTTTTCTGAAACTTTTCTTATTCATTACCTGCCTGAAGAGATAGCTGGTCTCTAAAATATAGAATTTACTTTCTACATTTTGGCATTTTTATGGGCTCCTTTTATTAGATGGAATTCTGTTTTAACAGAATATACCTCACAGTCATACACACACACCACACACAATATATATATATATATATATATATATATATATATATATATATATATATATATATATATATATATGTATGTATATATATATATATATATATATATATATATATATATATATATTTATATATATGTTGTGTGTGTGTGAATGTACATGGCTTCTGTCCAAGGAATGGCAATATACGATTTAAAATCTAAAGAGTTTATAACCACAAGAGATTATGCAACAACGCAGTCTTTACTTAAAGACATCTTCAAGTCTATGTAGAACAAAAAAGTCTGTATCTGCTTCAATGTTCCTGCAAAGTTACATGTCGTCAGTCTTAAATTCCTGGATAACTAACATTAGAGACTTGTGCTATCCAGCTCAAAGAGAGTCAGTTTGAATGTAATTTTTGCTCCGTAAAAATTGTCCTGCCCAGAGTAGCAACATTGTTCGGGAAAAAAATCCCATGTATGGACTCTGATTCATTTTTTAAACCACCCAAATAAAGAAATAGTTGTTTGAATAAAAAGTTCAAATATTAATTTCGAACTGACCACAAGAATAATGTTATTTTGTTCACCTAAATGAAAAATCACGTAGTATATCAACAAGATGTTAAAATAGTCTGTCCAGAAATTTCCTTAAATCTGCATTAATGCCACTGACAAAGGAAAATTATTTAAACTCATATCTTTACACCTTGACCCGTTGTGCACAAGACGTTTGGAAGAGACTTAAATGAGAAACTAAAATATGTAGGTCATTCTAGTTGATTAACTTTGCCTCGCCTTGTTTTATAAAAGTACCCGAGTCAATCCTAGACAGCTGTTCCTCACCCGTAAAAGGTAAAGGTAATGTAGTGATCGCTGTGCACAATGAACTTTATATATATATATATATATATATATATATATATAATATATATATATATATATATATATATATAGTTTTTTTTGTGTGCGTGTATATATATATATATATATATATATATATATATATATATATATATATATATATGTGTGTGTGTGTGTGTGTGTGTGTGTGTGTGTGTGTGTGTGTGTGTGTGTGTGTGTGTGTGTACCAGTTTAATATTGTTTGTAAAACCAAATCTGCACGATTTTTGAAATTTAGAGTATATGAACAATTTAAGGAGAACCAATGGACCTCACCTTATCTTTCTTTACTGTCGTCATTCATTTTCTGCAACATTATTTAATATAGTTTTACTCAGCATATTAATTTGTGATCAAAGTTTGCCATTTACACCCCACAGTTACCTGGCTAAAGTGACGTTAAACAATTCCATAACCCCATTTGATGTTGAAATACATGATTAGGATTCATTTTTATTTTTCTGAGATCAATTAGCCTTTAAAAGATGAGAAAAATAACTCCGTTTAAATGGCCCGGCCTCTGTTTGTTTGTGGAACGAACCAGCTATGTATTCCTTGAGGTCAACTATAAACATTTAAAAGAATATATGCTATAATATTGGATGATTCGTAAGTGCTTATAGATTAAAAATAATTAATTTAGACTTTAATGTATAATAAATATTTATAGATAAAAATTGTACAGATTAAATGGCAAATATTGGGTGGGAAAGATGATATTTAGAATTATTGGAACGGAGCTCATATGATCATTTACAATGGCAGAAGAGCGAACACCGCTCATCGGTGGTCAAAATGTCCCAGGAACTGTGGGTTATGGAGGTTCGGCATCCCCTGCGGGACAAGGTAAGATCTTGTATTCTCTATTTTGTCGCTTACTGTTACGGTTATTGGCGGTTCCTCCGTCTTAAGGCTCAAATATCCCCAATAAGTCTTTGACACTTTGGTGCCTCAGCGACCCCCTGTTTATGATGTTGTCATCCCCTTGACGCATCTGGGAAGCGGATATTTTGTTTTCAAAGAACCTTGATGTATCCACGATGGTTCGTTTGAATAGAGTTTTTACGTAGGGCTGGTTATCTGTAGGTCTGAATGACTTCCGTTAAATGTTAGAATAATCTGACTCCTCGTTACCTAGTCGGGGTGGGTACAATGGCTCACATGATTCGTCACTTCCTTCATCATCACATATCGATGACACCAACGACGCTTCGGAAGGAAGCCATCACCTCCCACCCCCAATTTTTTTTTATGAAATGTTAATCCATCTCCCTTTTCTGACAAGGTCGTCAGCAATTTCTGTCATTTTAGCTCCCATTCATACCTACCGCACGGCCCCCCAGTCGGAACCCACTTTAGGTACCACCCAGCTAACCCCTAGGTGGGTCAGGCTGGGCTCGTCCCCAAATTTCTTGTTGGCAGAGGCTGTCTGGCCTGAGGATTTTATTGCATCAAATTGCAATACCTAAATCACGGTTGCCCAATCTAAGTCCTGGTGATGACTGGCCACAACTGGAAGAGGACCACTAGGTG